>NW_016017383.1:3543329-3940118 GCF_000320565.1 Sphaerulina musiva SO2202
ACGACCGACAGACGAGAGAGAGAGAGAGAGAGAGAGAGAGGGAAAAGGGCGCTACAGAGCTAAGGTAAGGGTAAGGTAAACGGAAAAGTTCCGGACGACGGGGAGGTACAGCTCAAAGAACGCGTGTCACACACTACCACCCAAACTCTTGTCGAGCGGGTCTCTCTCTTCATCCGACGGAACGTAAGGTAGCGGGATCTCACAGGCGTTTTGTGCTACTTTATGTACCTCCTGCTAGATGTAACATGTAGGTAAGGTATAGGCATAGGCGACATTACCAAATGGAAAAGATTCTCTCACATGCCTTTTCTCCTTTTCAATCAAATCAAACAACAAAAAGGTTCTCTGGCATGGAAATGCAGATGCAATACAGTGCGTTTGTTTGTTTATTTGTTTTCAAAACTTCTACATAAGTTATTCAAGCTTGCTTGGCACAATCTGAACCATTCTAGGTAGGGGGAAAGCGGCAAGGGGGTACAGGTAGGACAAAACATGCCTTTGGGAATCTCAACAATTTGTTTCAAAAAGGAGCCCCTCTCCCTTGCGCCAAAAACACCATCGCTCAACGCAGAAAGAAAAAAGTTCGTCTCAAAAGGGCAGATTTCCCCTCTCATCGTTTTGCGTGCAACGTGTTACGGCGGCTGAAACGCATCTCTCTCGTCACACCTGCAGCCCTGTGAAGAGCTCCTCTCCGGCAGCTGGTCAGGCTCCTCACTGTCCGGCAGCGCCTGCTTGGTGAGGGATTGCCAGAGCGCCATCCTTTCCGCTGGTGTCGAAAGTCTTGACGTTACCATGAGCATCCACAATCGGATACCGGGCCCTCCGCTCCAAGTCATCAAGGTCCATGTGACTTCGAATGTACTTGTCTTGGCTGTTGTCGGGCACACTGTAATCCCAGCTGGTCCACTTGCCTTGCTTCAGCGCCGAGAAGCAGAAGCGTCGTTGACGCTGTCGCGTTATAACATCGGCAGTGATGGCTTCCATGTTCCACTTCGCCTTGGCCTCAGCAACAAAGGCGTTGTACATCTTCTTCGTGGCCGCATCCGAAGAAGTAGCAAGATTGGTGAGCTCCTTGGGGTCTTCCGCCAGATTGTACAGCTGGTCTGGATCTGCGGGACAAGTGATGTATTTCCAGGCTCCACGGCGGATCATCATCATCGGTGCGATGGTTCCTTCGCCCATGTACTCGGCAAAGACGGTGTCATGAGTCGACTTGCCCTTGAGATGCGGAACGATTGATACTCCGTCCATGGGCAAACCAGGGACCAGCTTGGATCCTACAATGTCGACCAGCGTGGGCAGGATGTCCAGTGTGCTGACGTTCTGCGGAACGCGGTGTGGCGCCCACTGCTTGGGATAGCTGAACAGCATGGGAACGCGAACAGAAGACTCAAAGTACGACATTTTGTACCACAGGCCACGCTCGCCCAGCATGTCGCCGTGGTCACCAGAAAAGATGACGATGGTGTTGTCATCGAGCTTGCAGTCTTTCAGAGTCTGCATCAGAATGCCAATGTTGTGGTCGACATAGCTGACAGCTCCGTAATAGGCTCGTCTCGCATTCTTGATCTGCTCGGGCGTGAAGTCATAATCTTCGAGGTCGCAGACGTGCTGCAGGCGCTTGCTATGCGGATCCAGCTGATCCTTGGGAATTTCCACATCGGGCATAGCAATGTCGACATCCTTGTACATATCCCAGTACTTGTGCTCGATCGTATACGGATCGTGAGGATGGGTGAGAGATACGGTCAGGCAGAACGGGCGCTTATTCTGAGGCTTTCGCACGTGGTCATACAAGTACTGCTTGGCCTTGAACATGACCTCCTCGTCATAATCGAGTTGATTGCTTCGAATGCAAGGACCAGCCTGGAGGATGGACGAGCTATTGTGATACCACTCCAGTCGCGTGTCTGGTTCGTCCCAATTCACTGACCAGCCCAGGTCGGCTGGATAAATGTCGGCGGTCAGGCGATACTCATATCCGTGAAGCTGGTCACCGATAAAGTGCATTTTCCCGCCTAAAACACACTCGTAGCCGGCGTTTCGCAGATAGTGCGCGTAGGTTGGCGTATCCTCGGATATGGGAGAAGCGTTGTCGTAGGCACCGATTTTGGAGGGGAGCTGACCGGTGATCATAGCCATGCGTGAAGGGGCGCACAGTGGCGAGTTACAGTAGGCAGAATCGAAGACGACCGACTTGGCCGCAAGTTGATCGAGATGGGGAGTTTTGATCTGCGACTTTTCGTTGTACATCTTGAGCTGAGGTGCGGCCAGCTGGTCGGCCATGATGTATAGGATGTTTGGCTGCTGCGGGAACAGCGGAGTGCTGAAGCCATTCTGGCCCGCGAAGCCCACTGGAGGAGAGGTGGGAGGCGTATCTGGCAACTTGCGAAGACGCTGTAGGGGATCCATACTGGCGGCCAGGCCACGCCAGTTCCGGTGATGCAGAAGTAGTTGCAGATACCAACGTAGGTGGGAGGTTGGAGATGGAGGTGGTGGTTGTGGTTGTGGTGGTGATGGTGGTGGTGGAAGCGAAGATGGAAGATGGAAGATGGAAGATGGGAGGGTGGCAACGATGATGATGACGGCGGGAGCGACAAACGATGTAAACGACGGCGAACACGAGGGTAAGCGTGTTGTCTTATATAATTGGCGATGTGCAATAATAAGGCGTCCGTGTTGTCCGTGTCGTTTCGCCCGATTGCGTGCTCCGAAGATGCAATGTCGACGCGTGAGCGATACCTTTGCGGACTAGTCCCGCCTAAGGATTTCCTGGGGTAAAGTGTCACACAATGGAACAGGGGTCGCGCTGCTGGCTCCGTCACTCTCAGTCTCAGAATCGGAGGTGAGTCGGAGATAAATGAGACGTCGCAGGGCCAACTTGCCCTCAGTCGCTGCGCACAACTTTTGAACTCGCCATTCTACGCCCCCAATACAAGCCTGAGTGCACTTTTCGCGCCATTCGCTCGACAACTTGCAGTCACGTCGCGTCGTCGTTCCGCGCCAAGCCTTCGATCTGGAAGGCACGCGACAGCAGATATTTAAACTTTGGAAAGGTATTTCGACTCGCCAAGCCCGCCAGACAGCCTGACACACCCCAACACCTCGATTGCCAGACCCCCAAGCTACACACCGCCCTCTGCCCTGCTTCTGCTTCTGCTTCTGCTTCTGCTCGTCACGGCCTCACCCACCGCACCCCCGGCAGCCTCGCCCGACGCCTCCGTCTCCGCCTCCGCTGCCAACTCGTCGTCGCCATGGCTCAGCCTCCGCTCGATCGGCCTCCGCCGTCTGCTGCAAGCTATGCCATTGCAGCCGCCATTGTCGCCTTCACCACTGGCTACTTCATCGGCAAGGCCCGCTCCATCGGACTGTTCGGCCAGTCACCCGTGGACTATACTATGGCAGCCGGCGGTGCGAGCGACGACGACGACGATGAAGACGGTGACGACTCGGGATCCGAGGAGTCGGCCCAGGACCTGGGAGAACTTCAGACTTTTGAGGGTAGCACAGAGGAATGCAAGCTCGTGCTGGTCGTCAGAACTGACCTAGGCATGACCAAAGGTAGGTCTGACAGACTTCTCGCCTCCATGTATACATAGGTAGTACCAGTGCCGCGTGTCTGCCGTGACGTCGCTTCCATCAACAGTGCTTCTACCATATGTAGCTGACAAACATCGCCTCTCGGACCTCGTGTCATGCCGTGGATGGTGAGTCCGGATATCCACAAATGCTTATTGACCATATCACAGGCAAAATAGCTGCGCAGTGCGGGCATGCAACTCTTGCGTGCTACAAATCGTTCTTACGTATCAACCCCAAGCATCCCATCCTCCAGCGCTGGGAATCTCAAGGCCAAGCCAAGGTGGCACTCAAGGTTGACAGTGAAGACGAAATGCTCATGCTTCAGGCCACAGCTGTCAGTTTGGGCTTATGTGCCCAAGTCATCCATGATGCCGGTCGAACGCAGATTGCGAGCGGGTCTGCCACTGTCCTTGGCATAGGACCTGCACCAAAGAGCAAAATCAATGAAGTGACCGGGCATCTCAAGCTATTGTGATCACCCAATACCTCAACACTGGTTGCCGCAACTGCGGAAAGTCGATCGTCAACGCTTGCGACTGCTTACCAACACTCCCGCAGCACGTCAATGAAAATGACTCAGGGTTGCCTAGTGTGTACATGTTGCTTGCCTAGCAATGGTCACAGATCTGCAGAGTTACAATTGACACCACGATAGATCAGTGAACGTCAATTGTTTCTACGGTCAATTGCTGGTACGAAGGCTCAAATACGTGATGTGGTGTCATGCAGTACACTTTTCGAGGCAGCGAGGAACGTATCGCTTTGACGCAGTCTCGTATATTTGCGTAGCATCGACTTTTCTCTGGTGCTGGTCTTGAATCGCTCGACGGTATGCTGGGCACAACCACAATCACCATGGGCTTCTCCTTTGCACGAACCTTCTACGCACAGTGTGCAAATGCCAAACCATTACCAGTGGCGAGACAATCAATCTATTCCGAGCTATATATCGATTCGGTGATGGTCGCCTCGGATAATGACAGAGAATGTGACTTCAAACGAGAAGGCTGATATTAATTGCAAATCTTTTCGAGGATGAGAAAGAAGTGTTGCCCTGGAATGACTGTATGACACTCGTTGAAAGTGAAAGATTGGTTCGGTGAACGTTGAATTTCCGTCCCAGTACCACGAGAGAGACACACATGGTACGGAGGTAGGAGGTGTTGACCGAGAAACATTGAAGAACATGCTTCTAGGGCCGGCCGGCCGGCTAGCCGGGCTGTCACGCTCGCGCTGTTGATCACCCACAAAAGTCAGTAGGAGATAATGGTCTAGAATCTTGAGAGGAACAACGGACGACATCTCCACCACCTAGTCTACCCTAAGTCAAACAATCCTTGCGGCGTGGTAATTTTCTCACGTCACGTCACGTCTTTGACCAGTTCAGTTCAGTCAAATCATCGCGCGTTGATTTCCCACACATCACATCACGTCACGTCACGTCTCGACCAAGTGCGACCATCCAGTCGCGCGTCACTCGGAGGTAATGTACCTAGGTACCGGATGATGATGATGATGATTCTCATGCTCTCGTCCAAGTGCGAGATGTCTGCCTGCCCACCCATCATCATCTTTGCGCGCACGGAATTTCCAACAGAAGAGATATATGTCTGGCTGTAGCAAACATCTAATGAGGAAAAAAGTATCCATCACATCATGAAAAGGGAGTAGGTAGAGAGAGAGAGAGGTTATACACAAAACACAAAAGATTGCTTTTATTTTCTTTTCGAAAGATACGAATGTACGGGGGAATCTCTATCGCTGATCGCCAACTCTCTGGGGGTGAACACCTGTATATTTCCACCGATGTCCTCCTAAGCAATATGTGTACTCTGCCATTTGCTCGTGTGATCGTAGCCATTCAATTCGTTTCCGCGGCGGCAGCAACACCAGTTGCGCACGTCTCCGGGGACCAATGTGTAACAAAGCTTCTTTTTATACAGTCTGCCGTAGCGAAGACTGGGATCGAAGAAGAGAACAAAGATCTCCAAACCGGGGGGGATATATATACACATATATAATCTCTTGCGGCATGGAAGGGGAAAAAGGGGGGCCGAGCTGGTTGGCATCGACAAAGAAACATGCCAAAAAAATGCCTTCACAGCGGGTGCGAACGAGTGAAGCAATCTGCCCGGTGAGGATGTAGGGAGAATTGAATGGTCATAAAGCTGCTGCCTTGTTCTTTGCAAAGCAGGTGTAGATCGGTGCACATCTTAAGCGTTGTGCTGGTGGCTGCCGTGGCCGTGTTCGTGTCTTCGGAAGCGGTTCGGGTACGCCGTGGCTTCTGCAGTCGTCCACACAGTCACAAAATCGGTGATGATGACAACGCCAGAATCATCGGTTGAAGTGGCTTCGGTGGTGGCAGATGTAAGGAAGGTGGTTGGCGTGACCGGAGCATTCTCGGTCGTGGAAGTAGTATCCTCGTTAGGGGGGTTGTACCCAATAGGGGTGTATTCCGGGGCAGGCGTAGAGCTCGAAGCTGGGGCTTCGTAGGAAGGTGCCGCTGGTTCGGTGTTGTTCGATGGGGTCGAATAGGAAGGTGCCGTTGATCCTGTAGTGTTGTTGGAAGGAGAGTTCACGGCCGAACCGTCATCGACCGAGGTGCCTGTGCAGAGGGTCACAGTAATCTCTGTGTCTTGACTGCAGGACTGCATGCCATAGGCGTCATCGGTAGAGTAGCGATAAGCTTGCTGCTTGGGGCTGCAGTCTGAGCCGTTGGCTGTGATCTGCCAGTCCTGGTCCCACGGATTGCCGTCGACGCAGCTCAGGTCATACCAGATAATACCATCGTTGTGAAACGTGTACTCGTATTGCAGGATGTGATCCAGGTTATCGGTCTTGGAAAGCTTGATTGACCAACCGTTGCCATTCGTCAACTCCGTCCAGGGCTGGGACCAGGACTCGCCAGCAGCGAGGATCTTATCTTCTTGCTCCTGACCACCACCACTGGAGGGAACACTGCAAAGCTTGACTGGGTAATTGCATTGATTCTGCCAAAAATGCCGGTTAGATGCGATATGGACTGCACGCAGAGCGAGGACTTACGATGACATGTGCGTTGCCCACAGCTGTTGCGCTGTAGCCATATGCGCCGGCCAAGGCAGAGGTGCCAAAAAGGGCAACGGATGCGATAGCGGTGTTCATCATGATGGCGCGAGGATGAAGAGACTATGCGATGCGATCGTGTCGGGTCGTGTCGTGACTTGGTCGTCAAGTGGTCGTTGTCGGGCTGGCAAAAAGTCTGTGCGCACACACAAGTGAATGATGAAGAAGTATGATCGGGCCTCAAGGAGAGAGTAGTGCAGTAGACGCGAGCAGCGAACGAGTGATACTACTGCACAGCAGTGAAGCGACCAAATGCGCAGGCGAAGGGTGGATGATGATAGTGGTATAAACAACGGGAGCGAGGGAAACCAGCAACGAGCTGCGCAATGCTGCGACCTGTGTTTTATTATCCGTCGGTCAGGGAGGGAGGTGTCTCCACCACGCAGAACCAGCATCGGGCCCCATCCATCGACGGTTGACGGGGCGCAATGCGGTTTGGCGCAGGCTTTTGCCCGTTCGGGAATGACGCTGACTGCGATCCCGATCCATATCAGCGCCCAGCCCTATAGCCTGAGCGGAATCGACAGGGGAGGCGCGAACTGCGGCACGACAGGTACCGCCGCGTGCTGCTGTGAATGGTTGCAGTGCCGGGCCACAGAGCCACTTGGAGCATTGCGATTCGCTGGTCCCCCCCCGGCGGCAGTTCAATGTCCCTGGCACTCTCACACTGGCTCCTGCAGGCTCCACCCGCAGAACCCGCGCAAGAGATTTTTTATTGCAGAGAATTCCTTCTCGACCAAAAGACTGCAGCGACCTCGGCGCGCCGGCTCGAGGACCTCGATCCCCCAGAAGCGTCTGGAAACGGTCCAGCAGCCCGGATCTCCACCGCACTGTCGAAAACCTTGTTTCCTCACCCTATCCTTCTGCTCTTTGCTTGACATTGCTAGGCTGTATTGGCAGATTCTTGACTCAATTCAGGGTTCGATAGAGCCCACCCATAGTGTCGCAGATGGCCGCAACGTAATATAAAATCATGGCACCTTAATCATCGTCTGGCCCGCGAGACATGGCTGCCACTTAGGCGACACTGGGCGACAGCCGACAAGGTTGCTGGCCACGTTTTGCGCTGCTGTGAATAGTATACACATCATCTTCTTGACACATTGGAAGCCAACGCCCGTTACGCCATCTTCGCAGTGGTGTCAACAGCTGCTGCAAGACAGGTCAATAATAACACAGCTCCATGTGTCGTGCAACCCTCGGCTGCGTGGTCGCCGGGAGTGGTCCAGCTCTGCAGCGCCCTGTGGACAAATGGCATGGTCGAAGAGGTAGTTGGGTCTAATGTTTGGTCGCGGGCCTCGGACGACCCGCAGAGTGTCGTCAGCTCGCCGAGGTGGATCGTCGCGAGAAGCCATTCCCCGTTGTCATAATAAAAATCTTTTTACGCCTCCGCCAATGTAGACTCACTAGACGACGCCCACGTTCTGCCGCGCCTACCAGGTACCAAAACTTGAATGTCTCGGACTCGGGCAAGATTTTAACCCAGGCACCACAGGCACCCTGCTCATGTCAGCAGCCTCAGCCCTTAGGTCCCACACGCACACGTGGCACACCTCCCACCAACGCCGCACGCGTATCATGATATTCTATTACACAGCAGCACTCTGGACTGATGTAGATTGTGGAGGATCGACTTTTCCGAGGAGGAATGAGACATCCATGCTGACTTTGTTGTTCATGATCATTGCTTTGAGTCAATCTAATAAAGCCAGATCTTTGCGCACTGAACGGGCATCCGTCATGCTCCATTGGGCTTTCGTCGTCTGCTTCTGTCGTGATGTGGTTGAGAGCAACCGAAACTGCTACCTCCTACCGTGGCATGCTTGGTGAACGTACAGTCTTCCGCATCTTTCCAGAGGTGGGTTTCGATGATGAAGAGACGAAGAAATGTTCCAGAGTGCGTTGTCATTATTGGCAGATGATGCGGCGAGCACAAACGCCGATGTGATGACACGCTCGAAATGAGGAGGACAGCCACATCATTCCTGTGAGCCTGTGAGCAGCCACAACATGTGGTCAGCACAACCAAAACATGGTGCGACTTGCTCCGTAGCAACAACAGGTTCTGAGACCCGGAGCTACACCTAGTGATAGCGTGTTAGTAGCCGGCTATGGGCGGACGTCGTGTGGTCGTCGGACCAGTACCAGATCTCGACAGTTGTATAGATGTCGTCGAGCATTCAGAAGGTGCCGAGAATCGCGCTGATGGCGCTGATGGGCGGTCACGCGTGCGTGGATGCAAGGACTTGTGGTGTACTGGGCATAATTTTGCCTGCAAGTAGCGTCTGGTCGTCCATCAGTTCCTTGGCTTGGCCTGGAGGTATTAGATCTTGGTACATCTATTAGGCGGTAATGGAACGCCTTCAAACACCACAGCTATGTGCCTATGTGAGCATCCAGTAAGCGGTTCATAACACAGATAAAAATAACAAGGTGAACGGGTTCATCGCGCATGAGAAGCCCGGGGAAGGCACGAATCAGCAAAACAAGGCGCGCTACCCAAAAACGGTCTTGAATATCGACAAGATATGAGGAAGCCCGTGGAGGTTAAGAATTTCACTCTCGCTCGGCCGCGGCGCACCAGACATGTCACAAGCAACTCCTGCAGAGCCTACATCGTCTTCGACTCCTCGACAGTCTCACCGTTGAAAAACAAATCAATATACCAAACGTTCTCCACGACCAAGCGACAAACGCTAGGATAGCAGTGCCATAGTGCCCTTTCCCCAACACATGTATTATTCCGATAGCCAATATCCAAGTTCAGCTTTGTGGAAATGGATGTCTGCGAGCAGGTATCAGTGCCGATGTGGAGTCTTGATATATACACCGTGTATATATACACCTACCTAGTACCTATAGGTATTGCAACAACGATACCAGAGACAACGTCCAGGCCTATCGGGCCACATGCTTCGCCGTTGATGGCTACCTCCTACATGTACCTTATGACAAAGCTGGTAGGTACAAATAGCAATGGTCCTTGCGCACCAGTGCTTGGAGACCACGCACCTGAACATGCTGCAACCTGCAACCTTCATGACTTTGGCAGTGCTTGATCCATGACACGGCGCTCTCCTCAGGGAGGGTGGTAGGCACGCGCAGGTACATTGTACCTTACATGTAGTAGGTACCTTACCTTAGGTATACATGACACGGCACTTTCCTCAGTGTAAGGATACGGCTGAGTTGGGCTGGTTCGTGGAGTAACTGGCTTTCTCACTGACCAAACGACCCTGAAGGTTTTAGTCAGGGCTTTTTGGTATTGACATGCCGACTACCTACGCTACAGGATGCTGCATCCCTCGCATCACTCAATCGCTCCGCCTGCGGTCAGCACATCATTGGTCGACGCGATGAGGTTGTTTGAACGCACCCATGCGCGCACGACAAACCCGTTGTCTAACTCATGTAAGACTTTTGGATTATCCATTGCAGTCGTCGAATGTGTAATGTGCGACGTGAGACGTTTTTGCTTGCGTGTAGAGAGTAAGCTAATACGAGGCACGGTAAGAGTAAGTAGAGTAAGGTGGTAGAGAAGATTCGGTAGGCACGACTGTAAGTCTGTAAGCATGCATGCATGACCTTCGCGCCTCGCCTGCTGGGAGAGTGAATTGAATACATCAGGAGGTTGGAGGTAGAGAGCAGGGCAGGAAGCTGGATCCCCTCTAGGAGGTACCGCTGCTGGGTTGCTCGGTAAAAGCTCATAGTTCGTGCCCAGAGATGTGGAATCAGCGATAGCAAGGTCTAAGAGGTACATCGTCCGCCTTTTGGCAAGACAAGTTGCTGAGGGTGGCGGGCGACCATCATGACAGGGGATGCTGCATTTCATGTCGGTATGATCACGCTGCAGCGCGCACTGTCCGCATCTACCGCCTGCACCGCTGCCAACGTGTGTGTACCTCATTCTTGTGTTTTCGCCCTCATCGCCAGCACCCTCTGCGCTCATTCCCTCATTTTCGAGCCAGCGCACGTGCTCGACGTGTGATGATAACATGCTGTAGGCAAGCTATGGTTTGTCCCAACCTTCAAGGCCCGACGGGCTCAGGAACGCTTTGGAATATAGCGCCCGGACGACACATCGAGCTCACGGAGAGCTCAAGATGTGCGCCGCAATTGCTCTCAGATCTGTCAACCGGATGTGCTCCATTGCATAGAAGGTTCCATGGGTCGTCGAACTGTCGCAGCAGTCGACCAACAGCACCCGAAGGCGCGTCAGGACCGCTGGACACAGATCTTTGTGATTGTAAGAAGGGAGAAGGAAGAGAGTCGCGAAAATAAATTTGAGGCAGCCGCGAGTGGACCCCCGCTAGCCTCACTTGGCGGTGCCCTACATGACTCAGCTGGAGCCTGGAGGTCGCATCTGCTAATCGCTGTGCTCGTCTTGTAAAGAGGCTCATTGTCTTCAGAACACGAGTACTAAGGTAAGTACTTATTTCTTTCCTTGTATCGCCATCGGGCTTAAATCTGACCACCGGTTCTCGAACCGCCTCCAAGATGGCTTCCGCTGTAGATATTGAGCAAATGAACAAGGTCCGCGTGTCCTTGGGCATGGCACCGCTGCCAGTGCCTGGCGGCGGACCTCAATTCAAAGACGATGGCGACAGTGACAGTGATGGTGAAGACAGTAGTGACGATCTGAGCACACTGGACAAGCGCGCTGCAGCTGCGGGTAAAAACTGGGAAAAGCATGAAGCGGAGCGGCGAGAAAAAGAAGAGCGCCAGAAGCGCAAGGCCGCTATGAAGAAGGCTCGAGACCAGGCAGCTCGATTTGCAAAGCTGGAGGGCAAGGGCCTGGGGGAGCCTAGCGACGAGGAAGTCGACACGCGGACATGGCTGTTGCAGCAGAAGAGACGACAAAAGAAGATCGACAAGGCTCGTAAGCTGGAAGAAGAACTGGCTGCTCGTGAGCAGCAGGCCGAGTACACTGCGCAAGACTTAGCCGGCGTAAAAGTTGGCCATGAGGCTGCTGAGTTTGACGAATTCACTGGCGAGCAGGTCCTCACATTAAAGGACCAAGAAATCGGCGAAGACAGTGAAGATGATGAGCTGGAGAACATGGAACTGAAGGCGAAGGAAAAGCTCGAAGAGAAGCTGCGACTGCTGAAGAAGCGACCGGACTACGACCCAACCGAGCAGGACGGAACCCAGAATCTGCTGTCCAAGTACGACGAAGAGATCGATGGCAAGCTGCAGAAGCGCTTTACGTTGGACGGACGAGGGAGCACTGTGGAGGCCAAGCGTAAGGCAGCAGAGACGGCGCAGAACCCGAACAAAGGTGTGCAGATCAGCCTCGACTTGTTAAAGGATGACTTGCCAGTCTCCGATTACGTCGATCCATCCACGATCAAAGTCAAGAAAGCGAAGAAAAGCAAAAAGGAGAAGAAAACAAGGCAAAAGGCCATTGATGAAGACATTATCACACCAGAACGACCGCAAAATACTCACCCAGACTCGATGGACCTAGAAGATGCTCGAAACGACGCCGCAGATGCTGTCACGAAGAAGCGAGCTTTCGACTTTGACGACGATGACGATTTGCAAGCGAGGCTTGCAGCTGCACGTAGGGAAGCGTTGAAGAAGCGGAAGAAGACGGACGCGACCGAAATTGCGCGGCGACTGCGAGAAGAAATGCCTATCGACGAAGTAGACCTAGAAGAGGGTGGCCTCGTCATTGATGAGACGTCTGAGTTCGTGGCCAACCTGAAGAGGCCTGAAGAGACTGAGCATGCGACAGCACGACGAGACTCTGCACCACGGGCGAGCACTTTCGATGACGATCAGGATGACGATGGCGACACTGCAATGGGCCAGGAGTCATACGCAAACGTTGAGGAGGCACAGGAGCACGCAGGCCGAGCCAATGCCGAGTCTTCTAACTCCGTGAATCGCACGGCCACAGGTCTCGAAGAAGAAGAGAACATGGTCGGCCAAGGCATTGCCTCCTCGTTGGCTATGCTCCGGAAGCGTGGCCTGGTCGATAATTCCGAATCCGACAAGAAGGCTGAGAGCGAACGTAAGCGTGCACAATTCTTGGCGGACAAGCAGCACTTGATCGCAGAATACGACCACAAGGCCAGGGAGCAACGCGAGGCCGATCGTCGCAGCGGACGCTTTGACAAGATGAGCAACAGAGAGCGGGATGCGCTCGCTCGTCAACAGAACGAGCAACGTGAGCAATTCATCTCGCGTTTGCTGGCTGACAAATTCAACAAAGAGTACAAACCAGATGTGAAGCTACAGTATCATGACGAGTTCGGTCGGGAGATGAACCAGAAGGAAGCGTTCAAGCATCTCAGCCATGCATTCCACGGCAAAGGCTCTGGCAAGCAAAAGACTGAAAAGAAGCTCAAGAAGATGGAAGATGAGAAGAAAAATGTGTCCAAGAATATTCTTAACATTGGCGATGAGGCCGGATTCTCTAACGTGGGGCAAGCTCAAGGAAAGCGGCAAAAGACTGCTGGTGTGCGTCTTCAATAGCGCACTACGCATTTGGACAGGTTAGTACACACCGCAAATTACGAGATCAGCCAAATGTTCATCAGAGAATCACAGCAACCGGACGTTCTACGTAATCGACATAGGGAAGTAAGTGCTGACCATCTTTGCTCGGTTTGATACGACAAGGCTGGCGCAGTGTAGTGGTGACCCGTGATATCCAATTGTGTTGACTGAGAGGTCCATTGACTACGTGAGTTTGCACGAGGAGAATCCTGTCTGGGATTTCTTTTCCAACAGCGCCATAGGGGCCTCCTCCGAATGTGGCAGCTCGGGTTCCGGCCCGTGGGTGGAAGTCGGTTGAGTCTCCGCACGCGAGACTCCCGACATTTGCTTTCGCGAAGCTCGGTTTGGATATAGAATTTTCTGCTCATTTTCAGCAGACGCCGAATTGGTGGTCTTCGGCTTCCAACGTGCTGCAGACTGCCGGAATTCGGACTGTTGCAGCGTAGATGGCATAACAGTACTCTGTAGGCATATTGAAGATCCGTTATACGTGTATTAACCGTGAGGTTGCCGGTGGAAGTCATCAGTAAGGTGCTCAATGTATTGTGGCAGTGAGAACAGGATACATCTTCCATAGTCCATACCTTAGTCCCTTACATACTGTATATATCGTGTTATATCTTACGCCGACGCGTGACACGAGCCAAAATCGCGTCTTAACGCACGGACGCATCGTGACTTCACTGGACATCGCAAACGAGACCTACAACATCTCCCTTTTTATACAACATTGTCAATTTTTTTTCCCAACACTTGACATTACACCCAACCCCGCGACATGGCGCCAGCTCCGGGGACCCAAGCCATGTACGCCAAAGAGGAGCGTGTACTCTGTTTCCACGGAGAATTACTCTACGAGGCCAAAGTGCTCGAAGCCCGGCCAAAAGACCCCGACGACAAGAATGCAGGCCACAAGTATCGCGTCCACTACAAGGGCTGGAAGAATACGTGAGTTCAAGATCCTCTGTCTCGGTAGATGTGGAAGTTTCTACGGCTTCGCGCTGCCTCTCCCTGGCATCTTCGTGCACGCCATGGCGACGAAATGTTTGCACCAAGTGCCATGGTGTTCAACGCATCGCGAGGCCGCACCAAAGTCGAGGGTACTGCAGCCAAGCTGGTACTAGACTCTGGATACGGTTGACCACCGGCGAGGAAAAGCATCAAACAAAGTGCTAACTTCGTCTGTTACATAGTTGGGACGACTGGGTCCCGCAGGAGCGATTACGGAAACTCTCGGAAGAAAACAAGGAGCTCGCACAGAACCTCAAGAAGGACATGGAGGCTCAGAGACGAGCAGCGGCCGGTAAGCATTCCCGGTGTCCATGTCAGACATTTCTGCTAACAAGATGCGATAGGTATCTCAGCACGTGGGAGCGAAGATCGAAGTTCTGTCGCGCCGCCACCTCCACCACGAGGAGTGAAGCGTTCGAGAGATATGGAGGGAATTGAAAAGGTAATTCATCCTGTCATGCCTACGGATTCCATCATGACTGTTGGAAGACGAGGGCTTGAACAATGTCTGTTCAAAGCGGGCCATCCATGCATGCAGTACGCTGGACGAAGACCATTTTCAAGTCGCTTCGTCACGACGTCTGACGGCTTGAAAATGCTCGGGCTGAGCAACAGCATCAGTGCGGTCTCATGAGAGACTGCGACCTCTGGAAGAAAGCTTGCTGACTGCCGGTTGCAGGAAGAGGAGTTTGTGCGTCGTCCTGCTGTGCGGCTTTTCATTCCTGATACTCTGAAGTCTATTCTCGTGGACGACTGGGAAAAAGTGACCAAGGACCAAAAACTGGTGCAGATGCCAGCACCTACGCCTATCAATCAGTTCTTGGAAGAGTACTACCGATTCGAGAGCAAGCATCGCAGAGCTGGATCTGCAGACGCAGAGATCTTGGAAGAAGTCATTGCCGGTGTTCGAGAGTACTTCAACAAGTGCCTTGGTCGCATCCTCTTGTACCGATTCGAGCGCCCTCAATACTACAAAGTTCACAAGGAGCTCGAGGCGGGGTCTGGAGATCATGCCGGCAAGACTCTGTGCGACATGTACGGCTGCGAGCATCTTCTCAGACTCTTCGGTAAGTCTACAAAGGGGCGACGTGTAACCCCAGGCAAAAGATAGATACTGACCATGCTCTATTAGTGTCCATGCCAGACCTCATTGTTCACACCAACATGGACACACAGTCGGTCAGCCGTCTCCGAGAGGAATTAGCAAAGATGACGCAGTGGCTGGCCAAGCATATCGAGACCTATCTTGCCGCCGAATACGAGCATGCTGGGCAGGAGTATGTCGACGAGGGCAAAAATGGCGCCTGAGGCTACTTGGCGCTCCAACTGTAACTACAACAACACTATGGCGTTTGGCGTTTGGCGTTTGGTGCATTGCGCGCAAGCTTACATGTAGTTGAAAAAGCAGAGCAGAAACTTGATTGTTCATTTGTGTCAAGTTTCCACCTGGATACATGAGCCCTCTTTCCAATTTGCACGCCGTACCTTATCTTGTTAGTCCGCGGGTCTCTCCCCCCGCCCCTTCCATCCCGCCTCCATCCATGAGCAATGAATGAATGAATGCATGATACATAAGGTAGAGTCTGTCTCTTGTGACGTCTAATGCATAGCGCGCCACATCACATACATGTACATGTATCTGCTCAAAGACCCCGCCGTACCTCAGCAACCAACTCGCAATCTGCTCGCAATTGGAACGGTCCCCCCCTACCTACTGGCAAGCTCTCGCGGAAAGAGTGGTGGCAAGGAGCGCTTCTTGCATCCTCCCATCCATGCCCTTCTTCTGCCTTTTGCGCACAGAACTCGCACAGTCTCGAACTACAGCCCCGAACCACCTGTAGCAGTGACTGTCGTGCTGTCCCGCGCCGCCGCTAATTCATGCACTGCCGGTTTAGAGACAGAGGGAGCATAATATCTAAGGTAGGTACCTGTACTCTCAGCTCCCCCATACTTTGAATCATGCCCGTCCATCTTTTTCTTTTTCTTGTTGTTGTTGTTGTTGTTGTTGTTATTACTATCATTCGGTCTACTATATACCTTGGCAGGGCCGGCGATACAGTGTCTCTCAACGGCTGCGCATTGTTGGCATGGTGTGCTATGATACCTACGGTACTTGCCGTGGTGTATGAGGAACCCGACTACGGTGCTTACGCATGTCAGCCGGACGGGTCAGGTAATAAGTTGGCAGTCGCTCTTGTCGTCCACGCGGCAATGCTGGCAATGGAAGTGACAGCTACGAGCGACAGGGTAGGTTGCGGAGATTGGCAACTACCTTACCCTGAGGTCGCTCCTGCCAAACTCACTGATCAATCTCAAGATGACGACCAGTCTGTCTGTCGATATGCGTAGCATCTGTGCTAGCGGACATTTTCAGCGCTTCATACCTTAGTTATCTGTCGGTTCGGACCTCCCAAGCTGTCTCTACATCATTTTTTGTGTAATGGTCAGTATCGATTGACCTGCTGCTGGCGAGGTCTCCTCCTAGCCCACCGTTGTCTCGGCTTACTGTGCGGATCGTAAGTTTTGTCGGTCGGATCAAGATCAGATCGAGGCAATGCGAACGACTCTGTCATCCTACCCCGACGACGAAGCTTTCTCTTCTACGGTCCATAACTGTCGCACCTTAGTCTTCGTGGTCTTTGGA
This sequence comes from Sphaerulina musiva SO2202, assembly GCF_000320565.1. Classification (NCBI taxonomy): domain Eukaryota; kingdom Fungi; phylum Ascomycota; class Dothideomycetes; order Mycosphaerellales; family Mycosphaerellaceae; genus Sphaerulina; species Sphaerulina musiva. Next base: position 3,560,176 of record NW_016017383.1, read on the forward strand.
GTCGGGGTTAGCTTTGCTGCTTCCGAGTTCGCTTCTTTGTGATTTGCTGAAACTCTGATCAGCCGCATGATCGCCTAGGACAGGCGAGTTGATCTTGTGCTCCCTCAGATTCTACGGTTGTCGTAACAAATCGTCTGAGTCGGCAAGCTTGCAAGGTAGTGAAACAGCAGTAGAGTCAGACAATATCACATCGTCTGTATCTTCCATGGGGATCTCGTTGATGTGATCTTGATTATGATGTTGAGTACTCTCAGCAGCACTCTCACGTTGACTGCATGGCGCTCTCGAGGTAGCCTCAGCATCGAGAGTTTGTGCTGCTACCTAGGAGCACTACACCCTGGGAAGAGTCGACCATGTTGTCCGTTGCTGCAAGCAGCTCTGCAGGCATACATTTGAGGAAAGAAGCCATCCTGACCGTGAGAAAGTGCGAATGGTCGGCGACATTGCGCACATGTGGACGTGCTGAAGTTCAAGGGGCATAGATGGACCGGACAGCTATATGCGAGGAAAGGGGCGAACTTCACTTCACATGGATCCATCCATGGTAGCCAAAGCACACCACTTCGCACATGGCAGATTACAAGCTGCGTACCTACGTTTCTGACGCATTAAGATCTACCGCTCGGGGCGGGTGCTTGAATGTTGCTTCGCTATGCTTGATGACTGCCGTCTCTAGGACTTCTCGGCTGCTTCGGAGCTGTGATGAGGAGTTGATGCTATCGTGGCCCAGAACATACAAACACTACGACAGGAGTGAGTACGCACACCGGTTCGGCTTAATGGGCAAGACTGGGAGTACAACCATCTCCCATATCCCTTTCGTGGGATTTCATATGATCGTGTCTGTCGGACCGTCCTAGACACAGAGTGGCGGGGCCACGCCCCTCAGGTTGCTTTGGACCTACGTTTAGGAACACTCTACCTTGAGCTCGAGCATAAGCGATTACAGTGGAACGAGGAGATATTTGGTCAGGTCCGATCGGGTGTATTGTATGCGTGTGGGAGTAAGCTGGCTTGGCAGAGATTATTGAGCGAATGCCGACCACTGAATTTCAGTCTTGGCCGCGTCCCTCTTCCCAGGGGCTTCCTTCATGCTTCAGTGTCATCTTGACCACCATCTATGAGCAAGCACACGGCGACCAACATGACGATCGGCGGCCTGGATGGACCTCTATCTCATTCGTCATGGAGAGACAGTAGATAATGTAGCGGGTGCGCGCTCGCCCTGCCCACTCATGCGTTGCTGCTACTGACAACAAGCAGGTCTCTATGCAGGCGTGACAGACTCTGCCCTCACCAACCATGGTGTTGAGCAAACCAAGCGACTGGGCGCGCATTTCGCAAAGGATGGCATCATAGCCACCCATGTGTTCGCAAGCCCTCTTTCGCGTGCCTTCAAGACTGCACAGGCGATTCTGGAAGCGCAGCCTCCCGCAGAGCCTGCCATTGAGATCACGAAAGTCCCAGAGCTGATAGAGCAAGACTTTGGCTACTACGAAAAGAAGGCGTTCCAAGCACGTACAGTCGCTCGAAAGAGTGGAAGAGAAGCTCACCGCGAGCGCCATCTGAATGATCCCGGCTTCGTGGATGTAGAGAGTAAAGAGGCGATGAATAACAGGGCAGACATCTTCTTGGACCAGCATCTCCTGCCACTGGTGGGAAAGATGGATCCACATGGCAAATCAGTTGTCGTCGTCGTGTCCCACGGCATCATACTTTCGCACTTGTGGAGAAGGCTCCTGTTGAAACTCCCACCAAGAAGCGTGACAGTCGCGCCTGAAGTAACATCTGCGAAAGGTAGCATCGTCCTTCAGCATCTCGGAGGGTGGTCCAATACTGGCTACCTTGAGCTTCACTTGACAGAAGAGCCAGAGTATGCACGAGGCGAAAGTGCTCCTGCAACTGCAACTCCATTGCATCCTCCTTCGAGCGGAGACGTGACTAACATAGAAGAATCGGCCTCCGACGTGATGAAGTTGCACAAACACAAGCTGCTTATCGTGTCCGTCGATCGCAAAGATCACCTTGTCGGTCTGAAAAGACAGCGTGGCGGCATCGGCCGTTCCAAACACGACGAGGGGCAGCAGAAGCTCGATGGATTCTTCAAGCGTCAAAGGAAAGGCTGAGCTGTTCAAGAAGCTCTCAAACGGATCCGACCGCTCTCCATAGCCGCGCCTCTCTGGTAAGCACGCATCACCCCTCTTTTTTTCCTTGCCGAATGATGAAAAATCAAAAACACAGACCTGTTCTGAATACCACGTGTGGAGCATCTTTTGATCCAACTGCTGTCTGAAACTCTTCCCACAGTCCCATTAACACTCGAGACGCAACATCAAGCACATACACTAACCGCTGTGTCAGGACCTTTGGCAATATGCTTGCCCAACCAATGGCTTCCACCACATCTAGTAGCATATGCAGACGGCATTGAGCTTGCGAACAGATTGCTACAGAGGAAGCACCAAGGCACAAGCACCATATTTTGCGCCGCCTATGGGAGGAGAAGAGCGTCACTTCATGGAGCGTAGCAGGGTATTGGACGCTCGTGAGAGGCACACTTGCCACTTGCCACTTGTTCACACCTTGATACGTGCTCCGTGATGCCACATGATGTTCATCGATGGCACAGGTCGGCAGCGGTCAGCCTTTCGTACCTACCATCAACGTGCTGCGAATGCGCGCGCGTGGCACACATTGGTGAAGCTACTACTACTACCTAGGTAAGGTAGGTAGGTATACATGTATCGAGAAGCCATGTAGATAGGTACCGTACATGTATACCTATGTAGTCTGTCTGTGTACATGAAACAATGTCGTCAGATGGACTAAGGTACAGCTCAGCATGTTTGTGGCGCTACCAAGGTGAGGAGCGGCTTGTTTGGTGTGTGTTGTACTGTAAACATACCTTACCTCCTAAGGTACCTATGCATGTCTGTGTGGCGCAAGCAGATTAAGTTTATACAAGTGGCTGGGCTGGGTTGGCTGGTCAGCCAGGGACTCAGATAAGGTTTTGGTGGTCGTCTCCACCTCCCACCTCACTTGGACGTCTTTTCTGTCTGTTACCGCCAAGTCCTCACTCTCTGTCCAAGAATTATGGGACTCGCGCTCTGCGGAGGAGAAGAGCAGAGCAGAGAAGAGAAGAGAAGCGAAGCGAAGCGGAGAGAAGGGGAGAGAAGAAACGAGAAGAGATGAGAAGAGAACAGAAGAGAAGCGGCTGTAGCTCCCCGAGAGCAAGCGCGACCCATCACACGTGCGCGACCTGTTTCTTTCACACAGACGCGACGCGACAGTAACTAATGGGAGATAGACCTGCCTCCGCTCCTTGTGCGCCTTGCATCAGTATAATGAAAATGTTGTGCAACGACACACACGCTGCTGGCGGTGAAACCCCGTGTGGCAGGGCAGGCGCGGGTGTAGGCAGCCAGCCACCTCATATTTCCCTCCCTCCACTCTAGCCACCTCCAACTTTTCTTCACATCTCCGTCTTCCACCAACAAACACCTCCTGCTCGTCTATCTTCATCAGCATACCGTCCGTCGCTTCATCATCTCACCGTCGCTGCATCATCACCAGACACCTCCGCCAACATGCGTTACGCCGTTGCCGCTGGCGCCCTCGCGCTCTTCCACCTCGCTGCCGCCGATGCCACCGGTCAGTCTCCCTTCCACCACCACGAACCACTCCTCATCCATCATACTGACATCTCATCACAGTGACCATCACTGAGGTCTCCATCCTCATTCCGTCCGACTGCGTGGCTAGTGAGTGTGATCCGGACACATCTGCCTCCACCTCTCCCTACCCAAGTCTCAATGCCCTCTCGGTGCTGGAATCGGCCTCCCCATATTCATATCCCTCCTCTCCTCCCAATGCCCTCTCCGTCCTACTAAGTGCCCTCACTGTGCCAATCTTAACCACATATCCTGCCTCCGCGTTTCCCCCGTTCACCACCCCTGGCTCCGTGAGCACGGAAAGCTCACAGTTATCCCCTACAGGCCCCACCGTGGCGCCGGTGCCCTTTCCGAGCAGTGGGACTGCTACGACTACCGCCCAGTCTACCTCCGTCGTGGAATCGACTGCAACTGTCACTGGCAGCACCAGCACCAGCACCAGCGTCGCATCGACTGCCGCCACCACCGAAGTGGTACCAACTGCTCCAGGTCCAGTAACCTCCGAGACTCCGTCGCCATCTGCTCCCAGCACCGAGGCCGGTCCAGCGCAGACCACCTTGTCCACCAGCTCCACCGCTGCTACGGGAGGCACCGCTGCCACGACCACGACCACTGGTCCCGCGAGCAGCAACGAAGTCAGCCCAACACAGGCCACTTCCACCAAGGCTCCGCCTGCGACTCAGACCGGAGCCGCCGACGTCAAGAAGCCAGGCGTCGTTGGTCTTGCTGCCATCATGGCGGCCCTCGTCTACATCTGAGCGCATGCGATTGAGGATCGGAGACCCACCCACTCCTTGTCCTTCTTTTCAACGACATTCACGGCTGGACACGAATTTGCATGAGGAACCACACACACACGCAGCGTTGGTGCTAGGGGCGTCACAGGGCGAATGGACGAATGGTATACCCCATTTCGTGCATGGTTAATTAATCACAGGGCAGGGAGCCCAAAAATTTGCATTAAGCGAGGAACAGCAGCAGCCCGGCGAGGCGATGGATGTGTAACTGTAGCTTTGAAAGTAAGGATTGTCCCAACCAAATCGGACACTTCTCGCTTTACATCGTGTCCCCATCGTTTCACAGTGATATCATGTTGTGGTGAGAGCTCTTATTCACAATGCTATCTATACAAATCTGTCGATGTTGAGGATTAGAAAAACAACCGCAGCCGGTGCGGGTCCACACTGCCCGTTGCGTGTATGTGGATCAGGTCAGATCAATATGTACTCTCCATCCACGCGATCCATGGCCTTGCGCCATCGAAAGGCCTGTCCATAACGTCCCGTACGTCCTGCTGCAGAATCTCTCCTGCGAGCCTTGATCTCAGCAGCCTCCATGCCTTGCACGTTGTTGCCCACCTCTTTCCACACCTTTTCCAGCACATCCAAGCCCGAGATGTTATTCCAGAATCCACTTTCCTTTTGCACTTCGACACAGCGTGCACGAATGATGTTGCGATGGCCCTCATCCACACACTCGGTGCCCACGATGAACAGGGGCCACAGCAGGAATTTGTTGACGCAGGACGTGATTTCCAGCGCGGTGATGTGAAAGAGCGCATTGGACACGTACTTTTGAAAGTTGGGGTGGGAGGAAGGCAGGAGAGGGGAGCCCAGACGCTCCGTGTACAGGAGTGCAGAGTAGCGGAATGATTCGTTGATGTGCAGCATGTCTCGCTGACCGAGCTCGACTTCACGACTGTTGGTGCCGTCCGGTGGCGCTGTGGCCCGAGCACCCGTCGGGTCCATTTGCCACGCTTGGAGACGAGCGCGAACGTCGTTCCATTCGGCCCAGAACTCGGCGCGTCCATCAAGCTGCGCAGTCGGTCCGTGGTAATTGCCCTCATCGGGCGATCCAGACATCTCGTCGTCAGACGACATGGTCGGCGTCGCCCATCCATTGCCATCGAGAGAGTCGTAATTGATCATATCAACGGACTGGGAGGCTCCGTGCCTCCTGCGTAGTGGCGCATGGCGCGCATTGTGTGAGGTATGTGGCCATGGCATGTTACTCTGAGGACGGACCGGCCGGCCTTGTGAAAGAAGATTGAGCCGGCCCAGCCTGGCAATGAGCTTGAAGAGACGGCCGTCACAGCCGGAGAAGTGCTCGAGCGCTCCCAGGTTGGAAGAGAAGTCCAGCATGTCCAGGGACTCGCCCGTGATCTGCATCTCGCGATCGTTCACGGCCGAAGTCATGACATCGAACCAAATGAAGAACATCTCCACCCAGTTGGTGAAGTCGGACTGACCACTTGGGCTTCGCAATGATAGCAGCTTCTGTACGCCAGCCAGCTGGGTTTTGAACTTGCTGAAGCCGGAATCGCACACGTGGAACAGACAGAGGATGAGTAGTGTCGCAATCACCGAGTCATCCTGTGCCGCTCGCGAATCGGTCAATTGCATGTTGAGCATATCGATGGACATTTGCTTGTAGCAGGTCTCTTCTGCACTGGCTTCATTCTGTTCCCTTGGCTTGGCACTGCCATCGAATGCGTCCGTGATCTCGTCAAAAAAAGCCATTTGCTTTGGAGGAGGTTGCTTCCTCATTCTGATGTTGTTCATGGCGAGGGCAGCAATGGCATTCTGCAGTCCCTCATTGTGCACTGCCAGCTGTAGTATATGCTTCCTATAGGGATTCTCTGGTCCATCGAAAGCGATCAAGTAGGGACAGATATGACGATCATAGTACTCCATCAAGCATTGCATGCGAGGACTCATGGCGAAGAAGGGGCTGCTCCATCGCGCATCAAAGATGGATAGCTGAGTATGGTTGGTGTCTTCCTCTTCTTCATGGAGGTTGAAGTCGAGTGAGTCAAAGGGGTTGTGCTTTGTGAATAGAGGATCCGCCATGGGACTGAACAGGGTCTCATCCTGGTAGACAGGGCTTGTGCTGTACTGTGGCGTCTCCGTCGGCGTAATATTCATCTGACCATAAGAGTCTGTGCTCTGTATGGATTCCATGCTAGAACTCATGTAATCTCCATATGATCCCACAGACGAAGTGTTGAAGTTCGAGCCCAGACTCTCAATGGAACTGCTGAGAGGCTGACTCGTGTAGGATGCAGATGTCCCTGGTGGATAAGAGTCGCTGTAGGCGATCGATCCCGGGGTGACCGGGTACTCCATGCCCCAATTGAAACCATGATCCATGTACGAATCGCAGGAACTGGCAGAGTTGGGAGTGCCAAGCGCATCGTACTGCGGCCCCAACCCGGCGGTGGGGATGCGCTGAAGAGAGTGCTGACGGAGCGGGGTTGGTCTGTGGTTGCCGTAGTCATTGAACTGCCAGCCCTGCTGTCCGGCGTTGATGGTGGGCAGCGATGGCTGGAAGGCAGGAAGCGATGTCGTCGTCGCTGGCGGCATCGAAGTCACCGTGGACTGCTGATAACTCGGGTGCTGGCCCGCGCCAGTATTGGTTCGAGGAATGTCCACAGCGCCAGCAGTCTTGGCCTGCCTGACGGGACTCTTGCGCAGGAGAAGGTCATCGTGATGCTGATGAGCAGCAGTAGTCGTGGCGATGGAGGTCGTCGTGGTTGATTTGTTGTTGTTGTTGTTGGTGTTATTGTTATTGCTGTGATCCCCAGTTCTGCCGGTGACTGGGCACGAAAGGCCCCGAAGCTTGCCTCGACTGGCCACGCCCACGCCCCATGTCAGCGTGGTTTTATAGCCCGAACACTCCTTGCCAATCTCTATACAAGAGGTGCAATAGGGTCTCTTGCGATCGCAGGGGACGGCCCTTTTGCGGCACGTGAAGCAATCATCGGTCGCGCCACTGGTCGCCGTCCTACGCCGTCTCTTTCTGGGGGGCGGAGGAGATCGTGTGGCGCTGAGGACAGGATCATGGGGGGACGTCATCTTCGCTGCTGTCTTGGTGGCACACGGATTCGCGTCGTACGCGTCGGCTTCGGAGAGACACACTCGGTAAACCACACGCTCTCCCGTATGCAACCACGCACCGTCTTCAGATATGGGAAAGAGATGGGGAGGGAGGTGGGAGGGAGGGAGAGTCGAGTGGAGGCGGAAGCAGGAGAGTGATGGGGAGGGGGGAGAGGAAGAGGAAGTGGGCGTGCGGTGGAGGGACAGCAGGTTTCTTTTAGACGGACGGAATAATAGCAGCAGAAGAAGCAAAAGAGCAACTCAGTAGCGATACATAAGGCTATACTGCTGCTGCCGAAGGTACACTATGTATGCTACGCTCGCTACGCTACGGTCGCTACCTTTACCCACCCACCACCCTACGCTACCCCTACAGTACCCTCCGCGCGCTACTCTGCCCTGCGCTGCGCTGCTATATGAGAAAGGCGATCACCGCCCGCTCGCCCAGCGCCATATTCGCAGGCAATGTCTCCTGAGCGTGCTGCTACCTGAGCGCCGGACTCTCGAGAATGGCGGTACTGTATACAGTAGGGGTAAGGTACATGTGCCTGCCCGTGTGTCCAATTCTTGGCTCGACTGCGGCTTGTGAGTAGCGGAGGCGTGGGCAGTGGACAGTGGGCAGAGTGGGCAGCATGACGGCGATCCCGACCCCTGTCCGGCCAATGATGGATTGATAATGCTATGCACCAGATGCGCGAGCGGGCGCGCGCGCTCGAACGGCCATCACTTCACTTCCGTCGTTGCTTATCTCTGTCTCTGTGTCTCTCTCTCCATCTCCATCTCCCTCCCGCCCGCTCCCTCTCTTTCTGGCTGTGGGTGTGTCTGTGCCGCGGCTTCTGCAGTCCCTCTCCAGGAGCGCCCTTTCGGAGACCCGCCCAGTAGTCCCAGCCTCAGCCGCGCACTAGTGACGCCTGGCTAAGGTAGATAGTTTCTACTGATACTGTATACAGTACTATACCGCATATACAGACGTGGGCAATAGGACAGATGATGCAGACGCAGCCGGCCGGCCTGAGACCTAGCTGTGTCAATCATCGTGGCTGAGTATTGTGTGTGTATGTGTGTGTGTGAGTGTGAGTGAGTGAGGGTGTGAGTGAGGGAGGTAGGAAGGGAGAGTGTGTGTGTGTGTGTATTGTGCGTCGGTGGATGCACAACAGCCACGCCCTGCCGCCCTCCCGCCCGCACGCCCGCACCACTCCCCTTCCTTTTGCTAGTGAGGGAGGGAGTGAGAGCCTGAGAGGGAGAGAGAGCACCGAGCACCGCCACGCTTTGCACATGTGAGGTAGTCATGGATAGGCACTAGTGCAGTGATGCGACCTCCACCGACATGAAGTACTACTATACAGCAAACTAAAAGGTATAGCTGTAGTATTGAAGTAGGTAATGCTCGTGGTCAACTCCCGTCCCGCGTCACGTCACGTCACGAGACGAGCGCATGATGGGTACAATTACCTTAGTCCCAATAAAGGTCATGTACACATTGTATACAGTGTACAGTAAGTCGAGTCGAGCCTAAAGAGAACCACAGTCGACATACCCCGCAGACCCGCAGGCTATTCCTGTATCACATGCAGGTTGGCGCGGCTGGTCGCCAACGCCAGCCACGAAGCGCTCATAGGTGCCACGGAGCACCGCTCGAAGGGCGATGGCCTGTGCCGAGTGAGCCGACCATCCAAGAGACATCTCCGTGCCTGCAGTTGGCCTTACAGTAGTCGCTGCAGAACCAAGATTCTTCCGTCCAGGGGGAAGGCTTCGAGTCCGAGAGCTAGAGGTGCACGCCCCTGTATATTAAATAATTCGAGAAGGTAGGTAGGTGCCAACCTGCCAACGGACACTTTTAATAAGCCACTGATAAGGCTAACGTACGTACCTGTACCTGTAGGAGGTAGTCGAAGAGGGTGACCCACGCTTGAAGTACCCCCCATAGTGATGAGCGAGCGAGCGAGCGAGCGACGAACACCCCATTCCACGTTCAGTCCAATGTCTCGGGGCTAGAACAATGCCTAATGGACACCATCCCATTGCAATCGGTATGCGCCGAGCGGATCCAGATCCATTTCTTGCGAAGCTAAGGTCGACAAGTCCCGCTCGTGAACTGCTGGCAACCACTACCATGTACTGGCCAGGAGTGACGACTGACAATTCCTCCACAAATCACACCTGAAGCTGCTGATAACATTGCGCTCGACGCAAGACATGGTGACGATCATCCCACCTGCTAGAGACGCAAAGCTGGAACACTGCACCTCTAGCTGAAAGTGATAGGCGAAGTCCAGGACTCCAGGTATTGCACAGGTCTCTTTAATTCCTGCACACAATAAATACCTACCCAAGATGTGCAAGGGAGGTGAATAAAGCGGTGTGGTATGTAGGTAGGTAGCGAGAGATACAATGTACAGCAAAGAGGTACCATCTACATTGTACATACAGCTCGGGAGTTCGTTATCGGAGAAGAAATCAAGTGCCGCGTCCTGCAGGCGGAAATCTATCACAGATGTCTTCTAGAAGAAAATGGAAGGCACAGTGAGGGTAGTATACATGTAGTAGTGGGAGATGGATGCGTGTATATCCCAGGAGGTACAGCAGTAGTAGCAGCAGCACAAAGTCGACAATCCACATTGCCAAGATACATCTTATGCCTAAATTCTACCTTCTACCTACCTGTAGGTACCTAGAGGTCAGGTAGGTAGGGTACTGCCGGGTGTAGGTATTCCAGGTGAACTTCCAACTGGCAGTCTGGAACTCACTGGGCAGTCAGATAGCATTAATGACATCGAAATTACGCAACTGTTCTTCTAGCTATCAAGAGCGGTAAGTGTCCTGCTGTTGTCTGTTGTTCCTGCCAACTGCTATCTACTTACATTAGTAACATTACTTCACCGACCCACTGCACAAAAGAGAAAAGAGTACCCACGCACCCACCCTATTTATAGTCCCAGGTTGCCGAATGCTGAGCAATGGCTCAATCTGGATAGTAAGCTCAGGTATGTACGTAGATCAATCATCAACTCGGCCTTTTGTCTTCTTTACCTCCAAGGTATGTACCGTGTACCTACGAACCTAACAACCAACCTACCAACTAACCTACCAACTAACCTACCAACTAACCAACCTGTACATCTCCCTCTCTCCCTCTATATTTCCCCCCTACAGGCATTGAATGTCCGTCTGTCCGTCCGTCCGACCGACCGACCGACCAAGCCCCCCCGGCTAGTAGTCCTCCGGAGCCTTTCCCGCGGGCAATGACTAGAACGAAAATACTCTAACCGAAAAGGAGAAAAAAGAAGAAAAAGAAACCCCCCTCTCAAAAAAAAAGACCTCAACAAAAGACAAAAAGAAAATCAAAAACAAAAAGAAAAAGAAAAAGAAAAAGTGGCGAATTAATCCGGCCGAAAAGGATTCCGAAGTTTTTGCTCTCACTGTCACACTTACACATTTGGGAAATGGACATGGGAAAAAAAGGAACTGGAAAAATGAGAAACGCCGTCTGCGGAAGACCAAGGAAAATTCCTCCGGCACCTCAAGGAAAGAATTGAGCAAGGGAGGGAGGTACCTACTGGGTAATAGGTACCTGAGTCACTATGATTTGGAGAACAAAAGGGAAAAGGAGAAAAACATACACGATACCTAGGTAGGTATTGTCTTCTTCTGCAGGGGTCCAATAACAATAAAAATCAATCAGTCCGGTAGCTACATGTAGAAAATGTGGCAATTTGTTTTCCACATCTAGAACTTCTCCTGTGCTGGTCGCATGTCAAGCTCGTGAGTCCTAAGCCAGGGTGTTAGTGCAAGGAAAGCACGAGAGAGAAAGAAAGAACTTACCACAACGTCGGATGTTGATTATGAAGATACAGATAAGTCTCTCCCACCGCCTCAGCAGCAATATGTTTCCCACTCTGAACCTCGGGAGTATCGGCAGAAGCGTCTAGACAGATTTGCGTAAGCGAACACATCACATGAGTATGTGGTATGAGTGATGAGTGATGAGTGATGAGTGTAAGAGTAGCAGACAGACATACCTGCAATACGGCCATTGGCTATCGTATGAACGACGTGCACGCCTCGAGCGCTCATCTCTCGTGCGAGAGCTTGGGCGAGTTGTCTCACACTACCACGAGATGCGCCATAGCTGCCATATTCGGCGTTGCATCGTAGAGCACCCTTTGGACACCCCAGTCATTACTTGGTAATTCGCTCAAGATGATCATCATCATCTGGAAGTGGACTTACGAGCGTTCCAGTAAAGATCAACGTTCCCTTCTTCTCGCCTCCTTCCGCCAACGTCTTTTCCCCATGGTGTTCAAACATGAGCTTGAGGGCTTCTTGGGAAAACACCACAGCACCTCCAACATCTGTCGAACATTTTTTGTTAGCGACTCATACATCACACCCACCATGAAAGTCACGCAAGTCACAAACTTACAATCCTCCAAAGTCTCCATAAACCCCTCCACCGTCTCCTCCATAAACGGCTTCTTGGCACTATTCTTAATCGAAAACACCGCCAAATCCAACTTCAACCCTTGAAAAGACTTGTGATTTCGAATCTCCCCAAACGTCTTTCGAAGCTGCTCAGGAGAAGTATCCGTGGGAAAAGTCTCCAACACGGCTCCCGGGTTCGACGATCGCAGAGAAGTGGCCAGCTCCGTCAAGGGCTCTGGGCGGCGAGCGAGGAGGGCCACGGCCATGTTGCCCTGGCTGCGAGAGGAGAGGACGCGGGCGATGCCTGCGCCTGTGGTCGGTCCGGCTCCGAGGATGATGGCGAGGCCTGTGAATTTCCGGAAGAGCGAGAGAGAGAGAGAATTGATTAGCTTTGTTGTTTTTACTTTATTTTAATGTTTTTTTATTCTCATCGAGAGGAGAGAGGATCTCTCGATACAGTGATCTTCTTGCAGAACATGTCGGTCGAGTGAGATTCATACCTTTGGGTGCCATGATGATTGATGTGATGTTGGGAAGTGAATGCTAGAAAGGTCGTGCGTGGTAGAAAAGAGTTCATGTACTCATCTCCTACCTCCACTGTGCCTCCTAGGTAGGTAATGTACCTCCTAGGTACATGTAGTTGACGTCAGATCTGTAGCGGTCGCGTTTTTCGTTTAAACGGCTTGACATCACTGCCATATGATCAGCAGAGGTAGGAGGTAGGAGGCAGAAACATACGCCATAGCAGCATACCATGCGGCTCCAAGTCGAGCGGGCAGCACTCGGCTTATTCCTGCTTGCTCTACCTCCTACAGTCCCATATCCTTGCCCACAAAGACCACATAGAAAATATCCGCGAGAAGCCAAGGAGCTCCTCGCCTTCAGGAAGCGTGTACGTTGATGAAACAGGAAATGTGTGTGTGTGCAAATGATGTGCTCAGAGGCATGGAATATTTAGTATAGGATCTGTGTACATAGGTACGGACTGAGAGATGCTTCCCACAGCGTCATCTCTATTGCGTGGGACCTGAGCGATCTTACTCCTTTTGTACCATATTCGTGATTTCGTCAACTCTTGCGTTGGTGTTTCGCTTGGAATTCCCTTGCTTCCGTGGCGTTACCGTCCTAAGCTTTTTGCTCACCATTCGTGACTGCAGGCGCGGAGATGCCATTGGGAGGCTTCGGACTGTTTCTTCGGCTCTCCTGTTTCGTGACCGATCGCTTCTCTTCGTCGCCGCTATCATCGTAGTTCTCGTCCACATCCATCTTTCGTGCCGCAGGCTCCAGAGGCTGGGCAGGCGCAGACACAGGTGGTGGCGGAGGTGGAGGAGGGGCCCGATGCTCTTCTTGAGGGGGCGCAGAAGTGCGTGGCGATCTTTGGGTGATCGATTGCATTGGAGGCAAAGAGGGAGGATGGTGCGCGGCTTCTGATGGATTGTATGCAGACATGGGCCGCGGCTCATCAATGCGGCGCAGCTCAGAAGGACTTCGATGTGGCGGAGTGGCCATTTTGGCAGGTGGCGAAGGCCGATGCATCTTGATCTCATCCAGCCGTGACCTACTGTCTTCTGCCATGGGCTTCTTAGCCGCGCCAGGGTTCGGGTCATCCTCCCACTCTCGGAGTCGTTTCGGGGCCGTGCTTCCCGGTCTATCTTCGCGTTCACGCGCGGCAGCGTCAGCAGCGGTCTGCGCTGATGATGGTGGGGGCGCGCCATTAGCGATGCTAGGGGTCGCAGCACTCGGATTGTGCTCGAATGGCGTCCTTGGTGGACCAAAGTGACTGGCGCTGGGCGATGGCGCAGGATTGTTGATGAGAGGCCTAATCTCTGGTTGCACTTCTTGCTGGCGAGCGTATGGTGGCAAATTGTGAAGCGTAGACGTAGGTGGCATACCGTTAGAGTGTGGCGGCAGTGGGCCATTCGATGGATGGGACATGAATGGTGGTCGCTGAGGTTCCTGTGGCTGCGAGAGTGGCCCATGATGTGCAGAAGGACCATGCTGCTGCTGCTGCTGCTGCTGCTGATGTTGTTGTTGTTGTTGTTGCTGCTGCTGCTGCTGCTGTTGTTGCTGCTGCTGCTGTTGCTGCTGCTGGGCCTGGTGCGAGAGGCCTGGCTGAAATGGTGCTGGAGTGGGGTGCTGGACCTTCGGTGATGGCGACAAGCCTCGGTGTGCAGGTGGTGGTGGCCGCTGCGGCTGCAGCTGAGGCTGCTGGTCTTGATACTGCCTGGAAGGAGGCGGGCTTTGCTGCCGGAGGGGCTGAGGTTGCTGCTGCTGTTGCTGCTGTGGACCATTCGGAAGGCCTTGCGGAAGACCCTGTGGAGGAGGGCCCTGCATAGGACCTTGTTGTGAGCCTTGCTGCTGTGGCTGCTGTGGTGGGAGGCGGTCCCGCTGTTCATATGGATTCAATGGCTGAGGCTGCATCTGAGGATTTTGCAAATCTGCCAAGCGATTGCCTCCCCAATTGTTCCCTGCGGCGAGAGGAGGCGGTGCAGGACCGGGAGGCGGAGGGTTCTGCGAGTGTGCACCCCATTGGGGACCAGGGGGCCCACCTCCTAGGGCGCCAGGCTGATAGGCTTGTGGGTGGACGTCTTGGGGCAGGGGCGCACCTCCCTGGTTAGGTAGGCCGTTGGTTGGCTGGCCCTTGAGGAGAGCAAGTCGAGCTTTGATATGCACGTTGGTTGGATCAAGATCGGCTGCTCGGGTGTACGCGTCTAGAGCATCGCTTGTTTGGTTGTTGCAAGACTCATACTAGCAAGGCGTCAGCTTCATATATCGCCAGAACAGCACGACACGCGCAGGCTTACCAAAGTTCCGAGATCGTACCAGACTTCGGAGATGTTCGGATTCAGTCTGATAGCCCGAGAGTACGCATCAAGGGCATCTCGGTATTGGTTGATCTGATAGTAGAGAACACCAATCGAGCACCAGAAGGTTGGGTTGCGACCATCACGATAGACAGCTTGTTGATAAGCTTCGTAGGCCTTGGGGTATTTCTGCTGCGACATGTAACATCTGCCCAACAAGTACCAGCTTTGTGCATCGGTTTGGTCTGCATCGTGTCAGCCGTGTAATGCGACAGGCACAAGCGAATGTTACCACTTACCAGATGCGACTGATTTTTCGAGATACTCTATAGCCTGCTCTTGGCTGGTGAAGCTGCTGCTCTGTTGATGATGCAGCCAACCTAGTTGTTGCAAAACCTTGGCATGGTTGGGGTCACGCTCGAGCACTCGAGTATAAGCAGCTTTGGCCGAGTCGTACTGTGTTTGTATGTATCAGCAAACAGATATACACGATCATCGCGAAGCCCCACTTACATCTTTCTGTTGTTCGTGGACATGACCAATCTGGAACCAGATGTCTTCCTCACTCAAAGGACGAGGAGGATCGTCGACAATGTACCGGAAGCACTTGGGGGCTAGTCAGCATGAGAAACAGAAGCATGCAGCGTTTCACGCTTACCTCCAAGCTCTGGGAGAACTTCTGCTGCTGCTTGTATATAATTCCCAGTCTGAAATAGATCTCATTTGCTTTTTCGAACCCCGGCTCCATTCGCATGACCTGGGAGAAAGCCTCCTCTGCGTGCTCCAAGCTACCGTATCGATCATAGAGGATTCCTATGCCATACCACAATTTGGGTTCCTTGGGATCTGGCAAATGATACAACGCTTGCTGATATGCAGAATATGCCTGCTGGAGGTCGTCCATCATAAGATAGCAATGACCCAGACTGGACCAGACCTCACCATTAGTGGGCTCTACCTTGAGGATCGTTCTAAGATACTCGACGGCAGCGGTGAACTGATCCTTTGAGCGCAGGATGCATGAGATGGCCAACATGGCCGGCACAGACCATTGGTTGAAGTTCATGGCACGCTCATACGCCTGTGTCGCACCGTCGAGCTCACCCATGACCTCCGACAGGTTGCCCAGTTGCAACCATACCGACTCGTTGGTTAACCGCAGGTATTCGGCAGCCGTCTTGCCCGGCGGGATCTGCTGCTGGACGATGGGCCCAGAAGGGGGAGCAGGCGGAGGAGGCGGAGCTCGCGCAGGGCCACCGCCTCCATAGTGATGTTGTTGATGCGGCAATGGGCCCGTCGGGGATTGTTGAGCAGCCATCGTGGCAGGCGGAGGAGGGAGCTGAGAGAACAGGAGCAAGGTCAGCGGGTAAATGGGAGCGGTGCGGAGAAACAGAGCGGTTCTACGAACATGTGACGTTCAGCTCCGCGAACGGGCAGTCGCGCAGTCGCGCAGTCCGTCGGCTGTGGACGGACGAATGGTTATGAGGAGAGTAGGAGCGCTGTCCCGCAACGACGGTGGTGCATGCACGATCGAAGTGGAAATGCTTATGTGCACGGCGGTGAGAGCCACGGGCCCGACGCAGCGCGTAGAGGACTACCACCGATAGACCGAGCGTGAGCTGCGGAGGGCGCTTCAGTGGAGGAGAGCGGAGCGGAGCGGAGGGGAGGGGAGGGGAGGGGTGGGTGGTGAGAGGAGAGAGAGAGAGGGTGAGAGGGAGAGATGGGGAGAGAGAGAGAGTGAGAGGAGAGAGGCGGAGGGAAAGGCAGCAGGAGAGAGAGAACGAGCGAGGAAGCGACAGCGAAGAGGAATCGCGACAGCGAAGAGGCGAGGCGGATGCCGATGCGACGTGTGCTCTGCCCGTGGGTAAGGGTTGGTTTACAGAGAACAGACAAGGGAGGAGACACTCAGAGATGCGGGTCGCCTGTGGCGCTGGGCGCTAATGCAGCGCGTGCATGGCGGGATCGGGCCCACCCATGTCGCTCCACTGCGATGTGCTCGATACCTAAGATAGAGGGCTGAGACCGAGGGCTGGGGCAGAGACGCTGGCCACAGGCAGAAGAATCATGTGCCGTGTGTGCCTGTCCTCGCGCATCGCCAGCACTGTCTTTCGTAGGAGTACATAATATTAGGTATTATTCTTCTTCTTACTACAGGTACCTTATGATAATGATGATGATGATGATCATTTGTGATGTCTTGTTCCTATTCGGAATAAAGTACTGATACAACTGAAAGAGACCCAAGGGGGCACAGACACTACTCACGGTGTGCTGGCACAGGAGCGTTTTACCGAACCAGACTTTGTCCATGATCCCGGCTCTAGATACTGTATGAGATGAGAGGGAGAGAGAGAGAAGGGGAGCGAGAAGGGGAGAGGGAGAGAGGTCGGGCATGGTCATGGCACTCCGCAGACTGCCAGTCTGCATGTCGGAACCACGCTAATGCCGTGAGACCGACACCGAAAAAAGCCAGACGTGGTTCCACGAGCTGGGTGACTGCAGGAGTGTGTGTCTGTGTGTGTGTGTGTGTGTGTCTGCACCACCATTGTTTCTTGCTCTGATGACAGCGTATGTACCTTGTTATATAGGTAGGCAGATACATGTATCGTGCGGTGGCAGTGTGAGACTGCGAGAGGAGAGACAAGACGTCGTTCATGTGTGATTATATACAGCACGCGGAGTGTCCTGCGAACGTACCTGACCTACCTAGCCCTCCCTGCAGGTGTCTCGTCCCGTCGCCGTCGCCGACGGGGTCGCCGCTGGGCGCTGGCCCACGATCTGTCTGGCCGGGGTCCCAAACTGATTGACAGGAGCGGCGGGAATGATGAGATACGGTACCTCTGATATTTGTTGTTGGTCAAGGTAGTCGGGTTCAGCCTTCAGGTACATGTACTGTACCTGTGCTGCCCTGCCCCAGACGAGGATGTGCACCTAGGCTTCCAAGAAAAACGAGCAGATGACAGCCACAAGCGCCGAGCATGGCGACGTACGTGACGGCTGTGCAACTGTCTCAGAACGCGTCCAACGTCAACAATCCCCTGACAGGTTGTGCATCCATCATCGCATCGTGCGGGCTAGCGGGCGTGCGTGTGGGCGTGCGTGCGCGCGCTACCTGAGGGATGGTTGAACCTTCGGCCGGACCGTCGCTGCAACACAAAAAAGAAAAGAAAAAGCAGTGCGCCCGCGGGATTCTCATCAGAGCCACGCGCGCGCGAGAGGGAGAGTCATCAGAGGCAGTCGATTGGAGGTAGTGAGGGAGAGAGAGAGACAGAAAGAAGGTAGACGGATGGATCCATCCATTCTGCATCCCGTCGGATGCAGATCTACGCCTGGACCCGCACTGTATACCTAGGTAGACTAGTAGACTCTAGAGAAAGTAGGTAGTGGAGACTCCGACTGGAGAGAGTATGTAGCTCCCAGAGCGAGAGAGAGAGAGGGCGCGCGCGCTAAGACTTTCGTTAGCCGAAAAAGATTGCGCTCCGGCCTTAGCCTGTGTGTGGAGAGAGGACGATTACGGTTACGGTTACGGTTGCGGTTGCGGTTGCGGGTCCATTATTTGCCGCGACACCACGGGCGGGTACATACATGACTGGGCTTGCACGATCGCGTGAGTCTCGTGAGAAATCTACCTCCGTACCTCTACCTCCTACCTTACTCTACTACATGTACCTACCTCCTACTACCTACCTAGTACTGTCCTTCCCCTTTGTACTGTGGTACTGGCTGGATGGGTCGATCATGACCTACCTACCTACCAGGTATACAGTCTATACTCTCCTATATGTACCTTTTTGCTACGGAGGTACATGACAGCACAAGGTACATGTATATGTACAGTACCTTTTATGTACCGCACCGGCCTGACGTGACGTGTTCCCCGCAAGCCCGCTGCGGCAGGTACTCGAAGATCTTGTAGCGACGGCCTGTACTTATCACATGATCCTCAGCGGCTACCTACCTACCTACCTTACCTACCTACCTAGGTACTGACCTTACCTCCTAACTCCATCGCTTTATTATTCTCGAATACCCGTACGTCCATGGTCATGCCCGTCTTCCATACCTATGATTACATGTATCCGAGGTATTTAGCATATCCCCAGAAGGCAGGGCAAGAGTAGGACAGGGACAGAGCAGCAACAGGGCAGGCCAGGCAAATGCATGTCAGCAATACATACATACATACATCGGTACAGTACATACATGATTTTTAAGGTTGATGCCGATTTTCCGGGTAGAATGATGATTCCAATGTGATCAAGAGGTTGGCTTTCTTTCCCAAACTCTGTATTTGATTACGTCTACAACCCCCCCCCCCCTTCCAGCCCCCGGCCCAACCCACTGAGCCCAGCCACACACCATGCACTCCCGTCCCGTCCTTCCAACATGGAAGTTCCAATGCCAACGTGGAAGTTCAAGGCCAAAAACACTATCGACGTCGGCAAATGAAAAACCTACTGTAGTCTGTCCATCTGTTTAACATCCCCGTCGGACATGCAGCTGCTGGATCGGGGATGTTTGTGGGAGGTATTTTTGGCGCTTTGGTCCTTGGACAGCCTCATCTTTTATTGCGACGGATTTCCATTTTCTATACACCGATTGATTAAAATGCCCGCAAAGGTCCAAGCACGGCACGGTTCGTTCGTATTCTCATGCTCTGTACCTACTACCTGTTCGAAGGTAATTCATCTGTTGTCTCACAGCCCTCGGCCGAACACTTTTGGACACTGTGCAGCTGCCAGACACGTGGGAATTTTAAGCCACTGTTTCATCTTGCCTAGACTTTCCTGCGGGAGGGGCTTACGGGCATCGCATTTCGATGAAAAAGCTTCCACGCGCACGCAACATCACGGAGACTACCTGGTAGCTTATACAACGCTCTAATTTGTCCGCTGTGTGTGAAGCTAGTACTAGTGTTCTGCACTCGCTCCCGTTCATTTGTTGTTATTGTTGTTGTTATTGTGGTTCCCCTCCCCTCGTGCTACAGGATCAAGAGGCTTTCGTTGTGGCCTTGCCAATCGCGATCAGACGCTTGACACCAACCTACATCACACACAATTAGCGACTGTACCGTAGAGCGAATAAGCATGCAACTCACCATCCAGTGTGTTCCCTCGGTCTCCAGCTTGGTCTGCTGCATCTCGTTGAAGCGTGCTTGCGCCTGATCAAAGTCTTTCTGCTGAACAAGCTGTGCGATTTGTACCATCTGTTGCACAGTATCGGGCTGAAGCAGATCTTCATTGTTCAAGTGATCAAACAGGATGTTGATTCGCTTTTCCATGTCGTCAACTTGAGGCTTGAACGTCTGCGGCGCAACCGCCTTGATGCGGCTCACTTCCGGCGTGAGCAAGTCCACGATGGGCTGTGCGCTCGCTGGTATATGCGATCGGTCGCCACGAGGATATTTTGGCTGTGCTGGCGTCGATGGTACTTGTGGTTGAGGAGTCACAGCTGGCGGTTCCTCTTGCTGCGGAGTGGGGAGCTGTTGCGCAGCAGGACGAGCCGGAGGTGGTCCACTTGACATTTTGGGCATACCACGCGGAGGGCCACTTGGTGGCGGGCCGACGGGCGCTCGAGGTGCTGCTGCTGCCTGTGGAGGTTGGCCATATGGTGCCTGTTGTGGAGGCGGCTGTGGCGCGTACGGCCCTTGAGGCTGACCCTGGGCTTGATATGGATTGGGCGCAACATTACGATGCTGTGGCGCTTGGCCGGGTAAAGCAGATGGCTGCGCTCCGGGGGCGGGTGCATACCTGTTCGAGGGAGTCGCACTCGATATTGAAGGTGGTGGCTGGTAGGGTGAAGCACCTCGTTGGACAGGAGGAGCAGCTGGCATGGGTAGAGTAGAACCTTGACTCTGTGACGGCATTTGCGGCGAGTAGGCGTTGGCGGCAGAAGACGGGCGCTGGATTGGGGGTGGCATAGGCGCAGCAAGTGGGGAGGTCACACGTGGCGGCCCCTCACCAGCTTTTGGTGGCGGCGGTAATGGCGGCGTCGGTTTTTGATAGCCGTAGGCAGTTGGAGGGCCTGGTGGGGGCGACATCACGTTCTGAGCGCCGGGGAAAGGAGCAGCCACTGGTTGCGGACCAGGCGTATTTCGTCGAGGTGTTGGCTGGCGCTTGTCAAGGAAGCCTTCTGGCATATCGTTCCAGTCTCCCGTCTTCTTCGACAGAGCTGCGGGAAGGACTGCGGGAGAAGCAGTGGAGCCTCGAGGCGGTGGTGGTAGAGCAGCCTGTTGCTGAGGTGCCTGGTATCCCCCATACGCTGGTTGGCCATACGAGAGGGGTGTCTGCGCGGGCGTGTAGCCAGACGGAGCGTACGCATTGCTGGAAGGAGCATACGGGTTCGTTGACTGTTGGGCAGTTGCATTCATGCCAACGGGAGCATATGGCGACGCTGTTGGGTTGCGAGCCTGGTTGATGAGAGGTGCAGGCTGTGCTTGGGCCGGCTGTACAGTTGGTATTGGCTGGAATGTGCCCACTGCTGGCTGCATACGGCCACCACGCTGCGCTGCGGCAGGCTGTCGTGCTGCAGCAGTGGCCTTTTTCGTCGCTTGCTTGATACGTTGCTGAGAAGTTTCCGCACCTGCAAATTTGGAGGGCAGCAAGTCAAGATACCGCTCTGCAGCAGCGAGTTGGCCGTGAGATGCGAGTATGTCGGCGTACTCCGCATAGAGACTATAGAGTGGTGCCAGTTTCCAATCCGCCGAGGCTTGCAACTCGGTATCACTAAATTTGGTAACCTTGCGGAAGACCGAGACCTTTTCAATGAACTCTTGCAAACATTTGGCGTGCACCGAAAAGCTGCTGTCAGACTCGGACTTCTCCTGCGCATCCTTCTCTTGTTCCTCAAACTCGGCGACCCAGTTGATAACGACCTTCTCAAGTTTAGCACCGGCAAGATAGCAGAACGAGGCGTCGCGTCGTAGCGTCTTTGGGCCATCGCCGCTCTGAAAGGCTTCCTCCAAACGATCACCTAAAGTTTCACAAAGGTCCGGGAACTCTTTCTCGTCTGCATAGGTGCACAGTGTGGCCATCACTTCCTTCCAATCGTTTAGCTCAGCATTGTGTACGACATCCCACAAGTTCTTGCCGACAATGCTCGCAAGCAGCCGCAAGTAGTTCGGCCCATCCGTCTTCTTCTTTAGGTACGCGGTCTGTGCTTTATCAATGCATTGTTGACCACCACACACCGCAATCATAAATGCGTCCGACATGCGATCTTCCTTCAGGCAGACGTCCAATGCCTTTTCAAACTCGCCCAGCATTAATGCTTGTGTAATGCTCTTGTCTGCATCAGACTCTGATCCGGTGTATATCTTGAACGGGTTGTTGACCTTGGCGCCCTTCGAACCTGCTAGATTAGCAAGGAAATTGTCCTCGCCAGCCCCACCGCCAAAGAAATCGTCGTCCGCAGTGCCATTCGTTTGATTGTCTCCGTTGACTGCAAGCTTCTCTGTGGCCTCGGACAGGTCGTTGGAGGAGCTGTCCTCGAAGCCAAGGTACTGCCTGAGCTGTTTTCTCGAGCTCCCTGCGTTGAGTGTGTCAATCACCTGCCAATCAGACTTTTCTTCGTCAGTTTTTGCGTCCGCGATCTTAGTAGCGAGAATATCCTTGAGATCGCTCGAGCCGAGCTTCTCCTCAAACTTGACTGTAGCTTCTCCGATGGTGCTGTCGACTTCGTATGTGTCAATTGAAACCTTGCTTTTCCGCGATGCATCTGCGCCAACGCGTATGAGCTTGCCGCCAAAACCAAAGGAGACAGCAGCAGGTCTCTCGGCCCACTTGGGCGCTTTTGGCAGATTGAAGGAAATCCCCTGTGGCTGTGATTGTGCCTTGGCGAAGAAGTCCTCGCCATCAAGGACTTGGTTGGTTGATCCTTGGTCTTCTGACTTGGAGTTGGTGCTCTGTGTGGAAGTGATCAGAATCTTGCCATCAAATGAGGCGCTAGCGATCAAGCTCGGATTATGCGGATTCCACGTAGATTGAAACGCCCAATTGGACCCAGCCGCGAAGTCACCATATCGCTCGCCCGTCTTGGGATTCCAACAAATGGTCCGGTTATCCTTGCCGCACGAGAGGAGCAGTTCTGGGTCCTGCACACACCACGAGAGGCCCAAGACACCCAGCTCATGACCCTTCAACGTTCGTTCGGGCGCGCTGCTGTTCCGCAGACTCCACAAGAATATCAGCGGCTCCTGGTCATTGGACGTGGCTGTTGCCAGCTTTGTGCTCTCTTGCGGGTCCCAGGCTACTGCGCTTACAGCCTTGCGACCTTGATTATTCAGGGTCAGAATGTCCCGCTTTTGCTTAACATCCCAGACCGTGACGAAGCCACCGCTGCTACCAGTAGCGAGGATGTGTGCCGTCTTCTCTTGCTTATTCCAGTCAAGACACTCAATGTCGTCGGCTCGTGCCACACTCGCTCCCAATCGAGAAGCGTTGGCCATGTTGTTCAGATCATAAATGTAGATCTCGCCCTTTGCGCCAACAGAGGCCAGCATGTTGTGTCTGTAGGGGTTCCACTGGAGAGCTCGAGCGCTTCCGCTGTGCTTCGTCGTTCGCGAGATGAAGGCATCCGCAGAGCCATTGCGGAGCTTCTGGGCATCCCACAGATCCACGCTGCCATTCTCGAGGGCACCGGCAATCACACCCAATGGATGGTTGTCGTCCGGAGCGCTCCAGGCGATATCGTTAAAGCCCGAGTCCGTGGTGATGCTGCCAGCTGGCGTCAATTCGCCGTCGGCGTGCAGCTCATTGAGACGCAGATCCCACAGTTCCAGCTTGATTTCGCTGGAGAAGTCATCGCCGACAGCGCCCGCCCTCGTTCCCGTGACCACGAGCGGGGCTCCGCTGCCGGGCAACCAGGCGAAGACGGCGGTGCGTGGAATCTCACGCAGTCGAACCATGGTGAGAGGGGCGGTGGAGGTAGAGGTAGAGGTAGAGGTGGAGGTGGAGAAGGTCGAGGGAACAGTCGTCGCGCAATCAGATGTGTTCGCACATGTGCACAAGACAAGGAGAGAGACTGTGGACAAATAGATCCCCTGAAGGGTACGTGAGGCAAGGTCGGTCAGTGGTGAGTGAATATAAGCTGCTGGGCTGTGGGAGACGTTTCCATCTACACGTATCCTGTGCCGGACCCTGAACGCCGGTTTCCTCCCCACTAGTGACAAGACAACCTACGTGTGCCTTACCTACCTTATACATCCATACCTTACAGGTACATGAAGTTATGCTAGAAGGCTTCTCATACCTGTACCTAAGGTATTTGCCAACAGCATCCATCACACGCCCGCTGCCCTCGCAGACCAAGTCCAGACATTGAAGCCCTTCGCCATGACCGACGTCACCAAACAGATCAAGACCGTATTCGTCGGTGGTCTCGATCAACAAGTCACACAGCAAACTCTCCACGACGCCTTCATCCCCTTTGGCGACATTACGGACGTGTCATTACCCAAACCAGAACTGCAAGTACCCATAGTTTCGATCATACATAAAAAGAACAAAAAAAACGAGAAAAAAAAACACCCCCTCCCCACTAGAACTAACCCTCCATGAACATTCACACAGAGCATCAAACAAAGACCCCCACCGCGGTTTCGGCTACGTCGAATTCTCTCTCGCAGAAGATGCTCGCGAAGCAATCGACAACATGGACCAATCCGAACTCTACGGCCGCGTGATCAAAGTCAATCAAGCCAAACCACAGAAGAACCGTGACGAAGGCCTGGGGAGTCGGACTGCAGTGTGGGAGCAGGTATGTATTTTTCTTTCTTCTTTCATTTCTTTTTTTTTTTTTTTTTTGCGTTAAAAACAAACATCAATATGATGGTTCTTGCTGTGACTTGGATAAGTACATAAGGAATAACAAGTATGTGCCTCAACACAGGAAGGTTATGCCGCCAAATACAACGTCGATGACAACGACAACGACAACGACGTTGGTGCTGGTGACAATGCACAGGGAGGACGGAGTGGTACGGACGATGCGATGCAAGGACTCGAAGGTCTCGCTGAAGCTGGACCGAGAATGCAATGAAATTATTATTCTTGCCACGGGTTGCCAGGCAAAATTTCAGGTATTGAAAAGAAAGTTCCTCTTTTTTTTTAGCGCGGCGCTCGGGCTGGTCTTATTAAAGCTGTTGATATGCTCTTTTGTGCCACAAGTCGTACTGTCGCACTTGGTGGGTATGGGTGGATATGGCCCAGCAGGATTGCTACCGTACTGTCTCGGAGAACTGGAGTAGTATGTGAGGTACAGGAAGAAGTCTTCACCCCGGGCTACGAAGGCTTAAGTATCTAAGATAATAGAGCCATCTTGCCTTTCCGCTTGCATTTCAACGAAGACGCATGCAGATGAGGTATCTTGCAACAATATCCAATGTGTCAGACGCGCCAATTTCACAAAATTCACTGGGTATCCTGCCTCCAATACATCGACAAATCTTTATTGTGTTCACATTATTACTCGTTGCTCTATTGCGCAGCTGCAGCTGCAGGTCCAGCATTTGCTTGTGGAGCGGCAGGTGTCATTCGTCGGCCCACTACAGCAGAACATAAATTAGTAGGCATAGACATAATACAGTTCTGTTTGACGTACTGATACTGCGGCTGAAGAAGCTGATGCCAATCATGAAAGCCCACGATGGGATCATCGAGAAGTAGTGCACAGCATATCCCAGAGGTATTTGCAGACCATATTCCGCGAGGGGTCCATCAAAGGGGTGGAAGTAGCCCTCGTATGGCTCAGTCTCGAGGTATTTTTCTTCGAGATGGAGAGCAGCAATCTGAGGAGCGGTCACAGTCGTGCTGTTTAGCCTGATGGATCGCACAGTCGATGCTGGAGTCGATTGATCGGCCAAAGGCTGCGGCAGCTGGAGGTGAAGGATGCTCGGCGGCGATACAGCCCATGCGTGGCAGAGAACGCCATCGGACTCACAATCCAACAGCGCAAGACGCGGCGGCGGCGGGTTGGTCGACGCTGCGAGCAGTAGAACGGACTCATTAAAGGCAGTCTCGGCACGAGTGCACCTGCCATAGCACGTTTTGTTGCCTCCAGTCACGAACACCTCCCAGGTCTCGATGCCGGGCGCCGCGGTCGATGCACCGGGCTGGATCAGGTCCTTGTGATTTTCGAGCGTGAGGCGCTCCACTTTGAGATCGACGACCGTTGCAGCAGCGGCCGCGACAGGATCGGCGACAGAAGCTTGTGTCGATGCCTTTTCAACCACAGCGCTCACACTAGCAGTAGCTCTTGACAGCCAGCCCTTGACGCGGTCTGCGACTTGGTCGAGGATGGGAATCTGCTGTTGGGCTGCAGCGAGCGCAGGAAGCGCGAGAATGAGAGTGGAGGCGCGCATCGTGAGTGGTGGTGTCGCGTCGAGCGTACGCGGAGCGAAGGGTGAGGTGAGGTGAGGTGAGATGAGATGAGATGAGATGAGGTGAGCGGAGCGGAGCAGAGCGGTGGGCAGGATACAGTAGGTAAGGTGGGTATCCGTCTGTCTGTCGGAGGTCCGGGGAGGTGGGAGTTGGAGAAGGGAGCTGTTGTGGATACGCGTCAGGATGGGACAAGCCAGCAAGCGAGCAGGCAACCGTCGAGCAAGGAACGCGAACATGATGCACTTACCGTAGCGGTGCAGAGTCGGCTCTGGCACGCGAAGGGGGAGGGGGTTCGTGAAGGAGATGGGAGATGGGAGTTGGGCGGTGGGCGATGGGCGGAGGGTGCTGAGAAGGAGGAGGACGACGACGAGGACGACGAGGTGGAAGACGGAGCTGCTGGGGAGAGTCGCGCGCGGAGTGGAAAAGTGAACGAGCGCGACCTCCGAACGTCTGCAGGGTTCAGAAAGAGAGTTCCACAGTTCTAGAACTAACACCAGGCGCTGTTCGTTCTAGCGCAAGGCATATACAACCAACCATACGCTTCCAAGATACGCTTCATTGCTCGGTGCAGCACGACTGTTCTTGGGGCCAATTTACAATCATTATTACCTTATTGCCTTAGGTATTCACAGCATCGCTTTCATGCAGCCATCAATCATACCTGCCCTGGGTACATATCCCGCGCATCACTCACTCACTCACTGCTCAAAAACGCCGGTTTCCTCAACTCCCGTGAAAGTGGAACGGCAGCAGCCGCTCTTATGCCATGTTTCGAGCCTCATCATCACCCGTCTCCGTCACATCGCCCTCCACTGCTCCGCCTTGGCCTTCGCCTTCTCTCAAAGTCTTAGGCATGCCCAGATTGGCTTGGAAGCTCCACCAACAGTTGGGGGACTGCAGAACATACTGCATCATGGATACCCTGAACCTGTTTCTGTAGTCCTTCGGACTGGTGATGGTCGGCTTGTTCTTGCCCCGATCTTTGATCCAGCTCTCCAGTTTCTTGTCCCATGTATAAGTGCGTATACAATCAATGATGCCAACCACGAGCTCCTTGCGTGTGTCGTCAAACCCGGCCATGAGACTGTAGTCCATCACGTTTTGCTTGCAGAGCCAAAGGGTGTCGTTGAAGACGGATGCCTGCAGGAGCTTTCGACTGTGCTCGCGAACAAACAAAGGGGATTCGAAGATCGTTTCGACCAAGTTTTCATCCAAAAGAACTTCGTCTGCTTGACCTGTAGACTCAATTTTGCGATTGCGCATGCTGCCTTTCAGATCAAAACGGCGGTTGGGGCTCCGCTCGTAAAAGAGATTCTCCATGACTAGCAAATAGTACGAGAAGTCGACCCCTGTGGCAGGATTGCGAATATTGACCTGGAATAGACCAAACATCTTGGCAATCACACTGGGGACTCCATGAAACAAAGTGTAGCTCATGAAGTTGAAGTAGTCTGGCGCAAATTTGGTGAAGGCTTTCAGCTCCACTTCCTGCAAGCTCTTGATGATGAAGCGCCCGTCCAAAGTGCGGAGGAAGAGAGATTTGGTCTTGCCACCTTTGGAGTCGAACTTCAGACAGCGTGACATGGACTCCATGAAGCGGTCTGCGACACCACATCTGCGTCGCAATGCATCGAATGATTCAGCATAGAAGATCTTGCAGCTGGCCTTGACCTGCCCATGCGCGAACGAATACTTCATGTGCGTGGCCGTATCGCCCAGCAGACTTGCTTCGATATCCGCCCTCTGCCCTTCCTCTTTCGACAGATTTCCTGTGCTCGCCGTGCTCGCCGAATGCGCATGCGTATGTCCATGCTTTGCGAGTGGTTGACGGCTAGGCGCACTCCGGAATCCTTTCTCCTTTGCTCTGTAATCGGCACAAGCTAAAGACAGCGCAATGACAGAAGAAGGTTCATCTTCGCGTACGATGATATCAGAGTCTTCGAAGACGTGCTCAGTCGCATGAAGAGGATATTCCAGATTGGCCCAACCAGAAGCAGACCGTTTCGACCAGAATTCCGCCAAATATTTGAACCACTGGTTCTTTCTTTGCTCACCAATCTGTATATCCGCTCCAATGTCATGTAGATCAGGTCCCGAGGGCGATGGCGATAAGATGGACGAGGAAGGGTCAGAAGCATCTCTTGATTGCTGATACGTGTTCTCGCCATCGCTTGTTTCATCGTCAGCGTCGATAGCACTGTCGGAAGCCAATGCGGACTGTGCGCCAGGTTTGTCGATTCTGTTCCCGCTATCCACAGCATGCCTTTCGATCTCAGTATGAGTAGTTCCTACGGGCTGTTTGTCCGCAACGACCTCATCCATGTCGCGACGCGCAGCCTCTCCGCGATCCAGCTCCTGTTTCACGTCTTGTTGGGTGGGTCCCTTCTCGCCAACAGCATCAACGGCGCTCTGATAAACCTCGACGACAGGTCTACTGCTGGCGAGGGGGTTCGCCCTCGCCTGGCGGCTTCTCATCGCCCTCTGCCGTCGCTCCTTCAAGCGTTCCTTCTCAAACTCGCGAGACATTTGTTCGAAGTGCTTCGCTAGAGCCGAAACTGTGGTCGGCAGATTATCTTCTTGTTTGATAGGTATGGAGCGCGGAATAAGGGAGGGTGTGGCCTTTCCAGCCTTGCTTGGAAGTCGCGCAGCAACAAGTCTTTCACCGATACGTTTGTCGATTCCATGTAAACCTCTGCCACCGGGCCGTTCCAGACCAGTGGCCACAGAGTCAATACTGTGGCTATTGTTCGCTTCACCAACACCTGGCCGTTGCGCATGCCCTGGATGTCCAGGTTGCGACTTCGCTCTAAGAAGTGGCGGAGGCACCGGCCCAGCGTGGGGCGTAGGACTAGGACTAGGATCTCGGTTCTTGTGCTGCAGATCAGCCAGCCTAGGTATCTTGGTCTCGGGCACTTCTTCCAAGCCGCTGATTCCTTTGTTGTTCCTAATCTGCTCAATTCTCTCCAAAAGCCCGGAACTCAATGGCTTGGGCTGGATGGCAAAAGCTTCTTCTTGCGGTTGGCCTTCTTCGGGAGTTGGGGCTGGACTCTTTCTCGGAGACAGTTCATCCAGCGTGTCGCCAACAAGGACAGGTGGGGGCGACTGACTGGGCACGGCGAGATCCAGATGCTTTACGTCGTCGCGTTGTACTGCGTCTTCCAGATCTTTCCTCGGCGTGCTCGTTCTGGTGAGCTCATCGCCCAGCAATAGACCAGGATCATGGCTTTTGACCGGCCGCAGCGATTCACTGTCGTCAGCAGCAGCTTTGTGCTCCTCCATAGCGCTAGAAAGCACATCTTGGGCCTTTTCATTGAGCAGTTCGTCTTTATTGCGGGTTTTGTTCCTGACACACGTCGTCTCAGTCCCATCTTCGATGTCACTATCAACTTCAGAACCGATGACGTTGCGTGCAGGTTGTGATTCCAGGAACATTTTTCTCATCTGGTCGACTGCGATCTTGCGGATGTCTGCTTCGGAAGGAAAGTATTTTTCCTCAAATCTCGCGAACTCATCGTCCCAAGCGATGGCTTTCTCATCCATAAACCGCAGGGCCCTATTCAGCGGAATGAGCTCATAGTACCGGGACTTGGCGTATTTGAGGCGCAGTTTCTCTTTGAGCTCCTGTTCGTCGGAATCCAGTTTGGCTCGTAGCTCTTCGACGAGTGCGTAAGCAGCTTCTGCGGTCTTTTCATTCAGGTTGTCCACAGTGATGGTATCCAATCGTTGGCGTACAGAATTGGTAAAGGCTTCCATGCGCTCCTCGAAGTGCAGATACTGTTCATTTTTCACAGTCAAGTCTGCTTCCACCTTCCACGTCACCTGTGCTGTGGGCACTATCACGTCGTAGATAATGATCGGGTCATACTGAACACGGACAACCGTGTCCTGATATCCAAAACATCGCAAGAAGTCCCGATGAATGTCGTGCTTACAGAGACCAGCACGCGGATGAAGGTGACTACTCCAGAAGCTCAGCTCGAGATATTTGGCGAAAGAGTATTTCCATGTTTGCGAGCTCATCTGGGTGACTGTCGTCTCATGGTCGCAAATGCGACAAATGGACCACATGAGGATTGAGTCTCGCATTCCCTGCACCTTCGTCTGCTGCCGCGTTGTCGAGACCGTAAGCTGCCCGTACCCATGCACATACTGTCGGTTGTGGTCTGACATGTTCTTGCTGCAGTGCAAGCAGGTCTTGCCAGCTGAGAAGCACATCTCCTGGACATATTGTCCCAGAGTCAAGTCCTCGTCATAGTCAGGATCTGCCCGGTTGTATGATGCATAGAATCCCAGCCCCAGCAGCTCCGGACCTGTGCATGGCGCACTGGTGATACTGGATACAGTGGAATACAAGACCACAATCTTCTGATGCGAAAATGGGTCGAAGGGGTTGACTTCACCATTCTGGAAGGTCTCCCATTGCCGTTCCTGGATGTCAAAAGTGTGCTGTGCCTTTTGCAACTGAGCTTCATGTACTGCGTGCAAGTACTCACGGACGGCTTTCGGTTGATCTTTCGATGCTCGTGCGTTGACCATATCAGGCCTGACCAAGCTGAAGTTTTCCACGACTTCAAGCTCATCGTCTTTGTCAGTGAGCTCATCGCCCTCCTCGTCCGCAGCAGCATATTGATCGCGCAACATCTTGTATGTGGCAAGCTTGCGTTCCAGATCTCGTAGCTGGGTCAGTAAATATGGCTGCATGAATACGACAAATGGGGATGCCGACAGGATTTTCTTGCGCGATTCCTTCTCCTGTTCTTCATACTTGAAGTGCAGATCTGCATTGCCATCCTCAATCTCTTGCTGCAAATGCCGTTCTTCGGCAGGCACAGTCCCATCACTTCGATTCTCGCGCGCCACAACTTGTCCTGCGACAGAGCGCGGGATGGACACGAACTCGTCCCGCATCAGGAAATTCTCGAGCTTCAGGTTGTACGCCACATAACACATGAACTCTGCTATTCGCTTGACTTTGCGCAGAACTTTAGTGTCCGCGCCTCGCAACACCACTGTGCAGCCGAGGTCGGGCTGGCAGCCAGAAAGATAGATGTAAGTCTTGCGAACGCCCTCAGTCATGTACGTTTTGACATCAAAGCTGTCGCACCGTCCAAGATCGTCCGGGCTGAGCATGGTCAGTCTGTCTACCGACTTGACTGGGCTAGTCATAGTCACACGGGCAATTGCCGCCAGGACCGATTCCTTGATGTTGAAGGCGACGGTGATGTTGGCTTCTTCCAGCATAAGCAGAGCCTTGCCAGATACGTGCTTCTGCACCAGCAACACATTCGGTTTCAGCTCAGCAATGCGCTTGACAAGGTTGGCGAGATATTCTGTCTCTTGTGCAAGGATTGGCTCGAGGCTCATGAAGTGAGCTTCGTGTCTAGCATACTCAATCGAGAAGTTGACGATGAGGATTTTCGGATCGGTGAGTGTGCGAGCCATCGATTTTAAGGCGATATTCTTGCTAAACACAATACCAGATACATAGCCAGTATCTCTTGGCCTGCCGCCCGGTATCTTCTTCAGCTTGATGTAGTGCCTAATGTCCATGTCGTCACCCGCCTGTACATCTGGCTCCACATCATTGGTGCATTGCAGCAATACTGGAAGTAGAGCTTGATGCCATGTATGCGCGTGCGGGACCCGGGCATCTCTCAGCAATTGTGCCAGTAAATTCCTCACATGCTCCTCGCTCGCAGGATACAACTCAAGGTCATCGGTAGGCCGGTTCTGCTGCAAAGCAGGACTGTAAGTAACCTTGGCGTGGGTAGTCTGACCGGAGGGTGTTCTTGGTCCCGGGCCTAATTGTGTCGCGTCGTTGGTAACGGCGTTCCTATTATGGCTCCCCCACGGAGGCGCGTGAGCTATGGATCCACCACTAAAATGTCGACTGCGCGGTCGTATAACCTCACCCTTGACACCCTGTATGCTCGAGCCTGGCGCGACGCGCCGTTCAGTGCCTCTTGAGCGGCCTTTCCTGACGCCAGGAGTCAATAATGCAGCAAAGGCTAGCTTGTCACGCTCTCCAGGCGATGCTGCAGGGCCATCCAGGGCGGCCATAATGCTTTGATGCTGGCCATCTTCAGAACCATCGTCTGACAAATAGTCTGCCAGATCGGGATCGATTATGTTGTCCTTGTGAAAATTTGGAAGCTGTCGCTTCTCAGCTCCCTCGATACTGACTTGGTGGAAGGGCCCTCGTTCGATGTCTGCACTGGAACGAACCGGATGACTGCTAGGGTGGTGTTTAGAATGCCGCCGACGATGGCTCGAAGAGCGAGGCCTGCGACTGAGCGACAACAAGGAATGTGATGAGCTAGGACGAGCCAATGTGCGCGAATCATCAAATTCGAGTACAGCAGAGCGGCGCTTTGCTTCACGATTCCGTCGAGACACTGGGATCCCTATGGTTGGTGTCATGACCGCAGTGTCCATTCTACTGATTGCCGGCCCACCAAATCTTTCGCTCATCTCGTCCTTAGCTGCAGGACGAGCTTGCAGAAGTGAAGTTTTTGCGTAATCGTCGCGATCTTCGTCTGTTTCCTCCGATGAGTCATCGCTGCCAATCATCATACTCTCGCATGGCTTGCATAGTCGGACTTCACTTGCTTGTCCGAATTGTCGGCCAGGATGAAGCGATGTACATTTGGCGTCAAAGATCTGACCACACGTTCGACAATGATGCTTGCGACGGAACGTCGAGAAGCTTTGGCCGCAAGAGAAGCACACTTTGGCACCCTCATCCTGCATCCAGAATTTCTTGTCGAGGACTCGGCGCTTCCCATGTTGAGGCTGGGACTGGGACGATCCAGGTGCGGACTTCATGGTTGACCTTTTGCGTCCAAGGGCGGTATTCAGGTTCGCAGCCGGATCTAAGCTTGCTTTTCTGAACGATGGAGCTCGGGAACTCGGCGCTGAGCTGCCTTCACTGCCATCCATAGTCGACGAAGCACGTGATGGATCAAAACCGGGCAGATGGGATACGCCCACTCGCAGCATGGGTGGCCTTTGCGGTGGTGGCTGATCGAAGGCGGCAGTTGTGAGCTCGGGCTTTCGCGCAGCATTTGCAGGCAGCGAGCGAGAACCGGTCTGCAACACAGTCTCCGGTTCGTCTCCGTATTCGGAGCCCTCGATGGCCTCTTCCAGGTCTCCTCGGGGTCGCACTGGGTGAAGCGATTTTGCCTGGTCTGTGAGTGACACTTTGTGATGTGACAGGACACGGGCCAAGGCCTCTGTACCTTCGGCGCTCCGATCGCCATTCTCCCAGGCGCTTCTTGCCTTCTCAACATCTTCCTTGGTCAGTGAATCGGTATCTATTCGGCTCTTGGCCAACGACGGTTGGATAGGAGCCTTGGTCAGGTCGAAGGATGGCTCACGCGAGCGTTTCGCGCCCACAGACGGTATCAGCTGTCCATCTGCAGTGTGCAGCTGTGGTGTATTGGCCCTACCTAGATGGGACTCGTCACCCGAGAAGCTGCGCATGTTTGGCGATGGCGGCACGGTAGGGTTGACGAGAGATAGCTGGTCTGGCACTGGCTTGCTGACACTGAGTCTATGGGTCGTCGCTCGAGCAACCAGAGGGGACGAGCCAGACTGCATCGAGCCCGTGTCGAGCGACTCTCGAGACTCGATGCTCTTCCGCCTTCTTCTGCCGCTTTCCTTGATGCTGCTGCTGCCGCTGCCGCCACCGCTGCCACCACCGCCACCGTCTTCCTTGCTACCATGCGCACCGCCGGCCACGGACTGGCGCAGCCTGTTGTACATGCCCGCGATGCCATTACTGACCAGCTCCTTGGCGCCGCTGCTCCTGCCTTCGCCATCGAAGTCGTGAAAAGAGGTTAGGCCGTCGGTTTTGGACTCGGCGGTGTGGATCTCGTCGAGTACCTGGGAGATGATCTCCTTGTCGGCGCCCTTCTTGGACGAGATGGATGCCAGCGAGCCGCGTCGAGATTTACGCCCACCAAGAAAGGGCACCAGTGGGTGTGACGGGGACTCGTTGGGGGCCATACTGCGTGCGGTCGGGGCATCTCGAGTGAAGACGACTGGATGTGATTGTTCACGGCACAAGCATCAGTAGAGGAGGAGTAGGGCGTTACGCATCTCCCTCATCATACCTCTACTATGACCTCTTCTTACTAGGAGGTAGGAGGTAATGTAGTACTCGGACAGGATCTCCCCGCCAGACAGCCACAGCTTGGAAGTTGACTTGAGACTTGAGACGCGATGATGCAGTTGCGACCGGCCCGCGTCGCCGAAGGCTTAATCACGTCGCGCTTGCCCTTGCGCTTGCGCTTGCCCTTGCTGTGTGCTTTCTCCAGTGTGGAAGCAACTGGAAGCCGCCAGCACCTGCCACACGCAAATGCACAACGGCACGCGACACGCCTGCCATCATCAACAATACCTCCGCCACGCGTCCGCACCGCATCCGTGTCCGCACTTCGACCGCGTCTGCCCGTACAGCTACTCTCACGGCGATGCTCCGGACGCCTTCACGTGACATCGATTATGGCGCCGAAGTCACTTGAGCCGTGGCTCGCGCACTTTCTGAGAGACGAGATTGCCGCTGTGATCGACTGGCAACGCCAAGCCGTCCCCGGTATCAAGCCTGACCCGGAGTGCCGCTTCAGCGACGACGGCAGCAATTTTCGGTGCGAAATCGAGACGCCGCCAGGAGCAGCGGAAGTGCAGCTCATCGAGGTCCTCACTGTCGGCAACGTGGTCACGGTATACGTGTCCGACGGCAATATCAAAGTGAAGGCCCGCTTGTCCCCAGACGCCGTTGCGACGTTCGAAGAAGAAACCGGCGACACCATCGCCCTCGAAGTCAGCGGTGATGTTCTGCAACTGAAGAAGTTCACCATCATCAGCACGCCCTTCGGACCCCCAGACGGCTTCGTGCAGTTACACATTGACGAACTGGAACACCGCACGCTGCTGCGGAGGACGTTCGGCAACCCTTCGCCTGTCGAAGAGAACTATAGCGTTCGCGTGCTTGTTGAGAGCATCAAGCAGTTGCGGATCCCTGAGGCGTCATCACAGCATGACCCGGACCGCCTACATCCTGAAGCTGATCTGCCGAAAGCAGCCAAGCCCAGCGTATCGGCCACCACCGTGAGTCCTCCTCCGCTAGCTATACAAACGCAGGCGCCTGCAGAGCCAAAGTCTCGAGGCCCCACTCTGCGTAGAGATGGATATGAAGTTGAGAGCGGACTCAACTTACAGGGGCCGGTGGGGCCCAATTTTCAAGGTAAACCAAACGCTGCTTCCAAGAAGCTGGAAGACGATTCACACTTGCTAGGATTATTCCGGAAAGTGAAAGCTCCCGCCAGTGTACCCAATGCCCATGCGGTCAATGTCAAGGCCCGGCGAACGTCGCCTGCACCGCAAAAGGCGGCGTCCGTAGTGAGCATCAGCTCTGCTACCCCTGCGAATGCACTGGATTCCGCGGCGTTGGTGCTACAGGATTCTTCCGCAGCCTCACCAAGACCTGCTGTATCTCCAGTGCGCTCTACCAACAGCGTGGCTGCAGTTATTGCTTCTCAACATGAGCCATCATCTGGTCAGCCATCCATTGAACCGCGACGAGGTGCCGTGCTCAAGGACGGTAAATCATTCTTCGCATATGCAAGGATAAAGGTGCCTGATAGTCAACGCAGACTGCTCGATAGCAACTCGTGGTTGCCTGCGTTGCCAGGAAAGCAGTTTCCGAGTCCTAATGTCCCTCGCGAGCTGTTAATACGGTGGAATGTCGAGGCTGCTGCTAGCGATACCGATCTCGCCGTATCCCAGCGCTCTGCTGCATCCCAAAAATCTGCACCTCTGCAAGAAGCGATGTCCGTCTCGGATTCTGACTCAGAAGGATCTGACACCGCCTCGCAAGAACCCACGCCTTCTCCGTCGCAGCATTGGCGCCCGAAATTAGCTGCTATTCCCCATTCGAGTGCTATCAATAGCACTATAGAAAGTGACGGATCTATGGCAGATGTCTCGAGGCCGTCATCCGCATCTCCTTTGCAGCGTGTAAAGCCTGTTCGTCCAGATCTCCCACCATCAAGCACCTTGGGAAGCGTTGTTCGCGCTACTCCGACCGATGGCGAATTGGAAGTGACCACGCCCCGTCCTTTGCCAAGCGGACGGCTGCCATACAAGAGAGGAGCTAATGAGCTGGTGGCACCTTCATCGAAGCGTCAAGCATTCACTCCCAGACATGCTGCGGTGACATCGGGTCCAGTGGCGGGCCTTCGCCACCCTCTGCCGAGTCGTCCTATGCTGCCACCGAGCCCCTCACCTGCGAGCGGACAGAGATCACCACAACATGCATCAAGCATCGGCATGCTCTCGCAATGTGTTCATGACACCCCAGCAAGGTCTTTCCAACAAGACTCCCCACGGGCTGCCACGAATTCTGTGGGACTGGTGGGCACTGAGCCGTCGCTTGCGAGATCTCATCCATCCCAGCATCCGTCCTCACGATCCTCTCAGCCCACGCCTGCTTTTCGAGAATCGGCACAGATGACCAAGCCGTCTTCTCTATCTGCAGGAAGGTATGCAACTACACAGCCGAAGCAGGATGGCAGGCGAGCCACTACGCCACCTGAACGGTTCAGTCATCCCGTAATGGAACAGCAGCAGGCACGAAAGAATTTTATGAACCAAGAGAGGCGAAAGAACTGGATGAAAACTCTATACATACCAGGAACTGATGACACAGTACGGCTCGGCACAGTGCAGCTTGCCACAGTGCTGGCCGAATACAAGAAAGAGCACCCCGGAGACTCTGGCGTGAAGCTAGATGACCTTCTTTGGGCAGCACAAGAAGTTTATGGTAGGACGGACCTGAGTGGGCCTGGCATCACAGCTACCACATTCTATGTGCGCAAGCCACCGACCCCGAATTTTTCCATTCAAGCAGAAGATGGAAGCGCTGTGCTTTTCAGGCGTCGCATTATGGACTGGTAAGAGTTGTGGCCTGTAAAGCACATTGAATATCGAATAACAGATAGAACAGGATCAGAAGTCGTTACGAGTGGGATGCCAAAGGAGACTGCCATGTAGCGGACATGTGGACAGCATACGCACAACATCTTGCATCGAAGCCAGATGCGGCCCTTCAAGCAGCCCACGGCATATTTCACAGCGCAGTCAAGTCCGCTTTCACAATGGAGGATAAGAAGAAGTATAATCTATGGAAGTTCACTGAGCTCCGAGATGATTCCAAAGCCGCAATGCAAGGGGCGGTGAAAACGTCGTCTAGCATGGCGACCAGCTCTGTCGTACCGACCAAAAACGGCCTTGCTCAATCGATCGGGCCGGCGAAAGTTTCCACCTCACCTACATGCGAACATGAGTAAGTATAACTCGCTCGCCATGGCTCGATCGATTAAGAAGCTGATCAGCTACAACCATGATCTTCAAGCATTGCGGACACTACACGATCTTCCAAGGAAGTGTCGGCCCCTGGAACGGTTGACGAAGGGAGTACTGATAGGAGGCATGGTCGTCCAAACCCTGTTTGGGGAGGGTCATAACATACTGACGTGTGCGGCAGACGGAGGCCTGGATTGAGTAGTAACGTGAGTATGGCGACCGAAGACGGATTCTCGGATTGTACAGACTCGATGGCCACATTTTGCGCTTCCTACCTTGAACTAGGATCTGGAAAGAGCAACGCCTTTGGCAGCGCTGTACCCGGCAAGAACACGAAGAACAATCTTGTTGATGTTCTCCGCTGGAATCTGTGAGAGAGAGAGTGTGTGTTAGTATAGTACTACGCCCTAATCCTGGTGGAGCGAGTACATGTCTCGATCGATACATTTCGGGTGTTGTTTTTGTTTAGCATGCCCACGGCACCATGGTCTTGACGACGTTCAAGATTGCTCGGGAGAGAGCGGACTTAATGTACTCGATTGATTGCGAGGTGACTTCCAGTCAGTGTTGCTGCTCAAACCCCTTCTCGAGTGCTCCTTTTCTCTCTCGCATACTGGCAATGGTTCCAGCCATTCTGCATACCTTGTTCCTCACTGGGTACCTTCTTCCTCACTAGGTACCTTCAGCATCATGTCTGAATCCGCAACCCATGTAGATTGGGCTTTGTAGGCGCAGAATACCGCTAGAGAAGCCAAGAAAAAAAGGGGAAAAAAGAAAAGAGCTTGATCACAGGCAGCAGCGCTGTATCGTCTGGTGAGTGGACATGCCACAATGCTTACTATAGTCAGACACTAGTACCCCCTACAACGCCATGCTATGCTCTCTCTAAGACGTCAAATAAAGATGAAGCCAAACCCTCAATCATACTACAAATTGCTTGAACCCCTCCAAGAGGCCGTCAGCCGTCTTCGTCACAACACTCCATGTAGGTTCGTTACGGTGCAGCTCATCGTATGCGGGAATCGCACCAGCCTGATTGACATCCGCCCAGCTGCACCATGCCCTTCCCGTCTGTCCTTTCGCGACACCCTTTGCGCTACTTGTCGAAGCTGCAGGCCAGGTCACATTGACCCGGAAGTTCTTGTCCCAGTCGCGACTGAAGAGCTTCACTTGATAGCTGCCGTCGTCGCCAACAGCCCGCTGTAATGGTGACGAAGCACCGCCTTCTACCGAGATAGACTCGACAGCATTATCAAAGGCCAGCCTGCAGATCTTTGTATTCAGTCCCCGCAGACTGAACAGGGCGGTGTCGCCGTCATGCGTGACATTGAGACTGAGCCACCGCTGATACGGCTTTTCCGTCTTGTTTCCCTTCTTCACAGACTCTAGCGCCTCATATCCCCTCGGCACCACATTAGGCGGAAGGCCATGCCATGAACAACTAACAAGCCCGTTTCTGTTCACCATGGAAGTGTCTCCACAATGAAAGGGCTGTCCAGCTGCACTTGGCATCTCCGCAATAACATCCTGGATGTAGCCGTCAAGCCCTGCCAGTGTCACGTTGTTCACACCCGAGTCCAAATCCATATGCTGCACAAAGTAGTACTTCATTCTCGCCTCCCGGGAAAAGGGAAAGGCGAGTAAGTTGTAAGCCAGGCATCCGATAAAGACGAGGAAGAGGAACGTCGGAATTTGGTATTTGAACCGATGGAGGAAGGGTGTCAGAGGCAGCAGAAGCAGCACTGTTATACTCGCCAGCAGAAGGTATATTGTCAGAACCGAATTGCCGTCTGCAGGTGTCTGATGAGTGGACGAAATGATGACCAGTCCGATTTGCCCGATAATGATGATGTTGATTGGCACGAGGATCAGGAACTGGAGAGTCCACGTCCAAGCAGGGAGTGAAGAGGACCAGGCCTGCTCGTCCAGGTACGCTCTACTGAGCAAGGGCTGGTCGGTATCGTCTGGTACCTCATCTCGATCTGCCCGGCGATGACCAAATGCAAAGGTCTGCTTACTAGCGCGATCATCTGCATGACTGAGCAGAGACGACCTTTCGGTCGGCTCGCCTGCATCGTCCGCAGCGGTACTGTCAAGCAATCTTCGCGAAGCCCTACTAGCTGGGCGAATGGATGCGGAGTCCGCTTGTGCAGCGAGCGCAATCTCGACGTACTTCTGCTTCGTCGGCAGTGCAAACAACTCAAGGTAGGAGATGAGGAGCGCGAGGTGTGCCGAGAAATTGAAGAAGACGAAATAGTAACCGCTCGCAATATGGAAGTTGTTCTCGCCCACCGTGGTGATGACCAGTGCGATCCAAGAGAATATGTAAAGCCAGAGTAGGCAGAATGCTCGTTGGAGTGCTGTGGGTCTGATGTTCGCAGCACCAGCCAATAGTAGCCAGGCAATCGCGAACCATGCTGAAGAGAACATCGCCCAGACTGCGTACTCCGAGGAGTAAACAATGTATGGGTTGATTTTAGTCACGAGATACGCGAGAAGTATTGTGATGCCAGTGGCAACGACACACCCAAACAGCCAACGGGACCAGCCCCGGCGGCCATGAAGACGAATGGCTTCATCGTCATCCGAGGAGCGCAAGTAGCGTCTTCCGGCGAAGAGGTACCACTTGTCGGCTTTGATCAGAAGAACCTCGAGCAGTATCAAGATGATCGGTCCCGCTACAAGCAGAGTGACCGATAGTGCGAACAGCGTGTGCAGTTTACCCACGAGGAACACCAGCCCGAGCAAGTCAAAATAGAACGAACTACTGCCTTTGCCAGTATCCAGCTTTCCATTTCTGTCGGCGCGGCCTTCGAAGTTGCTGCCGTGGTGGGAGGCCAGCTGCCGCACAGTCGCTATGCTTGCACTCAGCATATGCCACACGCTGTCTCTGCTGGTTTCCCTGGCTCCATCCTGGTCGGTATGGTATCTCGCTCTCGGCTCGTAGAAGGCTACGTCCAGTCCTCTCATGCCTTTGACTTGTTAGTCCACATTTGTAGTGCGAGATATTGCCGATTGTCGCATCAAGTGTTTCCCCACTCACCGAGTTCTTCTGTGAATACTGAGTAATCTGTGCCCTGAATTTGGTAGAGGTAAGCATGGTATCTCTGAAATTCCCGCATCGCTAAGCAGATGTTGTCTCGAGGCGCTCGAATGTAACATCGAGAACAGGCCATGCAGGCGATAAACTCACCGATCGAATGAAGCCACGTTTGAAGCCATCTCCGCTCACCACAGAACCGAATGGATGCGGGCTGCTTTTGTATGCCTTAGTCACTTCCGCATCAGTGCTTCGAAACCTAGAAGCAGTCGTCCGAAGGTCAGCAAAGGTTTATTGTAAATCTCTCGTTCCCACACAATACAGACATGCCTGGCTTGGAGCGTGAACGCATCCTGCCATAAGCGAGGAGGGTAGAGAATGCCGTGCCTCGTGGATCACTTACAAGGTGGCCCTTCCCCCAGCTCCAGCTCCCTCGAGGTTGAGAAAAGTATGGGCAAACTGTGCGACCGGGTGGTTCACGTAGTTACGGGCACCTACAGAAGCAATCACTCGAGGGTAAGCAGGTA
Organism: Sphaerulina musiva SO2202; assembly: GCF_000320565.1. Taxonomy (NCBI): domain Eukaryota; kingdom Fungi; phylum Ascomycota; class Dothideomycetes; order Mycosphaerellales; family Mycosphaerellaceae; genus Sphaerulina; species Sphaerulina musiva. Next base: position 3,601,260 of record NW_016017383.1, read on the forward strand.
TGTCTGGAAACGCGAACCCGCCTCAACAGGTCTTCAGCTCCTTTGAGCTTGTCTCCTTGCCGAGCTCGAGCTTAGCAAGACATTGGGGAAAGGTAATGCTCCCGGACTGCTACAACTTACCGAACAATCCATTTTCTTCCGCGTTATTGAGGAGCGCGACAATGCCTCGTTTGGGTCGATTGCTCTCTGTCGTGAAGTGACTAATCAGCTGCAAAATGCTCACGACGCCCACTCCGTCGTCGGTCGCCCCAAATCCACTGGCCACACTGTCGTAGTGTGCATTCACCAGTACCCCGCTTTGTCCGTCGTAGCGTGTCGTGCCGTTCCACCAGTCGCCTTCCTCGTCTTGCTCGCCGCGGATGTACACAATCAGATTCGTGCTCTCGCCGTAGAGAGTGACAGGAGCGTGAGTCCAGTCATCCTGACTGGTGAAATTGGACGTGTCATTCGCAAAGACTGTCACCAGCTGCGGGCTTTCGTCCTCTGATGCGAAGCCTCGATCAGTGGCATACACCGTCTTGTGGCCGACTTTGTTCTTCACCAGGATGCTCTCCACTCGCTCTAGCAGATAGTCGCGCACGACGTCGTTTCTTCGCGAGCCCCATGGATGATAGCCATCGGAGATGAACTCGAGGTCGAGCCAGGCTTCGGTGAGATTGATGCCCGCGAGGGGTGTTGGAGAAGTCGGGGCGCTTGGCACCGTGGTGTGGACGACGAGAAGGACGGCAAAAAGGGCAATGTAGACGGCAGATGCCCAGAAGGTGACCTCTACAAGAAGTACACGGTAAGTAGGTCGAAGGGTGAGTGGTAGTTTCTAGGTATCTCTATGCACACGCAGGCTGGACTTACGCGTGGGGAGAAAGGCGATCGGATTCAACGAGCGAGTCTGTCCCATACCGACTGCTCCTTCGCCCGCTCAGGTCAGGCACCTTTGGGCAAGTGGGACGGCGATGCGGGCAGTAGGTAACATTGGAACGAACGGGAATGGGTGCTGAGCTGGGGTCTATCAGATCACGGTAACGCGGGTAGCTCCGACTAACCGAGCTTGCTTGCGGGAAGCTTGATCTGGATCCGCCGATAAAGTATTTGAAGAAAACGACATCATCCCTGCTCGCATACGACATCACGGGACTGCATTACTGCGGTATCCACGTCGGACGCCGCAGCCATCAACCTTGGCTGTGTACCGATGTACATCTCAATTGGATACCTATCAGATGTCGACAGTCATCACAGGCAGAACACAGTCAAGAACCTTGAAGGCTGATCTCTCCCTTTCTGTGCTATCGCTGAATGAACGCTGGGCTGAAAACACTGGGTATCGTTTCCCGGACTACAACATCAACTCCGCGCTTGCTACGCATACTGGCAAGGAACATCACCTCTCTTCTACTGTTGCTGATTCTGGTAGTTCGTCGTCTGCATCATGTTCATGTTCATGGGGTTCCACGTCGACTCCACACCTCCAAAGAGGCCTTGAATGTCGACGATGTCGGCCAGTGGCTGTTGAAATCCCTGCTGCCATTGTCCATTGACTGGCTGTTGCAACAACCCCGCCGTGCTTGCAGATGTGCCATTTGTGTATGGGATTGCCTGCGGCGGCGGCGGCGGCTGCTGCTGTGAGAACCCGCCGCCGAGCTGAGGCATGCTGCGCATCTGGTACTGCTGCTGCTGCTGTTGCTGCTCCAGGTATGGCGGCAACGTGTAGAATTGGGCTTCAATATTCTCGGTTGCATCCCGCCCAGATCCAGCAGGGCTCGAATTTCCGATGCTGTTGCTATAGGGCTGCTGGTTGGCATATCCCGCGTTCTTGCCGAATTGTTGATTGTTCTCAAACGTCGTCAGCGGCTGATTCGGGTATACGAATGGCTCATCTGCAGTCGGGAACATCATCGACGATAGCTCAGAAAGCTGAGGATTGGCGAAGTTGGGTGGCAATGAATACTGCTGCATCGCGCTGCCCATTGCATGTGATACACCTCTCTGGCCCATGGTGGAGAATCCGTTTGTGTCGTATGGTCCTGAGGTAGGCGTTTGTGGAGCATATGACGATCCGCCGCCCGACGGTGGCCAGGCAGCTTCATATGGTGACCCAATGGGAGGCGTGCAGCCGTTTGGTAAACTTGAGAAAGGCGATCTCTTGGCGTCCTGGGTGGTCATCGAGATTTCTGGGTGGCTGCGCGACGCTGGCGGCCCTGGTTGTTGAGGGCCTTGCTCGAATGTCCTCTTCTTGCTCGTGCTAGGATTCTGCTGGCCCTCCCGCAGCCACGCTGGCAGCTTTTGAAAGACGATGTTGAGCGTCGCTGTGCAGCGGTCGGCGGCCATGCTTCTCGACGACAACGAAGCGAGAACATCTCTTCCCTCTATGGCATCCTTCATTACTGCTTCGGTAGTAGGGTTGTCTGGATTCTCGGCGGCAAAATACACCAGGGCAAGGATTGAAAAGAAGGTGGTGTACATGATGAACCAGAAGGCACCATTCAGCAGACCTTTCTGCTTCATTTGCGATGCAATGTGAATGATGTTGCGTGATACATTGACAAAAGAAGCAGCGCACGCATATGCTCTCTGATCGACTGGTTTTGATCTTCTCTCCATGGCCGTGTAGTGGAGGAACGGGCGGTAGAGCAGCACTTGCGCATGTGCGTACGACAGCCGAAGCAGCTGCTGTACTCGAGCGTATCTGGGTGGTGCTTCACAAGGAGCCAGAATTGGTGGCAGACTCTTCTTCCACTCTTCCAATTCGCTCTCGATCTCGCGAATGCTGGAGAATGAGATAGAGTACGACTTATTCCCAACTCGTTGTGGCTCCGGGATCTTGATGGGGTAAATTTTACGCACGATCTTTTGCAGTATCTGCACCAGTCGAGTATGCGCATTGAACGCTGTCATTAGTGAGACCACTCCTTCGGGTTGCGGCAGTATTGCATCTCTGGTAATGAACTCGTCATCGACCTCAATGGGGAACTCTTGATCGACATCATCATCGCTCAGCGTCTGCGGCAGGCCCAGCATTGCACCGACATAGATATCCATCTTCCGAACGATCCAAAACACTCTCTTCCTGCTTTCCGCCTCAATAGGGTTGAAGTTGCCAGTAGCAGCGCGATGCAAACCCAGCCTCAGCGCTGATCGCAGGGCTACCCCAACGTAAGCATAGCATTGCGACATTTTGGCAGAAGACTGCAAGAACAAGATCATGAAGACTACCGCTTGGATCGATGAAAGATCTCTGCAGTCGGCGATATCCATGAGTCCACGAGCAGTCTTGAAGTATGTGAAGCCCTGTTGAATCGCGCTCTCATATCCGTCAAGGTCAATGACTGTTTCATCATCTTTGCCGAATAGACTGCCAAGGGCAATGGCACTATAGAAGAGAGGGAGGAACGAATTGTCATCGTTGGTGTAATTTTCAGCTGGAGTCGCATAGATACGCTCGAAGGCCTGCCAGTAGGTAGGTCCATGCACCATTCTCAATAGTGCGGCAGCATCATTGATCGCGTATACGCTCAGCTGCCTCGCCATCTCCTTCGGTGGGAGATCGACACTTGTCACAGGCGACAACTCGCCTCCGGGCGAGTCAAAAGCTGACCTGGGCGAATCCAGCACCTGTGACATCGGCCTGGTTTTGACAAACGGCGTTGCCAATGTCTCTGGGCCCATGAGGTCCCCTAGCTGCTCTCGCATTCGTCGAACGAAACTGAGACCAGACGAGTGGCCATGGTAGTCCCAGTGTCCGGACTCATCCATATCTAGCTGTGCTACAGCGCGAACCATGGACTCCAGGTTAGTGTCTGGTTTCTTATCAGCAGAATCCGGGGGTGCTGGCGGTGGCACTGCTGGCGGCAGTTTCGGTAGTGCTACTTCTGGCGCAATAGTGGTCGGATTGCCTTTTCCTGGAGCTCCTGGAATCCATCCCTGGGCCACTGCAGCATCGATCCCGGGGTCGTTCAAGTCGAGGTTGGGAATGAGGATATGCAACAGCGTCTCCGCGCGGTGCACTCGGTGTTCAAGATTCTCTACGTATTGTGGTGCGGGGTTCCTCCGTCGATTGGAAGGTTGATCATATGTGCACTCTGCAATAGGCGTCAGTTGGTTGCCCAGTTCGCGTACCAAGCGTGAGGTTCGATCCGGGCAACTTACCATAGCTGTACACGGTGCAATGGGTGCATGGCTGCTTGCCATCACACTTGATCTTCTTGCGCCGACACTCGTCGCAAGCTCGAGTCACACGCCGCCGTTTCTGCGAAGTGCCAGCAGCGTTCACAGCTGGGGCGCTCTTGCCACCGCCGAGGTCCGACGGAGAGGCCTGACCAGACTCCGTCTTGACTTCATGAGGGTCGTCGCCAGCAGATTCGGCGCCGCTGGCATAGTCGTCGGGGTCTTCCGGAGAGGCCTGGGCCATCGTCACCGCCTCCGCACGAGAGTGATTGTGTAGTGTCCGGAAGCGCGCAGAGGGCCAAAGGTGGTCAGAAGGAGCAAGCACTCGGGACAGATAAGCAGACAGGCATTGAGAACGGGCGCAGCCAGCAGCGAGTGATACCGTCGTACTTTACGAAGTACTGGTACTTGGTACTACCTTATACCTTAGGTAATATATACCTGAGGATCTAGGTACCTTAGCCAGAATGGTTGTTGGTTGACGGCAGAGTGACGTGACGTACAGCGGACAGAAGCCGGTCGGTGTTTGATGCGAGATGGGTTGGTGTATGGAGAAGCTGAAGAGAAGCGTTAGGTAAGGTAGGTGGTGGTGAAGCTCTCGAGACGAGACGAGACGAGACGAGACGAGAGACGAGACGAGACCAGACACAGACGATGTGAGTGGAGTGTGACGCACCAACGCTTTCCTGCGCTTTCTCACTCCACACACAGACCTGTGGACCTTCTTTTTTTTTTCTCCTCTGCAGACGGGACAGGCTTTGCGTTCAGCCTTGTCGGTGATCTGCAAGGCAGAAATGTGGAGCGTCGGGCATGCGTATAATAATACCTCCTAAGTGCGTGCGTGCGTGGGCGTGAGCGTGAGCGTGTTGCGGGAGCGTGACTGCAGTGTGGCAAAAGTGGACAAGATCTGCTGGTGCCCAGAGCGAAGTGTGTGTGTGAGCGGGCGCGAGAGTAATAAGGATGTTGGGATGAACCAGAGCCAGAGCCAGAGCCAGAGCCAGAGCCAGAACCAGAATCACAATCAGCAGACGCTTTGGCCTAGGAGGGGAGGTGGTAGGTGGCTTCGGAGTCTGCGCACTCGACGACGCCGAACCGCTGCTAATTATTGATGAATACTCAGCAAGCCGCCGACGGTGGTCCCAGGTCGTTGATGTGGATCGGCCAAGAGGACGTCATCGAGTCAGCGCAGAAGTCGGTTGTCGGCGGCTCTGCCCTACATGTGCGTACAGACCTTATATATAGGGTAAATATATTTTTATATATAAAAAAAAATCTATTCATTATTTATATATCCATAGGGTATATCTGGCGCTTATATACCTTACACTGCCTTCTCCATGTGTGCAGATACGCTGCGTATGGACAGTGCATGCATGCATGCATTGTTGCGCGGACGGCAAGAAAAGAAGACAAAATACCGTTAACCGCGCCGTCTGCGCTCCCCCATCCAGTCATGTCAGACTCAGCGTGTGATCGCAATGCCACAGTAGTAAGGTAGTACCTGATTAATGCGCCAATAGTATAGAGGCACAGTCGAGGCCGGGGCCGGTGTCGCTGGACTTAAGCGCATACCTCCGACGTCCCCATTCATACAGTTCACATCGTCTTCACCAAGCTCGCGAAACAGCCATGACCCTGCCATGTCTGTCTCTCGGCGTGGCCAATGGTAGTCGCAAAACAGTCCCTGCGTCGCTGTGCACGCACACTGCATGGGCCATGGGGGGCCTTGGGGCTCGCATCGGCCTCGTTTTTGCGGCGTCAAGGCGTCGATAACGAAGTCCAAGAGCGCACTACATGGACAGACTTCTCAGGGATGCAGCGGGTATGAGAGCCTCCACTGCGGGGAGTCCGCCATCTCGCAGGGGGGCAAAATGCTTGGCTAGACGACTCCAGTCTCTAGATCTGGTCCTACGAGGAAAAAAGTCGAACCTTTTTTTTTCTCTCACTGGGCACCCACTTGATATTGACTGGGATCAACAGATTGCCCAGAATGGGAACTCGAATCGGGTGAGCCAGAGACGTTACAATGCCCAGAAGTGTAAAAGCTTCGATACCTGAGGTAGTACCTACTCGTTTTTTTTCCCAGCCTGTCCTGTAAGCGTCGCAGGATTCACTAGGTCCTGATAAAGTGCTGGACCGGGAGGACTTCGCCTGCATTATGAGAAATGACGCCTTGTGACTAATTTCCGGTACCCTCCTGCTTCGATAAGTCGCGTTGCGCTCGCGTGCTGCTGCTGTTGCTGTTGCTGCTACCGGTGGTAGCCTGGTAGCTACTACAGATACCTTTACTGTACCTAGTAACTTTTCTGCAAAGTCGATTACTAAGGTAAGGTAGGTACAAACCGCCTGCTGTGGAACTTGATGTAAGCAACGACATATCATACACACATCTGCATTACATGTAGGATTGTAGGTAGCAGCAGAGCGCCTAGCCCCTTACATGTTCTACCTTCCAAGCCTTCGAGCTTGGCTGTCACTTTTTTATATTATAATTGGAAACAGCTGGAATGCTCTCGTGACGCAGCTAAAGAAACTCTGACCCATGAACGCCTGCCTGTGAGGCTGTACGAGATAGAGGAGATCCAGGGAATGAAACGAGTGCTTTGCGATCCCTTCTCACAATCATCTCACCTTGAATCTTGTCCGTTTCACATGCTCGAGGGTCCCAGTTTTGGTTCCTTCGACTTCACTGTTTATACACATTCCTCCGCTACCGCGACGGCTATGAGACTATCTCTGTCAAAGGCCAACCCTCGTCACTCGAATACACTTGCAGGCCGCTCTAAGCCAAGCACAGTCCCTCGTCCTCAAAGCATTGAACGCACGCTGGGAAAAGCCACGCTATGCAACCCAGAAACAACAGCAGAGATACAAAGCTCGCTTTTCCGCCTTTGCCGCCCTCATGAAAAGAATGCTTTTCCTCCCCCAATATAGCTAATGACACATGACAAGTCCTGTTCCGTTGATTTCACGTGGCAGTCTTGTGTATTGGCGGTAGTCAGAAATGGTGGTGGTGGTGGCAGTAGTAGTAGTACATGGAGTGTATAGAACATCGTTTTGTCGACGAGGTGTTCTAATCGTTACGTCCAAAGGTGTTCGAGGAGCCCACGGACGAGGTGCTTCGCCCGCGGCTCGAACAGCTGCGATCTGTTCGAGCTCGATTTCGATCTGGAGGAGATTGAGTCACATGTTTCTAAGCCTGGACGCCGCCTCTGCCACCACGTTGACCGGCTGCAGCATATCCTCCACGGCCCCGAGGCGCTCCTTGTCCACCTGGGGCACCTCGGCCATTCTGGAAGTTACCTCGAGGAGGACCTTGGTTGGCGCCACCGCGAGGTCCGCCACGACCACCCTGGTACTGCCCTCTTGGAACGTACGGAGTAGAACCGGGGCGGAACTTACGCTCCTCTACGAAGAGAGGAACGTCGTTGCCCTCAACCTCGAACTGGGTAGCCTTGGCCTTGTTGTACGCATCGGCAGTCTTAAAGTCGACGAAAGCACAGTTCTGCCGGAGAGTCAGTGGGTGCTCGGCGATAAATGAATATGTTCACAGAGCGTTGGGCAGGAATTTACCTTTTGACGTGCAATGTCGAAGTAGGTCACCTCACCGAACTTCTCAAGCTCAGCTCTGAGCTTAGCGCCCTCGACGTTATCGGCGACGTTCTTGATATACCCTCGATATTGTGGCTCTTGCTGCTGGGGAACAACGTTCGCCTGCTTGGAGGCATTGCGGTTGTGGCTGCCCCCAACGGCAGTCCATTCGTCCTGCGAGTCGTTGCCTTTGGCATCTTGTGAGGATGGTGCAGACGGTGTGTTTGGTGTGATGGCGTTAGCAATGGCGGCAGCAGGAGCGGTCGGAACGGCGGCCGCAGCCTTTTGTTGGATTGACTTGGCAGCCTGTGCGACTGGCTGTGGGATCACTGGCGTGACAGTCTTGGCGGCGGATGCTGCCAGGCTCGCCCAGGTCTTTGGCACAGCTGGTGCTGCGGGCTTAGGGGCTGGGGCCGTTTTTGGAGCATCTTGCTTCGAAGGCGTAGCAATGCGAGTAGGTTCTGGGTCTTTTGGCGTCTCTGGCTCGGCAACAGCCTCAGTAGCGGTTTCCTTCTCGACGTCCTTTGTAGGCTCGCTTTCCGACTCGGATTGCGCTGCTGGCGTCTCCTCAACTGCCTTTTCTTCCTCAACAGCGGCAGGCTCCTCCTCGGCCTCGGGCTTTGTGCCGTTCGCTAGCTTTTCCTCGATCTTCTGGTCAACCTCCTCAGCATCGTGTTCGACGGCAGCTGGGTCAGAGGAGCTGGTCAGGGCGGCCGAGTGTGCTGCCACTGGCGCTGGCTCTTGCACGCCGCTCTGAGTGCCAGACACTTGCTGCACCTCCTCTTGTGGTGGCTGGACTTCAGGCTCGGCCTCGGCCTCCTCCTCGTCTTCAACCAGGTAACGGAAGATGTCATTCAGCACAAAGTAGCCATTGGTTTGTGTGGCGAGCACGAATGTCTGAGTAAACTTCTTATGTGGCTGACCGCGGTTGCTCAGCTCTCCGATGACCTGAATCACAATGTTGCTGTCGGATGCCTGCGAGTCGACGTTGGTGACGCGCACCTTGCAGTCGTTGAAGTCGAGATCTCGGATCTTGTCGTTGATGGCACGTTGGCCCACACACACGGCAACCTTGTCAGTCTCTTCTCCCGACACGAACTGCGAGCGCTTGTTGTAGAACAAGTAGAGTTTCTCAGGAGTCCGCGACAGGGTGGTGTAGTACTGCTCGACAAAGTACCAGCCAACCTCGTCCTTGGGGATATCAGGCTGCGGAGGCTGTTGGGGGTTGGCGCTGGCATTGGAGGGCGTGGACGAAGATGGCGGAGCGTTACTGGTGGTGGCGGGCGGCTGCGAGTTCTGGTTGTTGCTGGCATAGCCAAAGCTGTTCTGGTCTCCGCCGCCGTACGACTGATGCATGCCGTAGTTGCCGTTAGGCAGGCCTGTCACCTCCGCAGCCATGCTTTCAGGTAGAGAGAGATGAGGTGGTGAGTGGTGGCGGCGTCGGCGCGTGGAGGAGAGGTGACTGGATGGATGCGACGAGGATGGGAGGCAGCAGCACTGAGACCGTCAAGCCGCGACGTCGAATCGTATTGGGAGATGGTAGAGCAGTCGAGTTGATGATTCGTACGTGGTAGGTGGGTGGTGCGCACTGCAGAGGAAAAAACCCGGAAGACGCGCTGGGCGGCCCGTTGTTATTGCTGAATGATTGAAGCGATGAGATGAGCACAAAGCTATTGGGAAGCAACGACTCGAAGAAGTGCAAGTGCAAACGGCCGACAGTAAGGTGTAAGGTACCTAGTATCGGTAAGGTAAGGTCAGGTAGGTAGCGTAGGTAAGGTAGAAGTGCGTGCGGAATTAACAAGTGAACAGCGATGGAAGATGAAGAACACTGGGTGCACGAGCCACTTCGGTAGACCACAGAATTAACTAGCTTGTAATAGAATAATCCGCGCCGTACGCACGTGCCTCAATGCCGAGACGAGGTCTTCACGGCCTTCACCACGAGGCCTCGAGACACAACGTCAGCTGTGGCGCCAACGAGCACCAAGATGAACCGGCCTCGCAATCGCCAGCCTCATGGTGATGGTCAGCAGCAGACGCGAGCTCGAGGCCGAGGAGGCCATCGTGGTGGCAGAGGCCACTATTCAAGCCCGGACTACAAGTCGGTGCCCTCAATACAAGAAGTCGTACCCGGTGCTGAGGTTTCGATCGTATTAAAGGAAGAGTAAGTCCAGTCGTCGCCGAAAAGCATCCAATGACAGAAAGGTGTACTTGAACTCTGCACGCATACTGGTATCCAGTATGCCGACACAAATGCCTGAGTTGTGAGTGCAGATGGACGGCGTATGCTTACCTTTCATCGATCCTTTCTAGTCAACCCACTGGCAAAGAAGTTCAAGGCATAGTCCAGGACCTGTTGACACGCGGGAACCACCCGAGAGGAATCAAGGTACGGCTGCGTGACGGTAGAGTAGGCAGAGTGCAACGAATGTCCACGGTGCCTCCGCCGGCAGTTACCTCTCGAGCTGTCGGAGCCAGTTCAACAGTTTTCAAGCATGCGACAGATGCTCGCGACTATGCGGACGGGCCGCCACCGAGGACGTTCGCTGATTTCATGCCGGACCTCCGCAATGAGCATGAAATTGAAGCTCAAACGACAGAACCGACACTGACCACGGCTACTGCCAAGTGCCCGATCTGTGAAGAATTCGAAGGAGATGAGATCGCAGTGAGCCGGCACGTTGAAGATCACTTTTCTTCTGCTCCTTGTGCTTAGCCGAGAAGCAAAGCCTCGCACTCGCAACAAGATTATTGTGCCTCCACTCTCAATTTGCAAAGACAACGATAGCAGCAACTGCAGTCTTGTCGCAGCATTTCTCATCTTACAACCCTGCTATTGCCAGGAACGAAGTAGCCGTCGCAATGATGGATCATCTACTTTCCACAGTGAAAGTGTGCTTTGGTCTCTATTATTCTTTCGCTACATGGCTATAATCTACGCGTATGTGCAGATAACACTGAAGTAACACAGGTCAGCACTATCACAATCGTGAGATGAATCCGCTTTTATCAATCTGTCAAGATGTGTCAGCCTTCTAACCCCCAATTGAGCGCGTGAAATGCTCACCTTGACTAGATATTCCTTGGTAATATCCGCCACTTTAACGGTTCCAGCAAGAGCCATACATAGCCTGATTTCATCGCTCAGGAGCTTCAGGCACAGCTCGACGCCGGTTTGGCCTTTGTATGCAAGACCCCAGAGCACAGGTCTGCCAATCCAGACAAAATCAGCGCCTAGGGCCAATGCCTTGAAGACATCCGTGCCATGGCGAATGCCGCCATCAACGTGGACAGGAATCTTTCCGCCTACTGCGTCAACGATTTCAGGCAGAGCATCGAGCGTGGCGAGAGCGCCGTTCAGCTGACGACCTCCATGATTGCTGACAACAATTCCATCGACTTGGTGGTGCAGGGCCAAGATGGCGTCTTCGGCTGTGGCGACGCCTTTCACCCACACCTGCATATCATTGCCGCACTCTTTCTTGAGCCAGTCGATATCACGCTCCCAAGATAGTGTTGGGTTTGGTGCATGAGAATGGAAAGTGACTGTTGCACATCAGTATATGGATGCATTACAAAGACGACCATTGCTTTGGGAGACTCACTAGGACCTGTTGGCGCCACACGCTTACCATCATCGTCAAGATATCCCGCTTCCGATTTCTTTCTCTCGAGCTGTGGCCGTTTTGGTGTATTTCCCTCATTCTCAGGTTGCATCGGATCGTCGTCTGCAAAATTTGCAATCTTGAAGTGCGCAGGCAGCTTGAACTGGTTTCTAATCTCAAGGTTACGCCGTCCAAGAAACGGAGTGTCAACTGTGAGAAAGACAGCTTTGAAGCCAGCTTTCTTCGCACGTTGGATTAGTTTGATGCTGTGTTCCTTCTCCTCAAACAAGTATAACTGAAGGACATTCGGAATATGGCCACTTGCTTGTGCGACCTCTTCTAGCGTCTTGGTCGCAAAGGAGGACAACCCCATAGCAACATTGGCTTTCCTGCAGGCGCCTGCAGTGCCTAGCTCGCCGTCCGAGTGAGCGAGACATTGCATTGCTGTGGGTGCGACACCCAGGGGTATGCTGCTTCTGAAGCCGAAGATATTGACAGAGGTATCTACAGATCCAGGTAAGCAGGTGTCGGTAACAAGGTGAGTAAGGCTGAAAAGTGATCGTGCACTTCGCGTAAGTCCTGGCACGACGTACCAATATTGGAGACATCTCGGAGGACACGAGGACGAATGCGGTACTTCTCATAAGCCGTGATGCTGCTGATGATCAGTATTCGGACCTAGGAGGAGATGGCATGTGAAGGAGATACGCACTTCTCACGAAGAGTGGAGCCAGAATCTGCGCCTTCGTTGTAATAGTCACGGGTCTGCTTGTCCATACGTTCATGGGCAAGTAATTCGAGCTCTTTTATGTTCAAACAGTTGAGGTCATGCTGGCTGCTCATCGTGGCGGCGTCACTACGGGCGGACGTGCTATGTCTATCAGTATCGTGCGTGAACAGAGGAAGAGTACAGGTCTGAGAGGATGTGGCGGTTTGCAATGGTGTAGTTGGAGTATATGGACGATTATATACTCCACTGGACTAGCTGCGTCTATCCTCGGATTGTAGCGGTGCAGCAAAAGCATCTACGCACATGCCTCCGCAGATGCGAGAGGCGATTGTGGCGTGCAATCGTACCTCCATGTAATGAGGAGCCGCTCTTCAATGATGTCGTGAGCAAAGCCTAAAGAAAGCCCAAGGACGTGGAGGTAGACACGGAGCGACGACCCGCTTGCCGAGGGCAGCGGGATCCGGGAGGCGGCTGTCGTCCCGGACGACCGCTTATCAACATCACTTCAGGCAAGCACGTGTACGATTGTTCTCTCTTCGCAACTACACATACATCCACATCCAATATGGTTTCAACTCGAGGAGGGGCGCGGACTGACATTGAAGGAGCCGATATGGCGCTCAAGAAGAGACCGGGGCGCAAGGTTACTGCGAAGCCCGCCGCAACAGCAGCACCAAAGGCCAAAGCTACGCGAGCGAAAAAGGCCGCACCGGAGCCTGAAGCTGAGATGGTGGAAGACGACGAGGACGAACTGGCACAACCTGCTCCTGCACCGGTCAAGCTCGCGGCGCGACGAGGGCGTCCACCATTTCGCAAGGACGAGGAGCCCGCCAAGAGAGAGACTACACTCAAAACCACAACCAAGGCTACGTCGGCGCCGAAGGCAGCAGTCAAGACGACGCGTGCCGCCAACACGCGAAAGGCGAAAGCAAAGGGCTCAGAGGAAGAGCAGGCTGAGTCGGCAAATTCCCAGGCGCCCGAACTAAAGCCCCCGCAACCACGAGCGACGCGGCCGACACGAGCGACTGCAGCGAAGGAGAAAGCCGCGCCTCTTTCGCCCAAGAAGATCACACAAGTCTCGAAAGCACCAGTCAGAAAGGCTACTAATGCAAAACCGACGATGCTGAAGAGTGCTCCTGCGAAGCCAGCGAAGCCGGTAGCGAGAGGGCGACCCGCGTTACGGAAGCGGAATGTATCAGATGAAAATGCTGGCATACCACCACTCAAGCCGGGCGTGGGAGCAGACGAGGAGCAGAACTATGCGAAATTCATGGAGAGTACGAACGCGAAAACGTCCAGGAAACCCAGTTCTTCACCAGCTCTGCTTGAAGGGGAGCCGCCCATGTCGACGAGACCGACAACGCCAACAGACTTAGCTCAGCAGACCATGGACGAACCAGAACTCGAGACGAATGAAGCACAAGATGAAGAGAGTGAGGCTGAGCTCCAGGAAGAGGCGGAGGACTCATCGGATGACGAGCTGTGTGCCCCCAAGACACCTATGCGGAGGTGTGATCCACGTGAACAGGCAAGATACAGTCCTGCAAAGGGCATCCAACAACCCGATGTCGAAATATCATTGAAGACACCAATGAGGCGTTTCCACGTGCTGGGAACGCAGCAAGGAACTCCACAAACACAAATGCCATACTGCAAACCAACTCTGCCAATCTCAGAGGTTCGCCCGACAACAGTAGCTCGAGCACATAGTAGAGCCATGGTTTTCCCAAAGCTACAGGCTCTGCGGGCTGCGGATAATCCTTCTGGCGAAGGTGCTCATGCTACACAACGCGAGCATAAATCTTTGCCAGGCGACCGACCAGACATGACCGTGGATGATGCTGAGGCTTTGGAAGAGCAGGATAGTGACATGAGCCTGCTTGTGGACGAATCGATTCGAAACATTTCTACCGCAGACGTTGATGTAACAGTAGTAACTCATGATGACACGCCGAAAGAGCACCCCGCTCCCGATCCAGAGGAGACTATCGTGGACGAGCAGATCGACGAGGAAGAATTCATGTCGCCGCGAGATGCATCCGTTGACAATGTGCTCATCACCGGTTGGGAGACCGAGGGCGAATCGGAAGATGAATCTGTGGAGGCTACTGGGATCCGTGGCACACCAAGAGCAGAAACCGTGGCATGGGAACCTCTTCAAGATGACATCGCCATTCCTTTCAATTTCGACGGTGACGCCAGCCCGATCCGTACTCTGCCGAAGGTAGAGGCAACTCAGCATTTCGAAATTGCTGCGATATCCACAAACGGAGAGGCTTCAAATGATACTGCCCGGGCTGGGGCCACACGACAATCGTCCATTGTCGAGATAGCATTCAACCCGAGCTTATCTATGCCACGACTGAGCATTAATGATGTCCGGGAATCTTTGGACGCTACAGTCAATATCAGCGACTTCGTGCACGCGTCTTCGTTCGCAGAGCGCGATCTAGAGCAAATCGAGAATGGTGTGGACGCTGTAGAGGCGGATGTCGACAATATTATGGTTAAGAAATCAACAGTGGAGGACATTGCCGACGATGCCAACTCCGTCGTTGATGGCGATATGACCCTTGCATGCGACGAGCCTTCTACTCCGTTGCCTGTAATGAGAACACCCATCAGGTTAACCACAGTTGAGGATATCTCTGAGGAGAGTGCAACAATGGATGGGGATGTGACGCTCATACTCGCTGAGCCAACCTGCCCTACAACTGTCAAGCGCTCGCCTGTCAAGTTAGCCACTGCCGAAGAAGTTTTCGAGGACGATGAGAGCATGGAAGGAGACGTCACACTAGCTATCGATGAGCCAACATGCCCACGCACCGTCAAGCGGTCCCCAATAAGGCTGACCAGTGCTGAAGATGTCCCAGAAGAGATCGAGACAGTCGAGGGTAACTTGACGCTCATGCTGGATTCGCCTTTACCCCAGCAGCCGGAAACGCCAGTGCTACTTGATGATTCGCGAGACTCCAATGTTACACCGCTCGATCTGGAAGCAGTCGCTACACCACGCTACGCGCGATCAACCATATCTTCTCGTCGCAAATCAGTGTCAGAAAGCTCCAGGCCGAGGACAGCGGATGGAGAAAGAATGCCGCTGAATACACAGCCTGCTGCTGAAGCTTGGTTCGACAAGACCGCTTCTCCTGCGAAAGGGGCCAACCGCGTTTCAAGCAACAGCACAGATCGAAGCTCTCGAAGTCGATCTCGATCATTGTCGAGACCACGAACGCCTGCTGCTCGGACACCCGCAGCTGTTAGATCAGCGACGAAGGAACGATTTCCAGGAATGCCGCCGGCAGAGTCGTACGAAGAGCTACTCAACAGTCCGACTGCCAAGAACTCGTCGGCAGTACAGACGCCATCTAAGAAACCTTCTGTGACCCGCCCAGCCTCGCACAAGAGGAAGTCAACCCATGGCGAGGAAGAGGATGAGATGCCAGATATGGCGACCCCACAACGAGCACTTCCAGAGCGCTTCCCTGGTATGCCATCTCGCTCGGTGTACGAAGCGCACACTGCAATGCCAATGACTCGGTTTCGCACTCCGACACGAAAGTCTCCTGCGAAACGGCCAGCGACAACACACAAGCCAACATCTCTGCGCAAGATCGCGCTGAAAGCGGCATCGACTCCAATGAAAGCACCGCTCAAGGCGCCAGCGGAGACCCCCGGACAGGTTCCCATGACTCCACATCCAGCAGCGCCGTTGCGTAACGTGGTTGCTTTAGTTGATGTTTACACCCACGACGGCATATGTGCATCTCAGTCCTTTGCCGTACTTCTGAAACGCCTTGGTGCAAAGACAACGAAGACATTCAACGAGAATGTCACTCACGTCGTCTACAAAGAGGGAGGACCAAAGGTGCTGCAGGCCCTGAAGATTCACAATAAGCAGATTGCAGAATCTGGCAAGGGCCAGGAGATATTCTGCGTCAACAGTCGATGGGTGAATGATTGTGATGCCCAAGGCCGTCGCATGCCAGAATTCGACGAGGAGTATGCCGTGGAGCTCGACGATTACCAACGCACAGCCAAGCGGCGTCGAAAGAGCATGGAGCCTATGGGACTTTTGAAAACCAACGGGGGCAATATCATCCGAGATCGGAAAAGTGGCGCGGGGCGGGTCTCGATTGGTCGCGCGAGCATGAAAGGCGTGTTCGATAGTCCCGAGGAGTCTTCGATGATGTTCGATTCTGCGGATAAGGAGAACACTGAGGATGAGCCTGCTACACCGGACTACCTGAAAGACCCTAGCGCTCTCCTCCAACAGACTGTCCCTGCAAACAAAGTACGCAAGTTGGATCTCGGTCATGATAGCAAAAGGAGGAGGTTGACTTATGCGGACGGACTAGAATTTTGAGCATTATCAGTCTAGTGGAATACCTGTTCGTTTCCGAGTCGGCAGTGAGGGGAAGCTGGAGAAACAGAACAGCTAGACAGACTGAGGTTGTGCTGGGCGTTGCAGTCCGAGAATTGAAGTGTTTCGTATCTCATAGGCGATTGTCGTTTATAGCGACGTCCATTACTGATCATTCATACGCGTCGAATCTGGGCCGAGAGTGTTGCTGCCTCTTGGTGCATTTCCTCGTCCCACGATGATAATCATCAGAGCTTGCGTATTGTCTCCATTTCTTTCATTGAGCGAGGCGCCGGCATATTGGACCGCTTCACGCAAGTCACCGTATGTCCTTACCACGTTTCGAGACGAATATATGCTGCTCTCAGCTGGACGCAGTCACCCAGGCCATGATCGCTTTCAACGCGTTTGCATCGTGCGCACGGAGAAGTTCCGTAGCCTTTGTCTTACTCATATCCAATTGATCCGCCTGTATCCCGTCAATCAGCAGCTACCAGGTATTTTATTACTACTTCGCCTATCCTGCGGGCCAGGCAGGCTACCGAGTATTCAGGGAGGTAGAACTCATACCAGCATCGCCACGTCCGCCGCATCGACCTTGACGAGCTTCTTGGGTGCCTCCTCCTTCTTAGTGGCCGTGGTTGAAGTGGCAGAAGTGTTGTTGTTGGGCTTCTTCGCGGCATTCATGTCCAAGTTCTTCATGGCCTCATTCAACGCTTTCAGATCTGCCTCTTTCTTGGGTTTCGCATCTTCGGATGGGTTGGCGTCTAAGCTGCTCAGGGCTGCAGCGGTTTTGCGGTCTTCTTTGGATGCCGGGAGGACGTCGGGCGCGTCGGCGCCTTCTTGGACGTTTTCGGGTTGCCGTTCCTCGGCCATGATGTGGACGGGAGGAAGGGGAAGAAGAAAGAAGAAGGGGAAGAAGAAGAAGAAAGTCGAGGGAGGTTGGTTTCTGAAGGTCCTACCCGTCCGTACTTAGCTCCAATGCAAATGGTACAGTACCAGGTACGTGTAGTTCTATTGCTTGGCGTGGTACTATAGTTTGGTTACACCGCAAGCGAATTGTAATACGGCTAGGTACATAAAGTCTGTAATTGATTGACTCACATCCAGGGAGGGAGTATATAACTATAATATAATAGCATACCTGACCTTCCCTTCTACAAAATCTCACTCTTCTCTTCTTCCATCCACATCGCCGTTCCTTCGCCTAGTTCCAGTCTAGCATCTCATCTCCAAACCCAACCATCATGGCCTCTCTCGCAGGATCTACTTCTGCCGGCAAGATGACAGAACATTCCCAAGAAAACACCATCACCTCTCTACCCACCATCAGTGGTAACAGAGCATCGACCTGGACGCCCGACTCGTGGAGATCGAAGCCGATTGTACAAGCTGTCGACTACGAAGACACTCAGGCGGTGGCGGCAGCGACTGCAAAGCTCGAACATCTGCCTCCACTCGTCACGCCCCGGGAAATCTGGAAGCTGCGAAACTCACTCCGAGACGTCGCCTTGGGTAAGGCGTTCTTGTTGCAAGGCGGTGACTGCGCTGAACTCTTCGATTATTGCCATGATGGTTCCATCGATTCGAAGATTAAATTGTTGCTGCAGATGTCGCTGGTGCTGATTTGGGGTGGGAACAAACCAATTGTGCGCATCGCCAGGATGGCGGGTACGGACTCTCCTTTTGACA
This sequence comes from Sphaerulina musiva SO2202, assembly GCF_000320565.1. Taxonomy (NCBI): domain Eukaryota; kingdom Fungi; phylum Ascomycota; class Dothideomycetes; order Mycosphaerellales; family Mycosphaerellaceae; genus Sphaerulina; species Sphaerulina musiva. Next base: position 3,619,402 of record NW_016017383.1, read on the forward strand.
AGAACAATCTTCCGCCGTCAGATCAGATGCTGACCTCTCCTAGGCCAATATGCAAAGCCGAGAAGCAAACCTACAGAGATGCACGAAGGCAAGGAGATTCCGAGCTATCGTGGCGATATATTGAACAGCTACCACCCTGATGATCGCAGAATCGATCCCGACAGACTCGTACAGGTTAGTATACCGATATGTGACTTACTGTGGGCGCTTTTGCCCTTGTCTTGCACCGATTTGGTTGAGCCCAGCGGAAATGGAATGTTAACGTGCTTTTGCAGGCCTACTTCCACTCCGCAGCAACTTTGAACTATGTTCGTGCACAACTCGCCTCCGGCATTGCAGACCTGCACAATCCAATGGACTGGTCTCTGGGACACGTCGGTGATCAGGCTTTGCTAGAGAAATACAGCAAGATTGTCAACACGATTCGAGAGAGCTTACGCTTCATGAGAACCGTGGGTGCCGATGCTGGAAGCGATTTGAGCAGCGTGGACTTGTTCACATCCCATGAAGCTTTACTACTCGTATACGAAGAAGCTCTGACTCGGAAGCTCAAGCGACCTAGCAACTCCGATCGACCTCCCGTTCGTCGGCAGTCGGTCATCGATCCCATGAAACCACAGACGGAACCCACTGGCTACTACAACACCAGCGCACACCTGATCTGGATCGGAGACCGGACCCGCCAGCCCGATCACGCACACATCGAATACGCTCGGGGAATTGAGAACCCCATTGGCATCAAAGTCGGCCCATCGACCAAAACAGAGGATCTCCAGCTCCTACTCGACACCGTCAACCCCAATCGCGACGTTGGAAAAGTCATGCTCATCACACGATATGGCAAAGACAAAATCGCAGAGATGCTTCCCCAACACATCGAAGCCGTGCAAAAGACGGGCCACACGGTCGTATGGCAATGTGATCCCATGCACGGCAACACCCGATCCACCGCCGACGGGACCAAAACACGTTCCTTCCAGCATGTCTTCGACGAGCTCGCTGCTGCGATTCGGATTCATCAACGCCAGGGAACTTATCTGGGTGGAGTCCATTTGGAGCTCACGGGTGATGCTGTGACGGAATGTACTGGCGGCAGTCAAGGTATCGATGATACCGACTTGAGTAAAGCCTATCGCACATTCTGCGATCCTCGACTGAATGAGAAACAGGCCCTGGAGTTGGCATTCTTAGTCGCTGATAGTCTCAGAGACTCTGTCGCGCCCGCTGATGTTAAGCAGACTTGAGCAGCGAGCGACACAAGTGTATGTTGTTGTTGACAGGCAACATCAAGAGCCCTCTGGAAGGGGGCAAAAAACAATATTTTACCCTGTAGCATTATGTTTCATCAATGTATGAGGTACATGAAAAAGGAAAAGACCCGCCCAGTCAGAGCTTCGAAGTACCTGTACTCGTCGGCGGCATTTCGTGTGATTGTGACACTTCCAGAATCAACTCTAGCGCCTCAATTACTTTCTCATCCTCATACCTCCTTCCCACCAATTGCAGCGAAATCGGCGCATCACGGAATTTCTCAGCATCATCTAGAACATATCGAAATTCGATGGTCAGTCAAATACCTACCCCCGTTTTCTCTAAAGAAAAAGAAAAGAAAAAAAAAGAACGAGCGAGGTGCAAAAATACTCACATAAATCATAATTATACTTATCCTTCTCATTTCTCGGCTGATAACCCTCTTCCATCCCATCTTCTTCCGGAAGACATTTCAAACCCGTGGGAAACACGAGAGAAGGATAGTCGAGCAAATTCCATTGACTGGTGTAATTCCAATATTTGGCCGTGTGGAACCTAGGTATAAAACCATTACATGGCACTTGGGATTAGTCTTTTCGGTCTGTCGTTGTCTCAAGCGTCACATGAGTCTTGTTTTTTCCTTTAGTGTGACTTACAAAGGTGCGACACCAGGTCCGACAGGGCACAAAATCACATCGACCATTTTCTCCGCAACATCTTGAGCGTCTTCCCCTTGCAAGAGCATCGTCGACGAGTCTTCGTCATCTGGTCCTGCAAGGTGAGTATTCACACTATTCCAATGTCGAGTATACGCCGTCTTATACGCATCTCGCTCGCACGTCAATTTCCACACCTCGGCGATAGTCAAGGGTTGCTGATGAGGACTCTGCTCCAGTATCCACTGACTCATCGGACGCAGAGGTTCGCCTGAGGCGGACATGGCGGCGAGTTCTTCCTGGCCGGCATCGGCGAAGTAGAGAGAGGAGATGATGCGCCAGGCTTCGTCATGCTTGTATGCTGGGAAGGGGACGATTTCGATGTCAGGATGGTGTTGGATTCGGGAGATGAGAGTGGTAATGCCGCGGAGAATGGGAGGATGAGGTCGGACGATACCGTCGTCTGCGAGGACGCCGATGCGGAGTTTGCGACTGCCATTGGCCCCACATCGGAGGAGAGTGCCTGATGGGTGTGACGATGGCTGCTTCCAGGGAAGGGGGTTGAGGCTGGGATCATATAACCAGGGTTTCTGATCGATGAGTGTCTTCATGAATACCTTGATACCTTCCAGACTTGTGCTCATAGGGCCCTGGTTGTAGCAGTATCACAGGGTTAGCAAACTGCTCGATCATGACGTGGTACCTATCACGCGAAAGAGATCTCTCACACATACAACAACGGGAACAATCTGTTCTTGTCCGAGCATTGTAGCCGCGAAGCCATCTAAAGGCAGTCGGAAGCTCGTGGGACGCAAGCCAAACACGCCGTTGTTGGCTGCAGGGGATCTTATGCTTCCACCTATGTCGGTGCCAATTCCTAGGCAAGACCCTTTGAGACCAAGCAATGCCCCTTCGCCTCCCGATGAGCCCCCTGAAGTGAGATTACGATTGTGCGGGTTCGTTGTCACCCCGAATATGTTCGATGAGCACTCCAGATGCATGAGGGTTTGAGGCTCAGTGGTTCTAGCATAGAAGACTGCTCCTGCGTTGAACAGTAGCTTTACAATCAATGCATCGTCGATACCAAGCTGGCCAACCCAAGAAACAAACCCAGCGTTCAGATCAAGACCCTTCATTGAGATGTGCTCCTTGACAGAGATAGGCAGGCCATGTAATGGACCGATGGGCTTTTGATTTTCCAGGTAGTACTTGTCGAGGAATTCGGCGCGGTCCCGGGCTTGCTGAGGCAGAAGTTCAGTAATGCAATTGGTGAGCTTCTGTGCTAATCCGGCTCGCTGCAGAAATGCTTGGGCCACCGCTGCGCTCGACAACCTTCCGGATGCGAGCTCTTGCAGTAAGACCTCCGTGGGGAGTTCCGTGATCTTCAGAGTGTCGGCAGCGAGTAGGCGATGCGGCACACCAGTGACATTTAGCGGCAAGTTGCGAGCTATCTCTGGCAAAGCTGGAGAGACTGCGTCGATGGTCTTTTGTCTGTGATCTCGACATGTCTTTGCAATAGCATGCCAGTCGGACTTTGTTGCTCGCTCGTGTGTAGTCATGACCCTGTGTTATCAGCCCTGCAGTACTATAATGAGTTTCCGCTGTGTAAAATGTCAGTGGATCTGTTCCGTCAGTGATACCTGTTAAATAGTGACACTATTATCTTCCAAGTCAGATGCTCATTCAATGCTAGAAGATGAGATCAGGAAATACGCGGCAATACCACCTTATCGTTACCCGATCATGTTGCTATCTTAGCAGAAGTACTGATAGGCATTCGGTGGAACTATAGCTCTTGGATAAGCGAGCGAAGTGGGTTTCCGCTTAGCATTGCCTGTCGAGGAATCGGCCCACATCTCTTACCTCCTACTCGGTGTCTTCATCACGCTGTGCCGCTGTCATGTCGCCAGAGTGTGCGTTGCAAGGCTTGGGGTTTCCCCTTCTAGTCATTACCTGATATACGCACTCGAGATTGACGAACCGTCCAGGAACAACGGGCACGAGATGGTTGAGCCATCTCTGTTCTATATCAGCGTCACTTCTGATACAGATTGTTCGCGCATTCTCGTTGTGGTCCCCGGCACAGTACTGTTGCTATTGCTCTTGCTCTTTCTCCCTGAACATCATCTCCAAGAAAGTCGCCTGAAAGTCTATAGGCAAGACAAGACGACATTCGTCCTCGAGTGGTGCGTGGGATCTATCGGCGTCAGCGACGTCTCCTTGAGCTTCCCACCCGGGGACTTCCTCCTGGCATTGCTGTCGAGAAACAAGGGGTATCGAATAGGGGAAGGGGGTAGGTTCTGGGGGGTAGGTTCTGTTGTTGTCGCTGAGCTGATGCTGCTGCTGTTTATGGAACTCACACACTTCTCCCTTTGCGGGAGTCGGGTCGGGCCTCGGGCTATGTGGAGATGCGCGGAGCGAAGTGAAGGGGAGTAAAGTGGGGCACCCGCGGATGTAAGTGTGGACATGGACCGGCGAGCAATGCCGAGCCTCGGCTGGATTTGGCGAGCTTCCAACTTTTCTACGCTGGTAGAGTGAGTCGCGGACCACGCACGTCGCACGCCAACAAGCGCAACTCGAGTAGGAGGTAAGCCCTAAGAGGTAATGTAGCATGTGTTTCTCTCTGTCTGCCTTTCTCTCTCTCTATTCCTCTCTCCCTCCCCTCTCCCTCTCCCTCTCCCTCCCTCCGCCACCACCCACACGACTCGCGGCAGAGCCCAGTCAGTCAGCGCTACCTCCTACTTGGGAGCCGCGTGTACCTCACTTGCACCCGTCGTATACATGTCCTGTCATGTTGTGTCGAGTCTACTAACTAGTTACTACTACTACCACTGCTCTATACTCCTCTCTGCTGCCGCCCTCCGATTGTGGTAGTCTGTAGGCTGTCCCGGTGATATCCGCAGTAGAAGAGAGCAGCAGAGCGAACGACGAAAGAGAAGAGACGAGAGGCAAGAGACCGGAGAGACGGCGAGAAGAGGGGAAAGAGACGAGGGGGAGACGATAGAGCCAGAAGGGAAGAGAAGAGAGCGAGAGAGAGAGAAGAGTCAACATGGCCCCTATGAAATTATCTCGACCGACTGCCTCCACTGCCATCCCCGCCGCCGCAGCAACCGCTGTTGCCGCCTACCTCAACGGCCGCTATAGCTTCACCTCCGACCTGTGGGCCATCTCGAATGCCGTGTGGTATGGCGTACTCTTGGGCAAGCTGGAGAAGCAGGGCAGGATCAATGTCTTCTACCGCTTGGAAGAGCTAGCGACCACTCCGGCCCACGCAAACAATATCTTCCTGGTCGTGCCATCCGCAGACGCGCAGTCCCCCACTGCGCAGACGGAATGGACATATGCCGAAGCATACGAGTTGATCTTGAGATATGCCAGATGGCTCAACGAAACGCACCGCGTCACCAAGGGGGAAATCATCGCGATGGACTTCAAGAACAAGCCGCAGTTTGTGTGGTTGTGGTTTGCCCTGTGGTCGCTGGGTGCAGTGCCAGCCTTCCTCAACAGCAACTTGCGAGACAATGCATTTATACACTGCGCCAAGGTCTCGACCACGCGCCTGCTGATTATTGATCCCGAAATCACAGATGCCCTCACGGAAGAGGCTCTTGCTGCCTTTCGGCCTGATAGCAAGGGGAAAGCGATCGACACTGTTGTCCTCGATGCGCAGGTCGAGGCCACAATCGCCTCACTCGACCCATATCGTGCCCCAGACTCCGAGCGCTCGGGTATCACTCGGGCGTCGACGTCGCTCCTCATCTACACCTCGGGGACCACAGGCCTGCCAAAGGCGGCCAACGTGGCCTGGAACAAACCAGCGTCCGGTGCCTACTTTTTCCCGAAATTGCTGGGCATGAAGCCAGATGATCGGTACTATACTGCTATGCCATTGTATCACTCTTCCGCTTCTGTACTGGGCCTTTGCCAAGTTCTAGGTCCTGGTAGCACCATGGTTGTCTCCCAGAAATTTTCTCCCAGAACGCAGATGAAGCAGATCTCCGAGACGGGCGCGACCATCATGCAGTACATCGGAGAGATGTGTAGATATATGGTCTCCAGTCCTTCCACGCCGTATGACAAGGCCCACAAGCTACGTCTGGCATTCGGGAATGGCATGCGACCCGATGTATGGCAAAACTTCAAGGATCGATTCGATATCGGGACCATTGTAGAGTTTTACGGTGCCACCGAGGGACCAGGCGCATCCTTTGTCTATTCTAACAACGACTTCTTGAGAGGTGCCATTGGGAAGTCTGGCCTGCTGGCTCGTACTTTATTCGGCGGCAATCAGACCATCTTGAGACACGACCACGAGACGGACCTTCCATATCGGAATCCCAAGACTGGTTTCTGCGAGAAGGTCGAAACGAACACGCCGGGAGAGTTGTGTTATTGGTTGGACCCCGAGAACGTGAACGACAAATTTCAAGGTTACTTGTAAGTGAATCTCAATTCAGTCAAAGGGTACATGTGTATCTAGTGGTGTTATACTTGCTTACCGGGGTACGTGTTGAAAATTGTAGGGGTAACGACAAAGCCAGCGGGAGCAAAATCATCCGCAACGTCTTCAAAAAAGGCGACGCATATTACAGATCCGGTGACCTGCAAAGAATCGACAGTGACGGCAGATGGTGGTTCGTCGACCGCATCGGCGACACGTATCGATGGAAAGCCGAAAACGTCAGCACTGCCGAAGTCTCCGAAGCACTAGGCACTCATGCCGCGCTACAAGAAGCCAACGTCTATGGTGTGCAGCTGCCCCATCACGACGGTCGAGCGGGTTGTGCTGCAATTAGCTTGGCAGCAGGCCAGAAGCTCGACGACAGTCTCTGCGCCGACCTCGCAGCCCACGTCCGCAAACGACTTCCCAAATATGCAGTCCCGCTGTTCCTGCGACTGACACAGGAGTTGGAGGTGACGGGCACGATGAAGCACCAAAAGGTCACCTTGAGAAATGAAGGCGTAGACCCTGCACAGACAGGAGAGGATCAGATCTACTGGCTCCCGCCGGGCAGTACCAAGTATGAGAAATTTTCGAAAGCGGATTGGAAGAGGCTCGAGGGCGGCGATGCAAAGCTTTGATCACAAATAGAACGCGGCAAACGAACATGACACATGGCAGACGGATATTTTCTCAGCTACTATCGAAACGGGATTACACCAGGGAGCGCTCGAGCTATGGGAACAGTTGATACCAGAAGATATTTTTAACGATGACGTAGCTAATAGCAAGTGAAGGGAATCCAGTCCAATTATGCAATTTGTGTGGAACTCGATTTCGATTCTATGCCCCATGTTATTATATATGATGTCTAACAGCCTAGTTCCTTCTCATGCCACCGTCACCCCGAGGAATCATGTTCCTGCGAGAAGGGTGAATGTGCGATTGGTCATCTTCACGCCTCGCGACTGCGGGGACCGCTGCAGCTTCACGTCGGGGTGGAGATCTGGACCTCGAAGTCTCGGGAGAACTGGTGTTCCTCCTTCGTCTCGCAATAGGAACCCGTCTGGGTGGCGAGCGCGATCTGCTGGTGTCTCGTCTAGGCGGCGAGGAGTGGGAGAAGGAACGACGGTTCCTGGATCTGTTACGACGGGGCGGAGAAACAGATCGGCTCTGTGTCCTGCCTCTGCGACGTGGCGATGGAGAAGGAGATTCTGACGGAGCACGGCCTTTTCCGTTGGCTCTGCGCGGAGGTGAGCGTGAACGAGATGACACATCACGTCTCCTGCGTGGTGGACTGCGCGAGCGTGAGATCGATCGGTCGCTGTAGCTGTCTCTCCGCCCTCGTCGCGGTGGACTGCGAGACAAGCTATCGGAGTCACGTCGCCGTCGACGTGGTGGAGACCGGGAATCAAAAGAAGCAGACCTTCGCCTTCTGGGAGTAGGTGAACGAGAGAGCGACATTGCTCTCTTGCCATTGCTTCTGGGCGTTGGTGAGCGAGAATAGCTGCGATCTCTGCCACGTCGTGGTGGGGTACGGGATCGAGATCTGGATCTGGATCGCAAGTCGGAGCGCGAGGAATAGCTGGAGTAGCTGCTGTAGCTGCTGTAGCTGCTGACACTCGCACTTCTGCCTCTTGTTGGCGACTGACTCCTTGCCGCCGGTAATGGTGCAGGAATGGATTTTGGCATGTTCTTCAGCCATTCTCTCATGCCCTCTGTGAGCGGTCCCTTGCCAATCGCAGTGAAAAAATTGATGCTGAAGCGAGTGTTCTTCGGATCGTCGGTTGGGAACATGCCGGTGAGAGCAGTCTGCAACCCATCGTCCTGGAAGCGCGCAACCAGTTTCTTCATGCCAAGACCAGCTTCGAGCTCTTCGATCAAGATCTTGACAAAGATACGACTTGAGCTCGTGGTGTCTTCCTCATTCAGCTTGATGACTTGGAACACTGTCCAGTCAATGGCATCTGTCGACAAGAGATGGCCAAAGAATTGGGCAATGATTCTCAGTCGATTCGTCTCGAAGCGGTGTATCGTCTCGTAGTACTTCAAGAATTGTTCCTGGAACAGCTCCTTCCATAAACGATTTAGTTTGCAGAAGCGTTCGCCGATCAATCCAAAGAATTTGTTAAAGGTCCGCTCTTGACTGCAGCACTCGATGATCATTGATGGTAGCTCATCTTCACGCCCGGTAGGCAAATTGATCCGCATGAGTTTATGGCAGGCCTCTTCGAACGTACCAGATGACATGATTGTCAGATAGATCGATCGACGAAGGTTGACGAGATCAGTATTGGACTGATCCTTGATCTCCAGCGCCTTTTCTTCGGCGTCGTCGTCATCCTCCTCGCTGCTTGAGGCCGAACTCTGCTCGTCCTCGTCGTCACTGCCTTCCACCTCTCCTAAGATCTCTGCCTTTAGCTTCTTATATGCCTCCTCATTGGCCTCAAACTCTGGGTCAACCTTGAATATGTTCAGACCGTCTTCCGTCTTCAGCTTATCGTCATCAAGCGAAGGCCGATGAGTAATCTGGTCCTCTTCTTCCACAAGATCTAGCTCCTCCTTGATAGCTTGGTGGTCCTTGTATTTGTCCTTCCTGATCTGGAACAGCACTTCGATCATGTACTGCACCCGCTTGTCGATGTCGGCCTCGTGCAGAATTCCTCTGAACTGGTCATACACAGCAAGTGCAATCGAAGAGTTCATCTCCTCAATGTGGTGTCCGACCTCCTTCATCAGACCAACCGCGATCTCCACGCTATCGTCTGTTGGCTTGTGTAAAAGCAGTAGCAGCATCTGCGCTGCAAGCATTTCATGTGCGACCTGCTGATTGATCAAGTGCGCGATGAAGGTCGTGCTGCTGTGGCACACGCTTTTATCATTTCTCTTATAGGCCTTGCGAAATTGTATGATCAATCTGTTGATCAAGAGTTCCCCCACCTGGGGCAATTTGGTATTCACAATAGCTACCATTGCTGCATAAATGGGTGTGAAGGGCAGACTGGCTGCCTGCGCCTTCATGATGCTCCGGCAAAACAGTCCTCGCCCTCGCACCAGATTCTCGTTGAACAATTCCGGCACAATATGCTTGATGTTGGAAACGTTGACTTTGTTGATCAGACCATTGATCGACTTCTTCAGGGCCTCCCAGGCCATACGCTGGTACTCCTTCGACGTCTTGTCGGTAATCTGTGCCTGTAGCGCCTTCAGTCTGGCAGGCGGGATATATGTGCCACCAGAGCGCATATTCAACAGCTTGTCGTACTCTGCCTTGGCAACAGCCTGTTTCTCTTCGTCCGTCAGAGGCTTTGCTGGCTTTTCGTCGTCCTCCTTCTGGCGCATCTCCAGCTGCCGCGCTCGTTCTTTCGCTCGCGCTCGATCCACGTCTCGTGGCAGTGGTCCAGTGTTGCGTGGGAGCGGAGATCGCGACAGGGAGCGTCTTCGCAGGGCTGGCGCATCTCGTCGTGGTGACGGCGATCGGGATATCGACGTGCGCTTGCGCGAGACGCTCTCTGCGGCTGCCGTGTCATCGCCCGGGCCTGGTGTGGGCAGCCGCACTGCAGATTCGACGGCGGCCATGTTGGCGTTGGTCGAAGGTGGCGAATGGTTTGTTCAAGATGCAAAGGTCGAAAGGAAAGCAATAAGAGTGGAGTGGTAGGAAGTAGTAAGCTGTGGAAAAAGTGGAGTCATTCGCGCGAGTCAGGCGCTCAGCTCTTCCCCATATAGGTACCTATTATTACAGCATGCATGCGGTGTTCTACCTTTGGAGAAGGGGAAAATTGAACACTGGGAAGATACATGTACACATCAATCAGCTCAACTTCTTCAACTGCATCTCCAGCTGACTCTCTGTCCACTCCCACAGCTCGTTTGCGAGCTCTGGCTTTTGCGCATACCAAAAGCTTCCGCCGCTCTTGATCCCAACAGGCTTCCAGTAATGTGAAGAGCCGACTTCTTTCTTGTCCGCTGTAGCAGCCCACAGCGTGTTTTTGGCACCACCGGGAACATCCAACAGAATGTGGCTCATCAGTGGCATGACAATTCTGCTGATTAGGCTCGTCTCCATCTGACTCGCGTAGAGGTCAGTAAAGATCACGCCGGGATGCAATGCGGTCGATGTGATTTGCGGGTAACGTCGTTGGAGCTCGCCAGCATGGAGGATATTAGCCAGCTTGGATTGGCCGTATCGACGCATGGTTTGGTAGTGAGCCAACAGGTCTTGGTCGTAAATGATGCCTGGTGCCAGATAGTGTCCTTCCGAGGCGACATTGACAATCCGTACATCGGCATCGCGTTGCTCGGCAGTTTGGAGGAGCGTTGGCAGAAGCAGTTTCGTGAGCAAAGCATGGCCAACGTGGTTTGTGCTGGCAAGGCCGTGTATCAGTGGATTTGTCCCTGTTGGATGCCCTGAAGCCGACTTGCAGGTACTCACCCAAACTGAATCTCATAGCCGTCCTTTGTCTTGGAGTATGGCGTGGCCATAATTCCCGCATTGCTGTCACCGCATCAACCTAAGCAGCACTACCTAGTCAAGCAGGGACACGTACTTGATCAGGATATCAAGGCGATCAGCTTTGGACTTGAACTCATCCGCGGCCTCTTTGACAGACAGCAGAGACGTGAGGTCTAGCTTCATATAAGACACATTGCAATCAGGCACCTGTCTCTTGATGTCACTGATAGCATCCTCGGCCTTGGATTGCGTGCGAGCAGCCAGAAAGATCTCTTTGGGATGATGTTTGGCCAGTCTGAGCACGGTTTCTTTGCCCAACCCGGTATTCCCTGCCAATCATCAGTCGGTTATTGCTGTGTAGTAGTGTATCGTAGCACCGCCTAACCCACCGCCGGTGATCAAGATGACTTTGCCTGACAAGTCTTGAATGTCCTGGTCAGGATTGAAGTTCTTGCCCAAGAGCCACTCTAGCATCGTAGCGGCGATGGTATCTACCTTGACCTTCACGCTTCAGGTAGGCTAACTTAGCTGTTCCTTGTGGGACGGCAAGGTACTTGCAGTAGGTACATGTATTGCCCGGAAGAAAAGCTTATAAATACAGAAGACGAATCTGGACAAGTGCTCCCCGACAACGTTAAACGTTTGTGTACTCCCGCCCGAGGTTGATTTCCTCGTGGAACAGGCTCGCGATGACGTTTCTGTCCAAAGAGAATTGTTCATTAGCGTTCAGGTAATGGCTATGGAACTGCCTCCTACTGGGCTGATCAATTAAACGTCCTTTACACTAGGAGGTCGAAGAAGTACGAGGATTCGCAAGGGTTGAGAATTTGAGAGACGATCTGCAATACTCCTCTCAGGACTACTATTGATCATCCTCCTGTGATCAAGCCCGTCTTCGCGATTCCAACTGTGGACGCCCTCTCCCTCTCGACGAAGTTTCGCTGCTACCTCCTACGACCATAGTCCTACACGTCGACCTTCGCGGCAATCCTGGACTGGCGTCTGGCGCGTACCTGAGGTGTCGAGCTATCCTGTTCCACTTCCACCATGTGCAGCATCTCCTGGGCTTCGAAACCGACTCGTTAGATAGCAGCCACTCGTGGGTGGTAAGGTCATGTCCAGTGAGGTTGAATCTCTCGATGCCGCCGACTCAGCTGCCTCGACATCGCTGCCTGCTGCCGTTCAATATGGTGAGTCGAGCTCCGAAGCGCAGTCGCGCAGCTCGAGCGCTATACGGAGCCTCCACAGCACCGCAGAAAACTCGCATGACTTGGGACAGAAGCAACGGAGCCGAGATCGCCTATCGAACGCATCAGAGACCTCGAGTCACAGCAAAATACCGCGTCGGATTAGGAAGCCTGGCGGCTTCTTGCTAGGCTCGGTAATTGGCAATGGACAACTGCGAGCATCACACGATTTGCCGCACTCAGGCGCCAAACAGGAGCAAAAGGGACAGATTGGCGGGGTCTACATGGAAAAGAGGCGAAATACTGCTGCTCGAGGCCCTGGAGAGTCCTCCCCCAGAGGCTCCCCGTCCACGAGTGAGCGCTCGAGCGATCGCCCTGCCCATGCCAGCTCTGGCAAGCAGTCGGAGTTGAGACAGCCGAGTCTGGATGCAGCACAATTGGTACAAATGGCCCTCAAATTGAGCGAGAGCCGAAAGCGGCACGTAAGCAACACATTGCCGTTGCCTATCCTGCCCGCTGGAGGCCGGAGATATGTGTCCGCACTGGACTCTGGCTATGGCCCCATACGATCAGCCTCGTCTGGATCAAAGCGGGCTAGCTATGCAAATGACAGTCGTATTCCTACGCCCACTTCGCAACGACATAGCCACCCCCGATCTGAGCGCCACGGAAGTCCCTTGGATGTGGAGCAGAACGTGGTCTACACGTTCTCGCCTGCCACGTTGTCTCGTGCAGAAAAGGCGCGGACGTACTTCGAGCTTGCAAGCGAGCATAGGCGCTTGCTGGAGCATTTGCCTCCACTCAGGCCTGACGCCACTGCTCCTGGTAACTACAGTATGCATGCTACAAGTAGCCCCGGCAGCGCACACTATCAATTGACAAGAATCACGTCTTCTGAAAGTGTTGTAAAGCAAAAGCTTGGGAGGGCATACAACCCTCTCCAAGCGTTGCGAGATCGACGGTTACGAAATCGGGAGCGCCGGCCGTTGACTGTGCCTATTGAGGCTTTCCACGAGACCGACAGGATTAGACGTTGGATTGACGAAGTTGACGCCGTGGCTAAGGACGGCTCTTATAGACCGGGTGAAGATCAGGTCAGACTGCCACCATTTTCAGGAGAGCTTGAAGCCGATCAAAGCACACGTTTCGGGATGGCTCACGGTCATCGCAGAACAGACACTGCGAGCTCTGTTATCACAAGACCCGAGACCGGCTGGACAATTGAGCCGGCAGAACTCCTTGCGGATGCCTATTGGGTCGAAAGGGGTGACAACAAGACCATTGTCGAGGACCGGCATGGCAATCGCATATTCCCACCACGTCCACGAGCCAGTCTGGAGGTGCCACGACGCAGCAAGGAAGTCAGCCGTCGTAGTGCAGAAACGGGCCGTCGCGATGGATCCATTGCTGATACGCACAGCGATTCTGACCAGTCTTGGGATGAGCATCGATCCAGAGCGCGGCACAAACATAAGCACATACTTCCGTTGCCACGACTCGGTCGCAATCGCGTTAGCCGATCTGGGAGCGTCACAAGCGCGTCGAGCGACGAAGGTCGTAAACCACCCCCGCTAAGATATGGCGATGACGAGGGCGGCGACGAGAACATTGGTCCACTCGAGAGGCACATGCGGGAAATGATTGCCAAGGACGAGAAAGGGGAGTTGTCCTCGCCGGAAATGGTGTCGCCAGATCACTGGGATTCACGAAATACGCCTTTCCCTGCCTCCCGTGCCGGCGCGGAGAAGTCGCGTCAAGACCCTTATGCTACAGTGACTGGCAGGCCATCTACGGACTTCCAGCGACCTCCACGGTCAAGGTCTGTGGAAAGCAGAATTTCGGAGGACCATCGACTAGCATCTTTGAACGAAATGGTAGTCGACAGCCCGACTTCTCCCGCGAGACCAACACTCTCAAGAAAGAACACTGCAGAATCGATTACAAGCAAGCAGACTTCACCTATCAAACAGAAGACAAAAGGTCTGAAGCTGTCCATGTTTCACTCACGCAGTAAGAGCAAGGAGCACAACAACATCGAGGCAACCGACTTTGCCGCGAACAACATCAATGGGGCTCCCCTCTCACCAGTACTAAGTGCAGGCTCTAGCACTGGTCTACCCAGGTCGAGCGTTGACTCTGTACGCCCACCTCAAATCCGACGGCACAAGACTTATGACAGCATTGAAAGCGACCTGCGACGTGCAGACACGACAAATACTGCGACTGGAATGTCGATGAAAGAGTCTAAGCTGTCATCAAATCGCTTCTTCAAGGGAGGCCGCGTTCGAGATCTCGTGCGCATTGAAGGCTCGCGACTCAGCGATAGGCTTCGTGGCAGTCGTGAAGGAGGTCACACGGCCGCCTCTGTTCCTCAATCCGAAGCCTCAGATGCCGAATTTGAGCCCTCTCTACAGCGACGGAGAACTGCTGACTTGTATACAGTCGATGATGGCATCAGTTCATACGCGTCCATTGAAAGTGAGCAACCCAAGTCGAAGTACTTCATGTCGGGCCTACCATCGTTCAAGTCCCCTGGTGGACGGGAAAAAACGGCTCCCGCCAGTCCATTGTCAGAAGACAGCGATCCATTCGAAAAGCTACAGAAGAGAGCACAGTCTAATCGAAAGGATCTGCCGAAGATCAATCTGCCTGATAATGGCGACACACGAGAACCCGAAATGTCACCGAGCAAATCCAGGGATGGTGCGAGTACGGTGGAGGACTCCAAGCGCCGCAAGTCCGTCTCTCAGAACGACCTCGTCCTTGATGAGGCCAGGCCGAGTGATTTACACATGAAAACTAGAGGCACCAGCACACCAGTGCCTGGCAAATGGAATTGGAGCATTTCAGACCATCTGCATCGTGAACAACTAGCCAAACCCCAAGCCGAGAACGAATTCTCGAGCAAAGTGACAACACGAGACATTGCGCGTGTGCGAGCATTGTTGCTGGCTTCGGGAATCAAGGCGCACGAAATTCGCAGTCTGGCAGACAACACCCGCGATCCACCGCTCCCGTGTATTATTAAGGCTGCAGAGACTGCGGGACGGAAGTTTGAGCCGGTAGCTCGGAAAGAAGAGCATGTAGTGGCAGCAAAGATACTGTCAAGCACGCTAGATGGCACCGTTTCCGGATTTGAAAAACTTCTCGAGCACTTTCAGGGTGGCGCCATCCGGACCTTGAGCATGCGTCTTGAAGAACTTACTCACAAATCCGGAGACCAGCTCACAAAACTGGTTCACGAGACATCGGATGAAGCAGACGCTTTCAATGTCGAGCTCACGACCAAAATGCCTCAGGACTTGAAACGCATGGACGAGACCATCGACAGCATGTTTCGTGCACGTAGAAAGAACCTAAAGCTTCTCATCAATGTCGGCTCCAAGATCTTCGAGTGGCTTTTATTGGGGATCATGTGGTCCGTCTGGTTCGTTGTTGTCATCATCAACAGTTTGAAAAGGGCGGTGGTTTTGCTGGGAAGGATGTTCAAGTGGCTTTTGTGGTGGTGAATAAGTATTTGGTTTTAATCAATTTTTAGTGATACCCTGGTCTGGTGAAGAGCGAGGCATTCCGGGCGAGCATTAATATATAAGTTAGCTGGACATAGAGACAACAGGCTATTTGACTCAGGAATACATGTAAGCACCCATGTCTGACGTCCAGCACTTCACGCTCAATTAGTAAGCCGGGCCGCCGTCATGATGTAGCTCTATATGTACCTCTTACCTAAGGTAGATACTCTAACGTCGTACCTACCCAGTAAACACCAACACCACAAACGCCTGCAAACTTGCCGCTCACGATCGCCCTTTCTCTATCCCACACACACACACACCCACTCATAAACATCGCCACAACCACCACCGCCGCCACCGCGTGTGTCATCTCTTGGTACATCGACACACTGTTCTTGTGAACCGCGCTCGCCACTGAGGTACGCAGGAAACGAGGACAAGATGGCGGAAATCGCCATAAAGGTCAAGCACCAAGGCAAGGTCCATGACCTGGAGGTGGACGTAGAGAATGGTACCGGCGAGGATCTGAAGGTTCAATTATACTCTCTCACCGGTGTCGAGCCCGACTACCAGAAGATTGTGGCGAAAAAGATGGTCAAAGACGACACGCTGCTCAAGTCACTGGGCCTCAAGCCCGGACAGACCATCACCCTCATTGGCAATCCTTCGGACAAGGTCGTGATCGATGCGCCAACGGAGAAGATGAAGTTTGCGGAAGACATGACCGAAGCCGAACTTGCACAGCAGGAGGGCGCTATACCTGCTGGCCTGCAGAATATGGGCAACACGTGCTATGCGAACGCCACGCTCCAGACGCTACGCGCTGTGCCGGAGCTGATCGAAGAGTTGAAGGTCTATAAACCCGCTGCGCCGACTGCTGGTCCATCCTCGTCACTCTTCTCAGCGGAGCAGCTGGCACAGCACGGGTTGGGAGGTCTCAGCGGCGGCTCGGACCTGACTTCTGCGTTGGGAGACCTTTTCCAGCAGATGAACGAGACTCAGCAAGGTTTTCCGCCTCTCATGTTCCTGACGGCACTCCGGCAGAAGCACCCACAGTTCGCGGAAAGGGCAAAGAATGGACATGGCTACGCGCAGCAGGATGCCGAAGAAGTCTGGTCGCAGCTAGTACAGAACCTGAGAGACACACTCAAGCTGAAGGATGACCCAAATGGCTACAAAACTTGGGTGGATAAATACATGGGCGGCAAATTTGATGTCACCACCACCTGCAAGGAAGCACCGGACGAGGGAGTCTCTACTAACAGTGAGGACTTCAACGACTTGAAGTGCAACATCAATGTGGAGGTCAACCACATGCGGGAAGGTATCAGCATCGCTCTGAACGAAGAACTGGAGAAGAATTCGCCTTCACTAGGTCGCACCGCTATCTATGCCCGCCAATCTGATATCTCGCGATTGCCGAAATACCTGCCCATTCACTTTGTACGCTTTTTCTGGCGCAAAGACACCGGCAAGAAGGCCAAGATCTTGCGAAAAGTCACTTTCCAGCACGAGATTGATGTTACGGAATTCTGCACAGACGAGCTTCGCAAGAAGCTTATCCCAGTCCGCGACCATATCCGCGAGGTGCGTAAAGAGGAGGAAGACGTAGTGCGTGCGAAGAAGAGACAAAAGCGCATCAACCAGCAGATTGAGGATGCATCCAAAGACGCAAAGGTGCGTGGCGATGAGCCCCTCCAGAAGAAACTGCAAAAGGAGAAGGAGCGTGAGTCAAAGGCCACGGGGCCTGACTCTGAAGCTGAGTTGGCCCAGCAGAAGAAGTCGAATAGTGCTCAGAAGGATACAGCAATGGGAGGTACTGAGGAGGAAGAGGTGTATAAGACAGATGAGCAGATTGAGCAGGAACGTGCGGCGTCGATCCTCGCATCGAAGAAGGAGCTCCTCAAACTTGTGCATCCAGACTTGGCGAAGGATCCTGCCTCAAACCAGACTGGACTGTATGAGCTTCGAGGTGTGGTCACCCATCAAGGGTCCTCTGCAGATTCTGGACATTACACAGCCTACGTGAAGAAGACTGCTGCACCGGGGAAGGAGGAGGATGGCAAATGGTGGTGGTTCAACGACGACAAGGTGCAGGAGGTGGACAGTGAGAAGATTGAGACACTCTCTGGCGGTGGCGAAACGCATAGCGCTCTAATCTTGCTCTACAGGGCTGTGCCATTGCCGGAGGTTTAGAGTATGCCATCACGATGCCATGATTCAGCGATGCATACATGTATGCACCATGATTGAATGCATTGCGAATAATAGAGTTTCAACAAAGATTCCGAATGTCCTTCGGTATACAACGTGTAGTCATGTATATTCATGTTACGCTCGAACGCTCAAATGCCCACAGTCCGGGTATCTTCTTCATCGCTAAACTCTACCCTGTCTGGACAAACTGTTTGTCGACTTTCTCTTGATATTGAACAGATTCTTCAACTTCCTCAATCTGCTTTCCCGCTCTTGATCCTGTTGCGCCAGCTCCGCCCGTGTGAGTGTCTGCGTCACCTCTGGCAGCTGCTCACCCGCACTACTCGTCTGGTCGTTGGGGTCAGCAACAGTGACGACATGTTCATGTGATCTCCTTCTGTGATCTCGCGCTGCAGTTGCCACGACCCTCTGCAGAATTTGAGAAGCGTTCAAGCCTGCCAAGCTGCCGGTAGCGTGTTGTGTCGCTGGGTTTCGCCACGGGCAATGCTCTCGATGCATTTCCACAAGATCGATGCTCGCTTCATCATCCTGCTCCTCGTCGCTGGTCGTCGAGGGGCGCCGCCGTGCGGCAACGTAGTCTGGTTGGTACATCCACAGTCCTATACGTTGAAAACACGCATCACAATGTAAAAGATCGTTGCCCGATTCTGAAGAGCCTCGCCAGCCGTGAAGGGCGATTTCGAATGCTGTTATCGAGCTGTGCAGTGTCGTGTCGGACGGATCGATGACTTCCCGTGGGAGGTCCTTGAAAAGTTTCTGGTTCACAGATGTAGGTTCCAAAGTTCTGATGGTGACCTTGTCGATGGAGCTCCCTATGCTCAGTAGGCTTCGAAAGCGTTTGGACAATTCAGGCTGCCAGACAGTGGGGCGCACGACCGGAAGACGGTAGATGTCGTCTTTGCAGCCGGCTTTGTGCCACATGCAAGAGCCGGAATGGCCATTAATAATCTCGTCCTTGAAGCGCTCTGCGAGGGCTTCTTCCAAGGCAGCAGCTTCCTCGTCCTCATCACTCCTATCCGCGTCCATGCCCACGCTGTCTTCATCTGTACGTCGCCTGCTCGAAGCATTCAAGCTTGCAACCACGCGCCTCTCGCAACCGCCTCTGCATGCCACGGTATTGACATCGACACAGACCCAGCCCCTTTTTGCCCATTCCACCTCATTAATAGGATCTGGCTTCGGATGCCATGTGCTGACGCTGCTGTACGTCTTCAGCCGAGCCAGGAAGCTGTCCTGGGACCATGGTGAGAAGTGAGGAGGTGTCTTGGGCTCCACACCACTCTTTGGCCGTGGTCGGAGAGGAGTCTTGCGCGGCAGTGATACGATCGAAGAGGCATGAACGTCGGCGGTGTTGAGGGAGGTGGTGGACGTGCTCTGGCGCAGTCGCTTGCGCGCGCGTTCTCGTGCTTCGTCGAACGCCAATGCCGAAGCCGACGTGCGAGCGGTGTTGCTGATTATGGACGTCGAGTCGTGAGTCGTATTCGTCGAGCTACTAGTGAGAGCGTCCAGCGCCTTGTAAAATTTCCGTTTGGTGGTTGCAATCGCTTCAGGCATTGTGTCGAGCGTATAGTGTATCTGTGATGTTCGTTAAGATCGTAACTTGCCCGTGTTGTCGATACATAACTGCGACGCGGGTAGGCCACGGCATCACGTGACTGATAAAAAGGAACAAATAGACCGCAAACGGAAACGTGCAAACATGATCGACCAGATGAGACGTCGATACTGCTATCTATACATATAACGCTTCGCTTTCGTGGCTTACGCCGTCTATGCCAATAGCTCCATATACCTTGAGTGGCACGGCTATTTCAAAAGTGTCGGCCGGTAATCGCTCTTTGGCAATATACGTCGTGCCCCGTTCGTCGCTCCCAAGCTCTTCAAGTAAATTGCTATCTCCATCAGTGCCCTCGATGCCCAGACCCTGTATTTGTCGGTGCGTGGTAAATTCGACTTTCAGTCTCCAAGTGAGACTCACCCCAGTTGTTTCGAAGCTCGGGGCGGCACTAGATGGTATGGCGAGACTAAAGCTAACCTGCCTGGCAAATAGTGAGTTCTGCCTACACGTTGCGTACACCTTGCGAGTCACTCGGCCGATGGAGTTACTGCTGCGTAGAGCCAACGAGGCATCGATTTGCTCAGCTGACTCTAGCTCCACAAGCAGAGAATAGATGGGAGCCTGTGCTGTGGTGCTTGGGCCCGTACTGAAATTTGCGAAGTTGAAGGTTCCAATGACGGATTCGCCGAGTCGATATGCGGGTCGCAGCATAGTAAGCACGGCCACCGGTTGTCCTGATCGAGCGATATTGAAGCGATTGCTGCTTTGCGACCCCCCTTGCCGCGATGCACTCAATTCACTTCGATTCGAGCGTAGAATAGCGAAGTCGATGGCTTCCTTGATTTTGGTGGGGGCCAGATCGACAAGACTGTTTCGTCGAGACAGTGATGGTAACTGAGGAGATCTCGGAGAGGTAGGAGACAACAAGATACCGTTGGCATCGACTGGTGTATCGAGTAGTCTTTTCGTGTATCGTAAAAAATCCTCTAACCCTTGTTTGGGAGTCTTTTTGTGCTTGGGTTCTGTATCGGACAAGAATTTCGGCGTGCCATTGGAATCCGGCGAGTCGGAAGAGATACTCGTCGTGCGCGCAGCATCTTGTAATAGTACATAAGGAGACATGAGATCGTGACCAAGAGTGTCTCCCCGGGAGTCGTAGCTCCCTAGCACTCGGAAGGGAACATCAACGTGCTTTACAATCTGACCTCCCGGCCGCTGCACTCCAAGCGAGAGATGGTAAGTGACTTTCATCGCCCTTCCTTTGTGTGTGGGAGGTAAACCTCGAGGAAGGGAGAATCTGTAGCTATAGCTTTTGCTCTCTCCAGGCGCCAGCTTCAATTCCACGAAGAGTAGACTTTGAGGTGTCGATAAGAGTGGTATGGTTTTGGAGCCGGCCGTCGCCTTCATCTGCGCCATCGAACTCATCTCGTCGCCTCCCAGCAAGCCGCCGAGAGATTCACCAATGTTTCCCCAACTGAGTGCACCGAACAGGCCAGATGAACGCTTCGAGCGCTCAACCCCAACTACTCCCCCACCACCTTGCACACCCTTCCTTTTGACCTCCTCAAATGGCGCAGCATTGACAAGACTTCCATCAATTGTGAATTGGCCCACAGTCTGTGCGTACGCCATCATCAATGTCTCTGGCACAGCAGGTTTGTTTTGAGGAGACCTCGAATATTGTCGTGAGTGTGACCGTCCAGGGAGTAGTCGTGCAAACTGTTGTTGCAGGGGAAGCTCGGAAGCCAAGGTTTCGTCACTGTGATTGCTCATGGAATAGATTTCGCTGCTCGTCCGCGGAGTGCCATCCTGTGAAGTTTCTGACATGACCCGAGAGATGGGGTTCAGGCTGCCCATACCTCCAGACCAACTGTCCGGTGGCTGTGGCGAGCGCTGCCTCCTGCTAGAGTGCATCGTTGAGGGATTGCGCGTGAGCGTGGGTCGTGGTGTTGCTGACTCTTCTACTGGAGACGGCACTTGTGGCGAAGACTCTGGAGGAAACTTGAAACTGTTGAAAGCAGAAGCAACTTGTGTCTCTGCACTAGACTGTTTCCTTAGACTGGATTGTCTCCCCAGTTGTGGTGTGTTGCCAGCAGATGTCGTACCTGGACGTCTTCGGGCTGGACGGGTAGGTAACGGTCGCTCCGTTGTACTATTGTCGGCGGAAAGTGTGGTGGCCTCATACAAAGGTGAGGGCTGGCGCGGTGATAGCATGCCCAAGGCAGCTGGTGACTGTCCTCCTAGGGTCGATGTGTATTGCAGACTGGCACTACGCCCATGCCCCTTCATGGGTCTCTTGCCTGGCCCGTTGTGAAGACCAGATGCCCTGCCCTCGCTAATGGCCTCACTCCCGAGCGACATGATCGACAGGCTGCGCCCATGGCTCTTGTTTGGCCTCGAGGCGCTGACGGGAGTGTTGGCGGTCTGAGGAGTGGTGCCGAGGAGGCCAGTCCCATTTTCTAGTCTTGCGGATCCATTCGCTACGCTCAGAGACAGCGTCGGCCGGTGTCCTCTGCTACCATGCGTGCCCTTCGCGCTCGCTACCGATACTGACGGCGCTCTGGATAATGCCAATGGCGGTGCTTTCAACTGCGCAAGCGAGGAGCGCCGACTGTGCGCCCTCGAGACGCTGATAGATTGCCCTCTGCTATACGCGTCGCCGCTTCCCAGAGCATGCGGCCTCTCGGTCCCCGCAGGCCGTGCTATGTTCTTGAATGTGATGATGCATTCAACCTGCTCTCCTGCATATATGGCCGGCTCTTTCCATTGCACGTATGCGCGGATATTCGACGGCGCAGACGGCGTCGGTGGCATCGTGAACAATACTACTGCTCAACTTCCATAGCGATGACGATGTTGAAGCATTCTCTCCGCCTGTATGTGCCTCTTAGTGAAGCATGGCCAGGTGTTCGTGTAGATCGCTGGGCGCAAGGTGATTTAGCCCAATGATTCGGTCCACTTCCCTCAACGTGCGCGAACCTTCAAGGGATCCAAGTATGGCTTCCAATGGCGACGTGGTTATTACGGCATAAAGGTATGCTCAATTGCAGAAGCGAGGACTCGGACACTCGACCACAATATGTATGTAAGCACCTAGGAAAGATCTTAAAGATGCTCCGCTGAGAAATGGCGCTAGTGGCAGTCGCCAATATCAATGTCACATGCGTTACACTTTGGGAAGGGTAGCTACAGGTATCCATGAGACTTTTGTAACGTGCATTCTACTGGAAGGCCGACACTGTACACATGAACTGGATCATATACAGACGCAGTCATATTCATCTTTTATACCGCATTCGATAGCATCGGCGGGACCGCAACGTCTTCGGCCTTCACTCTAGCTAAGCCTTGCTTGCTATAAAAGTCCATAGGGTATACTGTCTCTTCCTTCTCACCCGTGATCTCGTTGACTTGTCCCTCCCATCCCTTTCGTTCTCCCAGAGTCACCAAAGCTTCATACGGTGTTAGCAGAGGTCGTGGGAAAGCATAGCCCCAATCAATACTGAGCCGAGGACAAGCCACCTGAACCCAACACTCTACATCCGGCATCATCGCAAGCTTGCCCGGAAAGATTTCGCTGAGAAGCAAGTTCACCCAGGTGATGCCCTTCTCGCGTAGATGATTCTCGATCAAAGTCATCGTGTGCGGATTGCCTTGTCGTCCCAGGCTGCCCAAGATCAAGCCCCACTTCTTCGCCTTCCGTGCTTGTGTAAGTGCTTTGGATCGATCTGCGAGTAGTGTATCGTGATCATACGTCTCGTGCGTCAACCGTCGCGAGTACGGATCGTATCTATATGCCGGCGTTGATGGGTTGTGAATCATCGCACTTTCCAGGTGAAAACGACCATCCCCCAGATACAGAATTAGGTCCACATTCTGCTCCTTCGTAAGACGTGGTGATGTGCAGCCCAGTATTTCGCCTTTGGAGAGAGGCATGATTTGAGGGACAATGAGATTGTAACCTGCCGATCGAAGCTGTTGCGAAGTGCCGTGAAGCGTAGCGTTGAATTGTATTGTCCCTACCATAGCAATTGTGCTGCCGGGCTTGAAGTTGCGCTCGATGGTAGCAAGCAAGTGCTCGACGTCTATCTGTATGTCCACGAAGACATATAAAGTCTGGATCTTCGTCACATTTACAGGGATCAGGCACGAATGGGCATAATGCACGAGGAGATCGCAGCCCAGAGCTCGTGCTGTGTAGTCGTCGATGCAGCAAGCGCCATATGTCACGTCGCCCATGATGAGCGTACTGACACCCGGGCAAAACTGTGTGAGGATGTCGGAAATGGTTGTGGCAAATAACAACAAGCCTTCGGGCATTTGCAGCGCAATCTGCTTCGCACCAGAAGTCCTGATGCGATGAATGGTCTTGTGAATCTCAAAATTGTAGTTTTTCGGTAATAGTGCAATTGCATCGTTGATAGCTGGGTCGTACAGGATCTCATCCGGCACGTTGTTCAGGGCACGGGCAGGCCGCCGTCGTGGAGCAACTACTTCTATCAGCTCGTGCTTTGTGCTACCCAAGGTCGCGTAGGATAAGGCGTACCCTGAACAGCACCCGTATCCTCAATCGCGCCACCGCCGGCCTCTGCTTTCGCAGCGGCTTTGGCATCTGCGGCTCGTCTGCCAATGAACCGCCTTTTGGGCTGTTTTGGCAGAGTTGCGGCGCCGTCGTGATTGTCGGCTGCAACAGGCAGATCAGGGCCAAGGTCTGCCAGCGCTCGGTCTTCCTCCATTCCGTCAGATGGTTGCAGGTCAGTGCGATGATTGGAGGACTGGAGTTCTTTTCTTGGTGCAGACAGGATGACTATACAGTTAATGTGCAGAAAACAAAACCAGGGTAGAACTCAGGTGGTCAGGTAAGCTCGCTTAAAATAAACCTGAAAAAGTGCTTATTTTGGTCGTGGCGTGGTGGTCCTGGAATGGCGCAACTCAGGCGCATATGTGCCTGATCCTCCAACGTAAAATATGGTCAGAAGCTCAGTGAAGCCAATGTAGGCCTCTTCGATGCCTGTTTCGGCGCAGCGGAGTGTGAATATCATGTATCAGGAGAGCATCAAGGTATTCTAGGTCAGGTACCTAGGTACCTAGGTAGGTATCGAGCAGTCCTACCTCCAGCCTACTGAAGTACGGGCACAGCCTACAGGTAAGCCCTAAGGGCCGGAGGCGGCGAGGCCGATATTGAAGTTGCGCCGCTGGCACCCCGGGCAGTGGGCACTTAGCAAGTTCTTATTCCACCTCCAGGGTGTGGTAGAAGAAGCTTAACGTTGTTCTAGAGGCCCAGTTGCCAGGGTCAAACTACTGTAGGTAGGTCTAGCTCAAGATTTAGAGGTACAGATGCCTGCCAGCAGCATTGATCGCGGAGCCGAAAAGAACCTGGAAGTACCTATAGGCAGGCAGCACGTCGTTCATATGAGCGTCTATACACACGGTACCTTACACCTACATGAAGTACATCCTACATTTACTTAGTAATTATCTAATATACCACACTTAATATATATTCGCCCCGATCCAGCGAGGATAAGTGGAGCCTCTCCACACCACCGCCACTGGACACTGGCTGGCTGGCTAGAACTGCCCTTCAACGCCCCTGATGGCGTACCTGTAGTCGGTTAGGCCGTACTCTCGCTACCTCCGTACCTACACGCGCAAAACATCCTTCTACCTACTTCCCGTCCTCCTTCCTCCTACTCACCCGACTCGTTTATGAGGCCAACTGTGTCTGCGCACCACTCCCACTGCTCGTTTGTCTGTTTTGTCTCTTCTGCACCACCTCCACGCCACATACGCATCGAACATTAGCACTGCCGTATCAGATTCAGGTCTCACTCTCACAGCACAACACACGCACGCACATACTCTCGTTCCGCCATCATCAGAAACAACACAGTCTCGCCGTCTGGTCTGTCCTGCACGCGCCTACATACACCTACCACCACACCCACACACTCATATCATCCACACCGAGCCGCAATTCCAACTCACCATTCGCTTGTCACCACATGCGGTCGACGTAGACCTCGCTCCTAGCCGCCTCACTCGCCCTCTCCGCCCTCTACTCCGCCCCGGCGTGGCCGTGTGCCCGGCCTACTGCTTGCCATGGACCGGCACAATCCCCCTCGCATTCAAGTGCATTCGAGCAACGATGCACTCCTCGACCTCGGACAGCCCGCTGGCGCAGCCTCACGACCTCAGCTGACTCCACGGCAGCCCTCTTCGCGATCGCTCACACAACCTGGCCGGCCAGGGACCACACAAACCCTACGCAATGCCGCCAGTGGCAACTCCCTGTACTCTTCAGCCGCGCCCGCGGAGTCGTCTGAGCTACTGCTGCCACCGCGCAAAACTCAGATGCGAAGGTTCCGAGATGAGGACAGTCCTATGCGTTCGCCCTCAGAAAACGGCTTCAATTCAAGGAGAACTTCTTGGTCGTCGGAAAGCGCAGGGAGCAGGGACAGCAGATATGGCGGGCCTTTCGTATCGCCGTTTGACGACTCAAGAGCACCGTCCAGAGCAGGAAGCGATGATGGAGTCACCACACAGACGGTCAGCGAAAAATTTAATATTCTGCCAGGAGCAGGTCTCCTGTTGTTTCCAGAAGATGTGGAGAAGGATGACTACTTGCACAACCCAGATCCGAACGACAAGGATGGCAGGCTAGTGTGCGCCGATTTGTTTAGCAAGAGAGGGTTCGTAAATGTCGGGGGCCTAGCGTTGATTACCATCGGAATTCTGATTCTGTTCATCGGCTATCCTATATTGTGAGTTGCTGCCTCGACTGTGGGAAAAACGACGACAGTCATAGCTAACATTGTGTGCAGAACTTTTGTTCAAAGCAAGATTGATCCAAGCAACGGCGCTTGCTCGAGAGACCCAGATTGTATCTCTGACCAGCGGCCTCTGCTATCGAATCTGCGCCAGAGTGTGATTGACCCGGACACTCCAGATTCCGTCAAAACGCGCAAGGGAGACAATGGCAAGCAACAAACACTCGTCTTCAGCGATGAGTTCAACAAGCCTGGCCGAACCTTTTACGACGAGGATGATCCCTATTTTCAAGCTATGGACTTCTGGTACGGAGTCACCATGGACCTGGAATGGTATGATCCGGATGCCGTCACGACGGAAGGCGGCACGCTGAATCTCAAGTTCGACGCCTTCCAAAACCACAATCTCAATTACAGATCTGGCATGATTCAGTCCTGGAATAAACTATGCTTCAAAGGCGGGTACCTGGAAGCATCCATATCGCTACCCGGCCGTGGTGACACGATTGGGTTTTGGCCAGGCTTCTGGTCTATGGGCAATCTTGGTCGACCTGGCTTTGCTGCAACGACTGACGGCATGTGGCCATACAGCTACCATGATAAGTGCGACGTCGGTATCACACCAAATCAGTCTGACCCGGATGGATTGAGTTATCTTCCCGGCATGAGGCTTCCAGCGTGTACTTGCAATGGTGAGGATCATCCTTCGCCTGGAATCAGCCGGAGTGCTCCAGAAATCGATGCCATTGAAGCCTCTGTCGAATACCTTCAGCCTCCGCTGGGTGCCGCCGTCGGCTCTGCATCTCAATCGTTTCAAGTCGCACCCTTTGATGTTTTCTGGCAGCCCCAAGCTGATTGGATGGAGATTTACGATTACTCTGTCACGGAAGCGAACGCATATCAGGGAGGTCAATTTCAAGAGGCCGTTTCTGCACTCTCTACTCTGAACAACGATTGGTATGACGGCAAAGCCTATCAAACCTACGCGTTCGAGTACGAACCTGGTGCAGGTGGTTACATTACGTGGTACATCGGTGATGAGCCGACTTGGAAGATGGAAGGCAATGCCATCGGGCCAAATGGCAACATTGGCCAGCGCGTGGTGCCACAGGAGCCCATGACTATCATTGCCAATTTCGGAATGAGTAACAGTTTCTCAGCCGTCAACCTCACAGGACTGGCCAAGTTGTTTCCTGCCACCATGAGGATTGACTACATACGGATTTATCAACAGGAAGGCGATGAATTGACGTGCGATCCGATCGGATACCCAACGACAGATTATATCAAGAACCACCCAGAACCTTACGCGAATATCAACTTGACGCACTGGTAAGATGATGGCTCGACGGAGACATCAGTACTACGTAGCTAACCATTTATAGGGAGCAAGCGGATTATTCCTTCCCCCAAAACTCGTTTATGCATGGTTGCTCGTCGGACAGCAAACCCAAAGGCAAGAAGTCAAAGAGGTCGTCAGGAACGCCTGCCGGCGAATGGTGGAGAAGCTGGTTCTGGAGCTAGACTACCATGACAGGATCGAAGCCGTTGCGACCATGCCTCTAAGCACTTGACGACTTTAGGCCGCTGGGCAACTTGATTCGCACGCATTGCATTTGCCGGAAGTACAGCAACGCATTCAATGCCAGTGGTCAACTAATATATTATGGATTCGAAGCATCAATAGCGAACGACATGTCTCTATGAGCACGGCCCGAGCAACGCCGTGCCCGA
This sequence comes from Sphaerulina musiva SO2202, assembly GCF_000320565.1. Taxonomy (NCBI): domain Eukaryota; kingdom Fungi; phylum Ascomycota; class Dothideomycetes; order Mycosphaerellales; family Mycosphaerellaceae; genus Sphaerulina; species Sphaerulina musiva. The sequence continues at coordinate 3,647,184 of NW_016017383.1, forward strand.
CATGCGAGGAGGACCACACAATGACCCCAGCGGGTCCAATTGTATAATTTCGCATCGATCATGGCTTTCTCTGCGATGTCCTATAGATGTCACCACCATCACCACCACCACCACCACCACCACTACTACTACTATGTACGCACAGCCTGGACGTTTCGCGCATCGCATTGGAGTTTGTTTTAGGCACGGGAGGACATTGGATGAATTGGACAATGAAACCCGGGTACAAGGGAAAGAAGGCCCTTTGGAAGCAGAGCATTTCCACAGCGGGCTCAGATCGCGTGCGATTTTGGAAAGAAAAGAAGAAAGAAAAAGACATGTTGCCCAAGATTGGCGACATCCAACCAGATACTGTAGTTTTCATGATACGATGCGGCGTGATGGCTTCGCGATGGCTGTAGAGAAAAGAGAGATAGGAACAGGAAGAGAAAGATACAGAAAGAGAGATAGACGAGGAGTCAAAGAGTGAAATCAAGCACAGTCTCCATTGCCCATGGTTTGCAGAGCCAGCTGTCAATTTTCGGTCCTTAGCAATATGTATGGGGGGGTATACAAAGAACATTACCATCATTGCCCATGGAGGTCTCACATCAGCCTCTGCTCATTTCCCCTGATGGGCACTTTTCTCAATCTATGAGACATTTTTTAATCTACGGGACAGCTCTCCGGGCTCCCATTACGACAACCCCCAAGTTGTTCCCCTACTCGCAGTACCCGGACCTTCCACATTATGATTATTATTATGATTACGATTATCATCATCATCCTCCTCCTCCTCCACCAGCCTCAACGTCTCCTCGAGCACCAAAAAATCGCGTTCCAGCATCTCGGCCCAATTCTGCACATGGCCAATCTCATTGACACATTTGGTCGCCCGATCGAGTTGCCGTTGCCATTTCGCGCCCTCTTTAGCGAGAGCAGACGTCTGTTTCTGGAGCTCGGCTTCTTGCTTGGCAATGGCGGTGGCGTTGGCGTGTAAATCGGTGGCTCGCCGTTGGAATTTCGTGTCGTAGTGTGAGCCGGCGGATTCGAGGGATGCGAGGACTGCGGCGCGAGCTTCTGTTTGGGCTTGATGAGGACTTTCACGGCTGGAGGAGGGGACGGCTGTGGTTGAGGAGTTTGTGGTGGATGAGGGAGAGGGCATGGTCGAGGATGTCTTGTTGTTTTTGTTGTTCTTGTTATTGTTGTCTGTATAGGCTAGAAGGTGGATGTGAGAGGCAAAGCGAAAGAGGTTGGGAGATGCATCCTTCGTAAGTACACCTCATGTAGCAGTCCCGCGTGTTCGTGGCGTGGCGAAACTGCGGATGGTGCCTGCCTGCCTGGGATAGCTTCCCATCTGACAGCTGCAGTGCAGGCGGGAAGAGCGGTAAGAGGTAGGAGGTAGGTAGGTAGGTACCGAATACATGTAGGTAACTTCCAATAGGTGGTCGCAATGCATCGAGGAGGTCAAGGACGGACTGCAATTGCTTGGCTGCTGAGCTCTGACGTGTTCCCGTCTGCGCTATCTACATGTACTGTACATATCTCACGTACCTTATGTCGTGCGAGTGTGTGTCAGCAACACGGATACCGTCTACCTGTACATTACCTATTCGAGATCCTCCAATACCGTAATCGTCTGTCTACAGCTGGAGAGGGAACGGCAAACAGCAGTGAGGGAATTTGGTTGTCAGCAGATTTCTTCAGAGTCAGACCCGTAATATACTCTCACAGTGCCTAGGAGGTCAGGTAAGGTAGGTAGTAGTACTGTAGGAGGTAGAGGTACAAGGTACCTTAAGGTAAGGTAGGTATAGCAGCTTCTGCCTGGCCAGGCGCCAAGCCCACAGGCCCCACGCCCGTGCCATGCGGCCCGCTGAACGCTTCCATCTCCACCTCCCATCCCCATCCCCATCTCCATCTCCATCTCCATTCACCTCCTCGAATTTTCCAATCACACCCACCGCAGATGTCACCCCTCCATAGACATCTCCCACCTCAAGGCGATTGTCACTGCAGCACAGATATCGCTCTTCACAGACATTGGCTTTCTACGGATAACATCTCTCCTTCTGACATCGCAGTCTGTCGCAGCCGGGAGAGCTACGGCCATCGTCAGCTTGCACGTCCTCGCCATGCTGCGTGACCCGTTTCAACAGGATGAATCATCGCCACCACTGACTACTCGTCCTCCTCCTCTCCTCCCTGCCGTGTCCGAGGGCACCGGAGATGCCGCTTTCATGTTGGGCTTCGTGGACATCCCATGCATACTCGACGGTCAGGATCTCCCGCAGCCGGACGATCTATGTGCTGCCGTTGCCCGCAGCTGCATATTCTCTGTCTTTGATGTTCTTGCCAAGTGGCGGAAGTTCTTTGAGAATCAGACGGGTGGTGTGGTTTATGCTTCGTCAACAGGTAAGGCGCTTACTCTAGCTATGGCCATGGAGAGAGTAGATATTGTATCGCTCTTGGTAGGTCTCCGGGGCTTGGAGAATGGCGAGGTAAGAACGCCGCTGAGTGCTGGGCATATCTGCAATTTCGAAGCGTGACTTTGGAATGGCTGGGACGTTAATGCTCCGTTGTCACCTATTGGACCAACAGCTCTTGGGCACGTAGTTCACGACGAGACTCTGGTCAAGTGGTTCCTAGACTACGGTGCGGATCCAAACGGCGGCTACAAATATGAGACAGCGTTCTCCGATGCTGTTAGCTCGGGCTCGATCGAAGTTATTAAGATGTTCTTAGAACATGGCGCCGACGTTCACCGAGGTGATGTGATGTTCTTTGCTACTGGGCCAAAGAGAGCAGTAGAAGTCACGAGAGTGTTACTGTGCAAAGGCGCAGACCCGAATCGCCTCCGCTTTGATGGGCTAGAACCAGGATAGTCCATTTTTGGCCAAACCCCCCCCCCCCCCCCCCGGTTTAGGAACGCCTCTGCATACTGCTATTATAGCTACCTCCTAGCAGACTGGACCTTGTGCTTGCTCTCTTGAAAGGAGGCGCTGATGTGAATGTTAAGGATACACTTGGCAGAACACCGAGGATGCTGGCGGAACTAAGGCGTGAATCTGAGGTCCTTGTTTTGCTTTTTGCGTATACCTCCCAAGAGACCCTGCGATGCAGCGATGGGCGATCGCCTAACTCAGAATAATAGACGAAAACAGGGTCTGCTCTAGGGTAGTCAAACCTAGGTAATGCAAGGACTTCTCTCTGGACTTGTATTTCACTGAAAGGTAGGAGGTAAGTACCTAGGTACTTTTACAAAATCACATGCAGGTACATGTAGTGAGGGAGTTAGGTTCCAGTTCTATCGGAGCTGACCGCATATTACCTGGTATGCAGTAAATATGCACCAGCCTGGTATGCAGTAAATATGCACCAGGCAATGACGGTATACCCTCCTATTTCTCCACCGCTCGCACCGCCCCGCACCGCACTGCCCCGCCGCACCACACCACACCGCGCCTTGCCTGCCTCGGTGACCTGACTTCATCCGTCGCACTTCGCCGTCATCCAGAATCGGCGCGAATACTGCCCGCGTGCAACGATAAGCATTGCATCGATGCCTACCGATGTACCTCGTCTCCCAGGCTCGTGCCTCGATGGCGGTCCCGGTACAGTACTGCTTCTACTACTTTGCTACTGACTCCCTTTCCCCTCCGCTCTCCGACATAGATCTATTCTCGTACTGCCCGAAGCTTTTGCGACGGCTCACCTCATGAAGCGACACGCTCCCCACTGAGCGTCCACGTATCCGTATACACACGCACACCCACCCACCGCATCCACCGCACCCACCCACTTCTCGTCGAGGGCGGCCGTGAGAGAACGACGGTACATCATGGCCCCGGGTCGCCTTGATCCAGCGCCTGCGGTCGAGCCTGCCACCCGGCAAGCCCTCGCCTCGACCACAGAGCAATACCACGACACTGTCACCTTCTACTTGAACGGAACAAAGGTAGTGCTGGACGAGGCCGACCCCGAAGTAACCCTCCTAGAGTACCTTCGAGGCATTGGCTTGACCGGCACCAAGCTGGGCTGTGCCGAGGGTGGCTGTGGCGCCTGCACAGTGGTCGTGTCACAATGGAATCCTACAACGAAGAAGATCTACCACGCATCCGTCAATGCCTGTCTCGCGCCACTGGTCTCTGTGGATGGCAAGCATGTGATTACCGTGGAAGGCATAGGATCAGTGAAGAAACCACACCCTGCTCAAGAACGAATTGCCAAAGGCAATGGCAGCCAGTGCGGTTTCTGTACGCCTGGCATAGTCATGAGCTTGTATGCTCTGCTGCGTAATAACGATCAACCTTCAGAGGTCGAGGTCGAAGAAGCTTTCGATGGCAATTTGTGTCGGTGCACAGGCTATCGACCGATTCTCGATGCTGCCCAGACGTTTAGTGCAACAGGAGGCTGTGCGAAGGCGAAAGTCAATGGGGGCTCGGGCTGCTGTATGGACGAAAAGAGCAGCGAGAATGGCGCGGGTGGTTGTTGCAAGGGGCCATCCGGTCCGGCAGACGACCAACCCATCAAGCGATTCACACCTCCCGGCTTCATCGAGTACAATCCTCACACTGAGCTGATCTTCCCGCCAGCTTTGAAGAAGCACGAATATAAACCATTAGCATTTGGCAACAAACGAAAGCGATGGTTCCGACCGGTGACGTTGAATCAGCTTCTCGAGATCAAGAGCGTCTACCCTTCAGCTAAGATTATTGGTGGCAGCACAGAAACCCAGATCGAGGTCAAGTTCAAGGCCATGCAGTATACGGTCTCTGTCTTCGTCGGAGACATTCCAGAGCTGCGCCAATTCGAAATGAAAGACGACCACGTTGAAGTCGGGGGTAATATTACCCTAACGGACCTTGAAGAGCTCTCTCTAGAGGCCTCGAAGCATTATGGCCAGACGCGAGGTCAGCCTTTCGCGGCCATTCACAAGCAAATAAAATACTTCGCTGGCCGCCAGATCAGGAATGTCGGAACACCCGCGGGTAATCTTGCGACTGCTTCTCCCATCTCTGATTTGAACCCTGTTTTTCTGGGTACTAATTCGACGATTGTCGCCAAGTCACTTGACAAAACCGTCGAGATACCCATGTCAGATTTCTTCAAAGCGTATCGACAGACCGCACTGCCCCCAGATGCGATTATTGCTAGCATCAGGATACCAGTGTTCCAGGAAAAAGGGGAGTATATGCGGGCCTACAAGCAAGCCAAGCGAAAGGACGATGACATCGCGATTGTCAATGCAGCTTTACGCGTCCTTCTTGACGATTCCAACCACGTCAGGAACTCGAGCCTAGTGTACGGCGGAATGGCCCCCGTCACGATCGCTGCCAGAAATGCCATGACCTACTTGGAGGGCAAGAAGTTCACAGATCCCGCTACTCTAGAAGGCGTCATGAATGCACTAGAGCAAGACTTTGATCTGCGCTTCGGTGTGCCTGGAGGCATGGCTACCTACCGAAAATCCCTCGCACTCGGCTTCTTTTACAAATTCTATCATGAAGTACTGTCGGCGCTCAATCCAGAGGGCGTGGATATTGACCAAGATTGTATAGCGGAGATTGAGCGCGAGATATCTAAGGGCACAAAGGACCATACAGTAGGCAAAGCCTATGAGAAGAAGATTCTTGGGAAAGAAACGGAACACGTTGCCGCCATGAAACAGTCGACAGGTGAAGCTCAGTATACTGATGACATTCCAGTGCAAAAGGACGAGCTTTACGGCTGCCTTGTGCTTAGCACGAAAGCGCATGCGAAACTCGTTAGCGTCGATGCTTCTGCGGCGCTGGACCTTCCAGGCGTCGTGGACTACGTTGATCATCGAGATCTCCCGAACCCTGAAGCCAATTGGTGGGGAGCACCCAATTGCGATGAGACGTTCTTCGCGTTGGATGAGGTATTCACAGCAGGTCAGCCGATAGGTATGATCCTCGCGACATCGGCGAAGCTCGCGGAAGCAGGGATGCGAGCGGTTAAGGTCGAGTATGAGGATTTGCCTGCCATCTTCACAATGGAGGAAGCCATCGCGGCCAACAGCTTTTTCGACCACTATCACTTCATCAAGAATGGAGACGTGGACCAAGCTTTCGAAGAGTCCGATCACGTCTTCAGTGGGGTTGCTCGCATGGGGGGCCAAGAACATTTCTACTTGGAGACCAACGCATGTGTGGCCGTACCCAAGCCCGAAGACGGCGAGATGGAGATCTTCAGCTCGACCCAAAATCCCACAGAGACACAGGCATACGTTGCGCAAGTCACTGGCGTAGCTGCGAACAAGATTGTCTCTAGAGTCAAGCGTCTCGGTGGCGGCTTTGGCGGCAAAGAGACGCGATCTATACAGCTCGCAGGAATCTGTGCGACGGCAGCCAAAAAGGTTGGCAGGCCTGTACGTTGCATGTTGAACCGCGATGAAGACATTCAGACATCTGGACAAAGACACCCCTTCTTGTCTCACTGGAAGATTGGCGTCAGCAAAGATGGCAAGCTGCAAGCACTCGATGCTGACATCTACAATAATGGTGGTTGGTCACAAGATCTCAGTGCTGCCGTCGTTGATCGTGCTCTCAGCCACGTGGATGGCGTGTACAACTTTCCAAACGTTTTCGTACGTGGACGCATCTGCAAGACGAACACTGTTTCGAATTCTGCCTTTCGAGGTTTCGGTGGTCCACAGGGTATGTTTATCATCGAGACCGCCATGGAGGAAGTAGCAGATCGTCTCCAGATCCCAGTCGAGAGACTTCGAGAAATCAACATGTACAAGTCTGGCGAGAAGACACATTTCAATCAGGAGCTGAAAGATTGGTACGTGCCGCTCATGTGGAATCAAATACGAGAGGAATCGGACTGGGAGCGGCGAAAGAAAGAAGTGGCTGCTTTCAACGAGAAAAGTAAATGGAAGAAGCGTGGAATGGCTCTGATCCCGACCAAATTCGGCATCTCCTTCACAGCTTTGTTCCTCAACCAGGCTGGTGCTCTAGTACACATCTACCATGACGGAAGCGTTTTGGTAGCACATGGAGGCACAGAAATGGGTCAAGGTCTCCACACCAAAATGACTATGATTGCAGCTGAGGCTCTGAACGTGCCACAAGACAATGTCTTCATCTCGGAAACTGCCACAAACACTGTGGCAAACACATCCTCCACTGCCGCCTCAGCGTCGTCAGACCTCAACGGCTACGCCATCTGGAATGCTTGTGAACAGCTGAACGAACGCCTCGCCCCATACCGAGAGAAGTTCGGCACTGATGCCACCATGAAACAGCTGGCTCACGCCGCGTATTTCGATCGTGTCAACCTTTCTGCAAATGGGTTCTACAAGACGCCAGACATCGGCTACGTATGGGGACCCAACACCGGCCAAATGTTCTTCTACTTCACGCAAGGCATTGCAGCCGCTGAGGTCGAAGTCGACACATTGACAGGCGATTGGACGTGCAAGCGAGCCGACATCAAAATGGATGTGGGCCGGTCGATCAATCCCGCTATTGACTACGGACAAATCGAAGGTGCTTTTGTCCAAGGTATGGGACTCTTCACCATGGAAGAATCCTTGTGGCACCGTGGCAGTGGACAGATTTTCACTCGAGGACCCGGCGCCTACAAGATTCCTGGCTTCAGAGATGTCCCGCAAGACTTTCGAGTGAGCCTCTTGAAAGATGTGAATTGGGAGAATCTGAGAACTATTCAACGATCCCGAGGCGTGGGAGAACCACCGTTATTTATGGGTTCTGCCGTCTTCTTTGCCATCAGAGATGCGCTCAAGGCAGCTAGGAAGCAACATGGCTGCGAAGAGTTGCTGAGCCTGACCAGTCCGGCCAGTTGTGAGAGGATCCGTTTGTCAGCCGCCGATCCCATCCTGAAGAGATCAGAGGTAAAGCCACAGGAAGGCGAGAAGAGCTTCTTCATCAATATATAGACTGTGGTCCACGGTCAACATGTTGTTGGTCCCCAATCGTTTCATTGATTTTTTTTTACGACCATGAAGAAGCAAGAATGCCGAAATTTGACGACCGGGTTTCCGTCTCCCCGCTCTTTATTTTTCCAACCAACTACATTGAACCGAAAGTTTTGCGCCGCGAGGCTATTCGAGGTATCTAACTAAAGCAAAAACAGATCCATGGTCTCTTCTCAATACTTTTTATTTCTGCACAGTTCGTCAACAGCCCGATGCCCCCTCCTTTGCCAGCCAAACAGCGCCAAGTGCGTCCATTAAGGGGGTAGAAGGTTTCAAATAGCTTTGTGTCGTCGCTCGTCAACATCATGGCTCCATCGTTGCGCCCCCATGGGGTGCTCATATCACGCGTCTCATGCGTTTCAGATAAATTTGGGTATTTGTGTTCGTCTCTGCCCCATCATCGTTGGAAAAACTGTTTGAACTTGGCTGATGGCCCAACACTGGCGTTCGCAGGAGGCTCGATCTGCGTACTGCGCTCATAAAGTTCCTGTAGTAAAAGAGTCAACACACCTAGGCCCATAAACCGTTTTGTAGATTCTTCAGTAGCAACTCACATCTTCGTCTTTCAGAAGCTTGACATCGAGCAAGAGTTCCTTGACCTGCTGATTCCCTTGCAGCCCTCCCAAATTCTTATATGGCATGCCTTGGGCTCTTTGCAAGCCGACAATGACATCGCCCATGATTTCAAACTTCTTCCAGTTGATTCGCCCATCGTCACCGATGAATGTTCGATTACCTTCTTCAGCTGACGCTAGATCGCGTCGATGTAGAGGCAGGTAGGGTATACGCTCACCTGAGCTGTTCTCCCACGCCAGCCGATAGGCAAAATGTGATCGCGATGGAGCCATCAGTATCTCCAACTTCAGCCAGTCTTTGCCCACTCCTGGCTGCACCATTTCTCGTGTCGCCACTAGTCGGTGTACAGAGGTAGACTTCACGCCTGCTATCACAGCCCCAAGCGCGTTATAGTTGTTCAGCTCTCGCAGTTTCCGCGCTACACGCATGAACTTTTCAAGCATGAGCACACGGTGCTTGGGCTTGTCGCGTAATAGTACATAGTTTGCAACCCAGAAGGCGATTTGGTTGAAGTGCTGGATCATGCGTTCCACGTGGGCAAGATTCCGGCACAATTGTCTCTGCTCTTTCGAAAGCGACACATGCCGTACCAAGTCGCGTGGCCTAATTGACGAGAACATGATCCAGTCTATCCTGGTGAGCTCTCTCGCAATGAGTTCGTCGGGTTGATCCATGAGCGCTCGCCATTGTATCTTCGTCAAGGTATTTCGTTGAATGGGCTGCAGCTCTCGGGCATGTCGTTGTGCTTGCTCCACATAAGCGATCATCTGGTTCGAGATCTTCGGTCCCTTGTAAATGTCGGAGTCAACACTCGGAGTCGTGCCGCTGAGTTCGGTGTCGAAAGTAAAGGCGGGATCATCAATCAGAGTATCCGCAGAAGAAGCCAACGAGCTTTCGGACTGCTCGCCAGACGCTTCTCGGTCCTTATCGTTGTATGCCCATGAAGTGTCATCATCCTCGTGGACGGCCTCAAGGGCAATAGAGATCTCCTTCGCCGCTGTGGTGAATATCCGAGTGTCGGAGATTTTATGAGTGAAGGTCTGGAGTCGCTGTCGCGTTTTAGGAAAGGCAAAATCTCCAGGATATGCACTGACCCATTTCTCGACGACCGCGAGATAACGAAGTTGCGTCGTGGACTTCATCATCATCGGCGAACCGTTCTGCTCCAAGGTATCAAAACGCTGTACAATGGCCTCAAGCAGCTTCCCAGGGGCGGCAAAGTTGCGATATAAGGCTAAAAAGATGGACGCGAACTTGAGGTCGGCCTTGGATGTCGGCTGGTCCAGCAGCCTGTCTACTAGCTCGTCAAATGTAGCGCCATTCTCGGCGAGAGCTGATAGCGGAGAAGCGCCAGGCACCACGGATAGGGCATCTGTGCTAGCAGATGATCGCGTAGATGCTGCAGACGGCTCACTGCCCGATTCCTCGAGCAAAAACGAGCCGTGCATCTGGTCTTCGCTTCGTGGCACTCGTAAACGTTCGCCCGTTGAGTGCCCTGCGAAGCTAGGGTCTATGCGGGAGTGCCGTGGATCTTTGATCCCAGTATGCTCAGAGCTGGCTCTGGAGTGTCCAGCTAAAGATGAACGCGGCGAGGAGGGTATAGTAGTACTACTTTGTGCTCGACGGCGTAACGATGCGACTCTCGTGAGGCCGGAAGGATGTTCTGTTGGCCACATTAGCACCAGAATGTCGGCGCTCGAATATGCGTGTCGAGCATACCAGGAGAAAGTTTGACAATGGCATTCATGAGCATCAAAATGCCACGCTTGTATCCTTCTGGGTTGAGCTCTGAGACCTGCAAAGTAGCAATGTTCTTGTTGATGCGTTTCGCGTTCTGCTCCACAACACTCGGTTCCACCTTACGCTCCGCTGAGGGAACGTCACACTTTGTGGCTACAAGAACAATGGGCAAGGCGGACTTGGTAACCGCCTCTGTTGGTACCGGCCAGTCAGCATTGGTCTGTCCTTGTGTCGGTTTCACAGCACATGCAGGCTCGACTCACTGAGCATGTCACGAAGGTCTTTAATACTGCTTGGCTCCTTGCAACTGTATAGAGCCAAGGCGCCGTCGACCTTTGGCGTTATTCTATCCTCAATGCGGTCTGGCCAGTTGATCGTTCCATCGTTATGGGTGTCGATATCGTCGAGGTCCAGCTCCAGCAGGCGCAGGGTATATGAACAGCCTCCGAAGGGGAATCGTTTTTCAGCGGCACGCGAGCTGGGCAGGCGGTTGAGATCGAGGGCTGCCTTGATGAAAGTGGACTTGCCCACTGCTGCAGCAGAGACCACGGCGATGTTGACCTCAGGTAGTGGTTCCGAATGCTGCTGTGACAAGGTGCGTCGGTCAGCTACTCACTCTTGTACGACTCGTTTCCACGTCGGCGACACCCATCCATCAATGGCGATCAGCTGCAGCACTGGCGCGCTGTGCCACCAGAGTGTCCTGCGCACCACGTCGTTCGGCAGTAGCCAACGTACCTGGACAGAGTGATATGACCGACGAGAGCCAGTTACGCTCGCACCCTCATCCTCTTCATGTGGATCGTCGTCGTCGTCGGTGTCGTCGGACTCGTCGGCGTCGTCGGCGTCGGCGTCAGCGTCGTGGGAGTCGTCACTGTCGATGTCGCTGTCGTTGTGGTTGTCGCTGAGGGTCGCGAGAGGCACAGTGCGCGGTACGACTCGCTCGCTTGCGTGAGATGGCTCTAGCAGCAGAGCAGGGGTGGGATTAGTTCGACTCGCGCGGGTGTCTGCAGTGGAAGACGACGGCCTCCTCCTCAGGCCAGCACCACCAGCAGCACCAGCAGTGGCAGCAGCAGCAGCACCCCCACCACCACCCCCACCACCACCACCACCACCACCACCACCGCCGCCGCCGCCGTGGACGCCGGCCGCGTCGTCGCCGGCAGTTCTGTTGTGAGGAAGACTCCCGCGGGTGCCGTTCCTGAACCCCTGTGACGCGAGTCCCTTTTGTGCCTGTCGTTCGTATCGCTGCCCTACTTTCTGCTCCTGAGGCGACATCTCGCGCACACGCGCCGAGGAGATGCGGTATCTTATCAGCCGGCAGAGCTAGCGCAGCGCTGCAGTGTCACCGTGCCGCGGTGTACAGTGCGGCAGAATGGAATGGCAGTGGTGGTCAAGCCGACCGGTGGCAGCCCATACCGTAGTCCCGCTGCGGCGAGGACATGCACCGACCGAGTGGCTGCGATGGGCGAGCACAGGCTGGATGAAGGAGGAAAATGGGTCGGAGGGAGGAGAGATAGAGGGAGGGACGAATGAATGGATGAATGGATGGAGGGACCGCCGCGATGAGGGGCGGCTTCACTTCCCTCACAGCCGGCGTCCGTACGGTAGAAGCAGCTGGATAATGAGAGACTTGATGATGCTTTTCGGCGCTATAGGCAGAGCTCCTGCAACCAAGGTGATAACAATGCATGAAGGCAAGTCGTGGGAATACAGGCTATTACAGGGCGGCGTGGCAGGCTCTATCCTTGCAATAATACCCAAGGACCTAAGGTACAGGTACGGTACAGGTCAATGTGAGAACAACAAGAATGATGTCTCCACCTGTTCTAACTTCTCCATATCGCATTTTATCATTATCTGCATTTGCACCTTCTGGCTCGGTACTTACCTTTAGGAGACAAAAAGAAAAAAAAATCGATCCCTTCTTCAGGTCTGCACATCTTTGCCCGAGCTATTTACCAAGGAGGTAGTATACGACTCGCAATGCCGCTCATGATCCTCCATCCGACCCATGTACCAATGCCTAGCACGCCAATGCCTATCACAAAAGTCTTGAGGTTGCGGCTTTCCACGTGGGAGTAAGTGGCCTTCGCCTCCTCACACTCGCCCATCTCCGTAATCGTACTGTATTCCGGGACGTATTTCAACGAAAACTTGCTTTCTTCGCCCTGCAGACCATACTTGCTCTTCACAATAACTGCATAAAACACCTGCTTGAGTGTGGCAATCTTCCGCCGGTCGAGGTAGGGTATCATGCGATATGTGTAGCAGAATACCATAAAAAACAAACATTGTCCAGCCATCAATGCCCAATAGTATGGAGAGGGACGAGGTAGACCGAGAGCGTCGCAGAGGGCGTTGCCGTTCAGCCAGCGAGCTGATGCAACGAGGAAGTCCGCAGAAGCATACCCGGGTGGCTGCCCTTCCAAACTCTTGATAATGTTGTTGGCAAGAACCTTTGAAGTGTGCGTGGGGTGGATTTCGTTCAAAAGCAATGTTTCCATCAATCGCTTGGCCTGCCCGGGAGTTTGGAAATGGCTGTCCGGAGCACCTATTACATGGCCAATGTATCTCCAAAGCGCAATGTAGTCCTCGATCTCCTGACCACGAACGAAGATCCCCTGACGCGGCAAGCTCACCCACAGAAGCGCTGCTGAAAACGTCGCGAGCGTAGCCAGAACATCGAGGTCGTTTACCGGGACGCCCCAGTTCTCCATATCGAAATACTCCGGCTTCGATGCTCGGAGTTTCATGATACGCTGTCTAACAGCAGCATGGAGTAGTCTCACCCGAATGGTAGAAGCAAAGCCATCGCCTCCGGGCATCATGCTCTCCACTGACCTCGTACATTGCAGGATGTGCTGCGTCGTTTCAAACAGTCGCCCTCGAGCCACTTTCGTAGAGAACCCACCTGTTCGCGCCAACACTTCAACGACTCTTGCAGCTCCCATGCCTCCTAAGAGCGACTGATATGCCAGTCCAGTCAGACAAGCACCACCGTAGCGATAAAACACGTCCTGACCTCTCCGAATCTGCTCCCAATCAACCCATTCGGGCACCGTGTTGACATCACGCCAAAACTGTCCCAGAAGCTCGTCCGTGCTAGAGTGCTCTTGCAGGATAGCATACAGGTCCCTTTGGGGCAGCGTGAGCTTATGTTTACTATCGTCGCCCGCTCTCGGGCCATCAGAACCAGCTGCTGAGAATTGGCCATTATTTTTGGGTAGCTGGTTCGATGCGGGTGGCGAAATCTCGTTCAAGCGGTCGAGTACCTGTTCGGCTATCACATCGTACGAGAACTTGAGAGGTTGGCATTGTTCAGGCGTGAGATGCTGTTCATCGATTTCAAATCTGTAGCCCCAGGCACTACAACGTAGGTGAGTAAGTGTTTTTGCCACAGTCAAGATTTGACATGTGAAAGACGAACTCGCGGGTGTTAACTGTCCGAGCGCGGAACGGATTCGGCCATGCCATCGGGAAGAAACACAAAAACTCGATTATAAAAATTGAAACGCGAAGAAGATGTCAGAAGCAGAGTACAAGGGAAAGCGAAAGCAGTTTGTGTCCTCCGTGTAGGTACATGTGGTAGGTCATGTAGTAAATAAAGCCGCAGGCGCTTGTGATCGACACGACACCGACTGGCGACTGACGACATTGATTTTGACTCCGGTCAACGCTCCCTGCAGGTCCCGTCTGCATGTTCATAATGCATCGCGACTGCGAAGGAGCCTAGGGTATATCGCAGATAGATGGTAGTAAAATGCAATGCCAGGAGACCGCATCGGCCACAAACGTGTGTGATACTATACCTGGAGGTAAGGTAAAGTACGGTACAGAGTCCAGACTTGCGATCTGTGCCAAGAACGTAAAAGTACGGTACAACGTAGCCGGGAACACAAGGTATGAGCTGCGCTGCGCCGAAGCAATTCGCCTCAAGGCGAACTTCCAAAGGTGGTGGTTCAGCGTCTACCTTTTATTAGCTTCTATGCTACACTTTCCTTCGCTTGCCTTTGCCTTCATCATCGTCATCGGCTGCACGCTCGGTACCACGCCATTCCGAGATTTTCTGCTCTACTTCGTCAAACATTTCCTTCGTAGACAATGCCATGCCATCTTCGCCCGGGTTGAACATGTAGGCATTGGCAAACATGCGCATTAGCTCCTTCTCCAACTGCGCGCCATTGACAATAACCTTAGGCGGGATCGTGTCTACAGTCCGCTCGAGTTCTACAGTGCTAGAATTCGCACCGACCGCTTCTGACGGCGAATCTGTGCTTGATGCCGCCGCTTTGACGACATGGGCTCCAGCTGTGATCGCAGCCTTGATGGCCTTGAGATTCTGCGTTTGACGTACGATATCGCTGTAGCCCGGAGCATCTTTGTCTCGTACTGGCCCGGCGAAGTAAGTGGCGTGTTTGTGACTCTGAATATCGCTCATGATGGCAGACGACATCTTGTTGAAGTTGCGTGTAGCGATGACAGTATTGCTACGTGGTACAGGTGTTGAACTTTCAACGTCCTCTGTTCTGCCCGGGGACTCCTGTCTCTTGCGTTTGGCTCCTGGTTGATGCTGACTTTGCAAAGTGCCACGTCGCTTACGGGTGACCCTAGCAGATGCAGGAGTCGCGGAGAGAGCTGCTGCATCGTCAAAGGTATCTGCTGGTGTCAACGACTCCGTCTTTACACCGCTACGACTAGGTGGGCGATCATCAGAGCCTGGGTTGGCACCAGCTGCGGTGCTAACAGATTGACTTCGAGTGCGAGCACGATGCGAGTCGTCAGCAGTCGAGGATACCACACTATGACCTCCTGGACTTTTATCACGGTGATTGCCTTTGCGTCTCTGAGCCCTGATTTTGGGGGGCGGGTATGTTTGTACCGGTTCCTCCACAGAAGGCACCTCATGGCCACGGTGACTACGAACCAATCGAGCTGGAACTGTGCGTTCTTGCGTAGGGCTCAATGGCTCAATCGCAGGTCTGGGCTTCTCTGCTGATGGCATCAATGGTGACGGCTGATACTTTTCCTTCCAGAGTGGCTTCACCCTGCGCCTGGGTGGAGTGGCAAGCATACTTAGGACATCTTGCATCTTTCGACTTGGTTGTATCGCCAAGCGCGGAGCGGTTGCGGGAGTACCGTGCGATTGTGCAACATACGTGGAGGCGATCTGTGAATGTAGAACGGGCGGTTGATTGGACCTTAGCGGTTGATGATGCACCGGCCGAGACGGATCTTGGGGAGCGACTTGGAACGGCTGCATGAAACCGCCTGCGGGCATATGGCTCTGATGTGGTTGCATGAGAGTTGTGTGTTGCGTCTGGTGAGGATACGTCGGTGTTTGCGGATGCTGTGGCTGATACGGTTGTCTGCGATCCTGATATGGTGGCTGTTGCTGCGTCGGAGGCGGCTGATAGTAGCCACTGGCGTGCGGAGGCAGTTGAGAGCCTTGGTAAGGCCCAGCAGGTGATTTGGAAGAAGGGTGATGTTGATGCTGGTAGTGTTGTTGCTGCTGCATTGGAACGGCGTATTGATGCTGGCTGGGCGAGCCCGTGTGCATCACCGGCGACGGTGGCGGTAGAGACATACCTGGTGGAGGAGGCAATATAGGTCGAGGTGACGAGGATGGCCTAGAAAGAGATTGCTGTACCTGAGGGCTGCTCATCGAGCTTTGACGCGGATGTCCATGATGCGACCCATATGGAGAGCGGTGCCCACCTGGAGGTGTCTGACCAAAGTTGTGATTCGGAGCGTGTGTATGCGCAGGCACGGCCTGCATCTGCTGAGGTATGTGGCTTGAGATATTTGGCGGAATGCCAAAACGAGGTGACTGAGGCGCCATCTCTGACAATGGAGGCAGTTTTGTGTTCGAAGATGCTCTGGCATGGCCACCTGGACCGTCCTGTGGTTCCGGCCCATGGTTGATCACGGCATCAATTTTCGCCTGGGAATATCGCTTTGGTGGAGCTTGCGCGCTACCATCCGGCTGCTTTGGAAGGACCGGACTGGCATTTGCTGAGGGAGTCCGAGCACGGTCTGGCCAAGCCAGTACGGGCTGCGTGTGAGCAGTGGATGAAGGCTTGGGAGAGGCCTTCGGACTCTGGGCTTGGGCAGCTGCACGTTCTTGAACACGCCTCGCACTGTCTTCCCTCTGCAGTCGCTCATCCCAAAGCCCAGCTTCCACGTCCTCAATATACTGCTTTCCCTCTGCATATCTGCTTTCATAACCCTTGATCTTCAGTATGGCGTTGTCACGATATCTGGAATAGAGTCGGAATACCAACTGCGGGATCAGGTGCGAATGCTGCGCCGCTTCGTGGACAGTGGGCAGCACTGGGCTCGCCATCTTGCGCTTGCGGCTGCTCGGCGAAGCGTTGCCATTGGTAAGGTGTTTCTCAGCATTCTGCTGCTGTTCGAGGTCGTGTTTGACCTCTTCCTTCAGCAAACCCAGGTATAGCTCACGAAGCGCATCGGGACTCAAGCGACCAGCATCGAAGGCGGGATCATTGCGTATCAAGGGCACACTTTTCAATTGCTCCGAGATGCGATTAAAGCTGATGGTGTTAACACCTTCGTGGCGAAGAGCTTGAAAGAGAAGGAGCGACTCGAGGTGTGTGTAGGCGGTGATGGTCATGAAAGCGCCTTCTCGCACGTGAAGCGACGACCTCGCTGGTTCGATTGGGGCAAGATGCATGTGCCTGGCAACTCATCATAGTCGGCGGTCGATGTGCGCGGCGCGGCCAGCTCAGGGGGCGTGCATCTCCCGCGTGAATTTCGTGTACGAGGATGGAGTACAGTAGGTAGCTGTATGTACTGAGCGTGCCGCGTGGGGACGTGTGATGGCGGAACAGGTGGGTGGTAGGTCGTCGTGATGGTCTTTCCTGGCCCAAAATGCGACCGAAGCACAGATTATTAAGGCTAGGTATCATTATTAATTTATTAAGGTACTCTCCGTTCGATAAACTTACAAGGTTCAGAGTATCTTGCTGATTATCTTACAGGACTAAAGAGGCAACTTAGTGTAGTTTGCTCTATATTTACGCTGAAAGTAGTTATCGCCTATGTATCAGCTGTGAGGCATGCAGCATGCTCCGATCGATTCCTACCTCCTAGGACTAAGGAGGTACATACCCGAGCACAACACAGTACATTTAATTCTGGTCCTCTACCAGAAAAACCATCTACATGTCAGGTACTGTCCCTACTCCTTCTCTCGTTCAATGCGCGGTCTGCTTGCTGGCTTACGTTGCCTCCACCAATCAACCTCGGCTCCTTACATGACTCTACCATACATTCAAGGACTCAAGGCGCACGGCGGTCAGTGCCATTAGGCATTAGGGAGGACTACCTGACCTTACCTCCTTAAGGGCACTCCTGCCTCAGGCGCGACTCGTCAGTAGCGTACTGTACCTCCTAGCTGTACAGTACATGCACCTCCTTCTACAGCCCAGTACCTCCTAGCGACGCCCGTTATCTTTCCGTGCAGAAAGAGGCCCTTGCTTCCCCCGAGACCACTCCCTGAGGTTTACCTTACTGCAACAGGGTGACCGTCGCTGGCGGCTGCGCCTTTGGTGCGTAGATCGTTCGCTGCTGGAATTGACAATTAAACCTCAAGACCACGTCTCCCGCTTCTCCTCCTCGACCGCCTACCGTTACTGCCACTGTCACTGCTACTGCCACTGCCTCTGCCTCTGCCACTGCCGCTGCCTCTGCTCCTTCTCCTGCTGCCACTCATCCCCACCGAGCTGCTGCTCCCATTGTCCTTCGTCTGATACACGCCACGTGTGTCCCACCGGGCGGCCGGTCTGAGCTGCGACAGACCAAGCACTGCACATACCATTGCATACCATCCCGTACCACCGCGGACCATCGCGCAGTCGCTCGCTCAAACATGGCTGCAGAAGAGCCAATCAGGCCTCCTCCGAGAGCGCGACCCGAGTCGTAAGCCGCAACACCTGCGTGATGGACGACCACTTCGACCAGTGCTGACGTGGTCATAGCACCATTGCCCAGACCTTTGCGGCTGACCTGGACTCCATGTTCGGCTTGGGGGAGGTGGACGAGCTGTCCAAGACGATCGAGCAGAAGTATGCATGGCTGTCCGTGTCGGCGCAAAATACTGGGTGCTGACTGGGGTTGTAGAAAGTCGACAGTGACGACAGGACAGCAACAGCTGCAAGAGCTTGAAGCGCGGTTGCGCGAAACAGAACAACGCCTGGCAAAAGTGTCACGCCAGAGCTCACCCGCGCGACCTACTGATCCTGCGCTATCTAAGCCGCACTCCGAAGACATTCCAACCGCAGGTGCAGCGATTTCTAGTCCCCTCACGCAGAGACCCCTCTATCCCGATGACAGGCCTCCCACCGGTGATCGACCCCCTTCGAAGCGCGCAGACCCAAGTCCTCGGGTTTCCAGCCTTCAGACGCCGCAGCAATTCAATGGCAGCAATGAATACGTGATGGTGGACCGAAATGGAGGCCAGGCACAGAGGGGCTATGGCTAGACGGATATATAGCCAGGGAAGAACTGGGACACGAAGGGTTCGCAGCTCTGGAGACTGTAGTCAAGAACTGAAAGCTGGCTGCGAGACGGTAAAAGCCGTTCTATTCAGCTCCATGGCTTGGAGTTGCATTGTCACTTAGCTGCTGCGATTAGCATTGCAAGACAAAACGCTTTCTTGAGAGAACTCTGCTGCTTGCACGTCTTTTCGTAGAAACTGCGAGGTCATTGATGACATCCTTGCACGAGACTGCACGACATAGACGTCGAAATTGACGCTGATCTGTTGACGAATCACAGAGCGTTTTGTCGTCCTATAGTACATGGGCCAAGCCAAGTCAGGTACATGTAGGAAGGAAGGTGTAGCCCACTACCACATGTATCTTACCAGGGTAGCTTCGGCTACATGTACCTATACCGTCGGGTGGTAAGGTACCTAAGGTACGTACCTACCTGATCTACCTTACATATTTGATTCGTTCCATGGCTTGTGGGAGCAAGTCTGCTTGAGATACCTGGTCAGGTAGGAAGTGGGTGGGCACGAACTGACTGATACCTACCTACCTGTACCTTACTTGACAAGATATTTTTTGCCTTGGTCACTTTGCTTTTGCGTCGCTACCTCTGATATGGTAGGTAGGTACCTACCTACCTGGTACGCATTCCAATTCTCTTTTCAAGGTGGCGAATTTTTGACCTCCCGTCTGATGTTTTGGGCGTCCAATCATGCATGTCTGATCCACGATAGGAGAGTAGGAAGTAGGAGAGTAGGAAGTAGGAGAGTAGGAGAGGGAGAGAGGGAGAGAGAGAGAGAGAGAGAGAGAGAGAGGTCCGTCATGTTCCATATGATGGCATTCAACTATCTACACCCATCATATCCACATCGTACTCTTGACAATCCACTCCAGGCTGGACTCACGGAGGACAAAGGCTTGAACGCTACATTCCAATAAACATCAGATTCCTCCATCATTCCAAAGCTTTCAGATCCAACGGTATAGTGCTCCCTCGCCCAGCACGATACCGCTTGGGACCTCCCGAAAAGTCTCTCGGTTTCGGTAACTGCCCATCGTCCTGGAATTTGTATCTGCTATCTTGCACGACAAACCTCGCACCAGAGTTTCTTGCCCCGCTATCTGCTCGATTCCGGCTGCCATTTGTCAAAGTATAGCTTGATGAATCGGGAAAGGAACTCATGCGTCCAGGTGCATCAGATCCCAACGACACGCCGCCAGCGGACGGAATTCCGCCCGGTGTGCTTGCTTTCGGAGGTGGTGGTGCGGGCGCTGGAGGAGACGAGGTTCCTCGAGACATAGGAGGCGGTGGTGGTGGAGGAGGCGCAGGCGGTGCAGCCGTAGGGCTTCCCTGTCTGTTCATTCCAAACGCATTCATTGCAGCTTGCTGTGCTAAACCAATTTCTTTGTGTGCACCATTCGTTTGTGGAGGCATTGGAGGAGGCGCGGGAGGTGTCGCCCGAGAATAGTTGTATGGGTCGTACTCATTCTCGTCGTCTCGCACATTCGCTATTCGGGGTGCTGGTGCAGAAGGAGGCGGTGGCACTGGAGGCAATGTAGATGGAGATGGACTTTGCCTTGATAGAGGTGTCGGGAGCTTAGGGGCACTGCTGCCAGGCAGGGGTGGCGGTGGTGGCGGCGCTGCAGAAGGTACCGGACTCGATGAGGGCCGTGGAGGCTCATGTGTAGGCAGATTTAGCATAGATTTGGATGCGAACCCCGAAGGCTTTCGAGATGTTGGCGGGGGCATGGGCGGTTTCTTGCCTATCGGAGGCGGAGGTTTCGGTTTCGTGCGTATATCGCTGTCTAATGAATGTGTGCTTGTAGGTCTGAGATTGTTTTTTAGGGCTGACACTGAGGGAGGTAGGGGCGCGGATCCTGGAGGAAGCGGTGGAGGAGCCACGCCTGGCCTGGGAGGCGGTCGTCCGTTCGGTATCGACGGTGTGCTGGAGACTGGCGCAGAAGCCTTCCTCGCGGTCGTCTCCGGGTCGGAGTCGTACATATTCACTCCTCCGCCCGTCTTTCTCAGCTTTGGCATACCGCCCGCAAACAGTCCGCCCAATTGTGGTGCTGCCTCCACGCTTCCTCCTGATGACGCGTTCCCGGGCTGGTCACTGTTACTCCTAGCCCTGTTCCCCCCCGCTGTCGACGGCCGTAGACCCCCGGGCACGGGCGGTGCGCCTCCCACTGGTGGTCCTGCCGAGTCTTTGGGTTTATCAATGATGGGTGCTGATCGGTCGTTCACCACCCCCACTTTCTTGAGTTTCGCGCCTTTTGTGATGTCACCAAGTAAAGCACCCTACGTTGCGCACCATCAGCATACACTCTGCCAACTGGCACATTGCGATCGCGCACGTACTCGTCCTTTGACCTCTTTCGCAGCAGGTCTCGCGGGTAAGTTGCCGGGCGGCGGCGGAGGCGGAGGCGGAGCGCCTGAGCAGAGTTAGCTGATACTTTCACTGCAGCTGTATTCCAAGGTGAGTACATACCTCCAGCCATGCCAGGCATTGGCGGTGGAGGCGGCGGAGGTGCTGGCATCTTTGCTGCCTGTCTCTTGCTTGCTTGCTTGATGTGTAGTGTGCTCAGCCTTCTTCCTATACGCGCGGAATCGAGTAGACTATTGGTCGCATGGAAGGCCTAGATCTCGCAAGACTGCAGAGGTTGATTGAGACTTCGAGCAAGAGAAAGATGAGCAGGGTCGTGAAGATAGAGTACGTTGTAGAGCAAGAGAGAGAGACGAGAGAGACGAGAGATGCCTGTGCCTGACGTTGTCCATCCTTGGCGCGATGGACGGCCAGCCACGCACTCCACAAGGCTGAACTATCCCCGTTTGAGAAAAGTCGCACATCGCTCCAGCGCACCATTGACACCCGACCCCTCGCTCGCACATTGGGAACAGCACTGTCACATGACAACGACCAGCGATATGGAAAAGGCTGTATTCTGGTGATATATCTCGCATGAAGCGCTACATGGGATACAGCAGAGCTGTCCGCCTCTTTCATTCATCAGTACTCAAAGTCGTCATCTACGCTCGGGCCCTTGGTTTTCCCGACACTCTCCTGAGCTCTATACATCTCAGCAACTTGTTTGCTGCTCGTCGCTTCATCGGGCTTCTTGTCATCTCGAACTCGAATGAAACGCGGGAAGCGCAGTGAGACTCCCTTGTGAGTGCCGTCTCCTCCAAATTCGCTTGATGCGGCTCGATACCTGGGAGAAAGCGTGAGGTCTGCCGTTTTGACCTCCCATACATATTTGGGCTCGAACCAGACGTCAGGCTGATCATTTTTGCCCGTACTGTGGTCGAAGAATGGCTTAGCCCGATCGATAGCCAGAGGTGACAGGGTCTCGTATAGCTCGGCGAGGAGAACTTCACTGAAGCCGGTACCAATATTGCACACCGTCTCGTACTGCTCCTTCTGGTCGTTATAGCACGCGAGTTGGAAAGCGCCGTACCAATTGGTTCTCTTGCCCTTGCCGTAGTATGCTCCAATGACCACAAGGTCGAGGGAGTCGCCAGCACCGGCGAGGTAGTCCTTCTTCACTTTGAGCCAATTCTGAGATCGCCGTGATGGCTCGTAGTGTGACTCAACACCATCCAGCATTTTCACCATGAGCCCCTCACAGGATGCCTTGATGGAATCCTCGAGAAGTGTCTGTATCTCCTCGACCTCTTTCGAATTGCCGAACTTGGCGAAAGCGAACTCGCCCTCAATTTCCTCGAAAGCGCCATACATGGCTTCTCTTCGTTCGCGAAATGGCTTATTGACCATAGCGTCGCCATCGAGGTACAGAATGTCGAACGCGAACACGCAGACTTTGACTTTGATATCCTCGGTCTTGACATCTTTTTTCTTTCTCGTCATGAGTTGTTGGAATGGCAAGACGTGCTTCTTTTCGACATCCCAAGCCACAGTCTCGCAGTCAAGAACAAAAGACTTGGTGCCTTTCTTGACCCAATTCGGCAGCTTCTCCAGAATGTCCGGATACTTTTTGCTGAGGTCTTCGCTGTTACGAGAGAAGATATTGGCAATGCCTCGATCGCTCTTCCCAGCGGCAGGTGCGATCGTGGCGGCGAACTTTTCGTCGGTATCATGAGCGACGTAGTGTATCTGAGCACGCTCGCCATCGTATTTGTACTCGCATGTAAAGTCTTTGCCCTCGAAGCGATCGAGGACTTCTCCAATCGACTTGGTCGGCTTGGCCAGCATAGGCTTCAAAGGAACACCGGGCTTGAGTTTTACCGCATCTCGAAGCTCCCAGATGCCATGCTCGAGGAGCGCCGGAATGATGACTTCGTACGCGGGAAGCTCAGCATAGACGGCTTTGAATACTTCCTCGCCCTTCTTGAGTTGTTCTTCCGACGGCACTTTCTTTCCATCCTTAGAGACAGAGTGGGCAACCATAGCATGAGCAACTGCAACCTGCAAGTTCTTGTCCGCCAATCCGAGCCTCATTTTGCCTTCCAGGGCCCGAATGATGAATTTGCTTTCGCTCGGTCCACCTTTGTCCTTGTTGATGTCGATTGTCGCCCCCTTTGCCATGTTGATATCTGCCGAAGAAAGCAGTTTCTTGATACCATCCACTTTTCGACCCTGGGCACCTTGACCTTCGACAGTTGCAATTTTCATAAGGCCTTCGTGCACAGCGCGTACAGTAAGAGGCTTCGGCTTAAACATCATCGGCTGGCCACCTCTACTCTTTGCTGCAACAAGGCCGAGATCTCCGACTTTTTGTTGGTCTTCCTTGACAACCTTCAAGCTGCGGCCCGTGCTCTCGCCGATAGCTTTCATGATGAGAGACTCACCAATGCCCAATTCGATGCCCGCGTAATCAGCGGCTAGTTTTCCTACCATAAGCAGCACGACTGGTAGCAAATCGTCCGGTGTGAGACGGAGGACTTGTCGCAGGAACCTCGCACAGTGGGAAAGAATCTCGAGACGCTTGGTAGTCATCTCAATCATGGAGAATGTTGTGCAGAGAGCGGCATATGGTACAGGATCCCCAACTTTCCAGTCCGGATAGGGGTCTTTGCCGTCTGCCCTGAGTGTGCTTTGGACGACCTTCGCAGCCTTCGCAGGCTTCATGTCAGCCTCTTCTTCTTCTTCTCCTTCTTCTCCCTCCTCCTCCTCCTCCTCCTCCTCCTCTTCCTCCTCTTCCTCCTTCTCAGATGGCTCGGAGCGGTCTGGCGAAGTCGGTGTATTCGCTTGAGATGATTTGATCTCGTCATTGTCGAGGCTGGCAGGCTCTGCCTTGATGTGAGGAGTTGATTTTGGTGTCCTGAGCGGGGTTTCTTTCTTGATCGTTGTCTTCTTCGCAACGCCTTTCTTGTTTCCATTGACAGCAGGCTTCGAACGAGCTTTCTTGGTAGGAGGCTCATCCTCGTCTAAGTCATCGTCCATTTCAACATCTTCGCTGGCCCGGCGCTTCTTTGAGGTGGCAGACGTTGTCGACTCCTTCTCTGCAGATGCCTCGTCTCCTGCGTCGTCCTCGGCCCCCTGATTCACAGGCTCATCCTCTTTCATCTCCACATCCTCTTCTTTTTTGACCGCGCTATTTGGGCTGGCTGGAGGTGGTTCATGTGGTCCATCTGTGTTCTCCTGCTTGGGTGCAGCCTTGGTGGCGAAAGACAGCTTCGACTGCTGAGGAGCTGGTTTCTGACCATTCGGAGTGCCAAAGAATTTTCTGCATGACATTGTTTAGCAAAGTTGGACTGCGTAGCAAAGCGACGATACAGACCCGAGAGTGTGCTGGTTCATGACATACCCGAGCTTCGCCTGTTTTGGCGGCATGGCGATAATACGAAAGGTGCAGCGATGAGATGTGCGTGCTGCGCGTGTGAAGTGAGTGAATGGCCGCCAGCAGTGTTGCATGGGCGGCGGTGGTGTGGTCGGGTGGTGGACGCGTCTCAACACGTTCTTGTGAACAGGCAGACACGCGGGCTCGCGTCGCGTCGGGGTAATGCAATTCAATGCGGCGTTGGTGATGTCAGCATAGCATACGCTACTTAATATAAATGACCCACTCCCGACGATCACCATTGGCATCCCCATATGGTCCATGTATACATATTGTGAATGACCTCCGACATACAGGCACTTGTAGCCGTTTCTGCGTTCGTACAGCTCTCCAACGTCCTTCTAGCAACTTTTGAGCCCACGTCCTCGTCCCCGCTGTTTGCCACCGCCGCCGCCACCACCACCACCACCACCACCACCGACCATGTCCTCATCTCCGCCAGTGGCACCGCCACCCCGTCTCACGCCCCAATTCTGCTTCAATCAGACGGCACTGCGAGGTGAATAAATCCTCCTCTTCCCTTCCCTCGCCTACCTCCCTTGTGCACGTCCGTGGCGCTGTCACTGCCCATATCGAGACCGCAAAACTCACACCCCCGTGTATCCACGCAGATTTCTTACGCATATCTCGATCCGCCATCGACGACACCATCACCCAAAACCTCAACGCTTTGGTCACGCCGAGCGCAAACCCTTTTGATTCCTCATCGACGACGATGACGACGATGGGCCGGCATCAACGACCTATGGGCCGGCGAGCAATGATAGACTCGACCACATGTCAAACCTTTCAGGACCGGGTGCTTTTTCCGTACGTGGTGATACCCTTACAGCTCACAACTCGCTCGCCCCAAAGTTTTCTGCTCTGATGCTTTGGTTTTTCTATCTCTTCTTTTTTTTCTTCTAGTTCCTGGCAAAGTCGATCCGATGTGCTCAATTATTGTGCGGGCGTGGCAACTTCGCCTGATCCGGACGACCCCGACCACATGCTGAGAGAAACGGAAGATGCTCGGGCTCGCGAACGCATTGTCGATGAGAGACTGGACCCGTATAGTGCACGCTACTTTCCCCGGGACACAAGGACCGAGTCACTCGCTGGTCTGGTTCGCAACGAGAGAATGGTGGAAACGATCATCCGGAGCAGGACGTGGAATCTGGTTGGCGAGCGATGTGAAAACGAGACAGCTGATGCTGACAAGGCGCTGGATGACTGGAGAAGAAGAATGGGCACCTCACCCGACAAAAGTCCATGAATGATCTATCATAATGCCCCGATACCACCCAAAATTGTGCGATGCATCTTATAAAAAAGCACGCCGCCATCGTCCCACCGTTGCCGCACGGAGCCTGTCAAGGAAAAGCACAAATCAACCTCATAGTTTGACTCTCCGCCGAGTCCCCATCCGTCCACTTCACCTCCTCAAAGCCAGCATTTTTCAGACTCTTCTCCCAGAACTTCTCATCAGCCAACGCGTGTACTCTTCCATCATCAAATAGCCACCAACCTTCCAATAAGCCATACACGAGATCAAACCAATACAACGATCTGGTAAACTCCACCAAGCAAAATACCCCATCCTCCATCAACAAATCTTTGATGTTTGCACATGAACGGCTGGCATGTGGTGTAGCATGAATGCAGTTCGTTGCAATAACCACGTCGAATGTCCCCGAAAGAGATGGAGGACAGGGATTGTTGCAGTCCAGGGTGCCGAAATGCATGTTTGCTGCCACAGTCGACGGAAGACTGCGGAACTTGCGTTTCGCAGCCGAAACCAATGCACCTGAAATATCTGTAAAGTGATACTCAAAGTCGACATTCAAAGACTGGAGATGCTCTACAAGATAGAGTGCTGTTCCTCCGGTCCCAGCTCCGACTTCGAGGACTCGGAATGGTCGAGCTTTGCTCCCGCTCTCAGAGTCCGTGAAGGCCGAGACTTTTTTCTGTAGATAATCTCCGAGGAGGCGCGTGGTGGCCAGGCACATCGGAGCGCTCTCGTACACGTCTGAGAGGGTCTGTTTGGCTGTTGGATCCGCGAAAAGAAGACGAAGTGGGTCACAAGATCCTGTGAGGCAGGTAGCGAGACGGGAAGCTGTGACGTGCAAAAGCTTGGTCTCTGAGGCGTGTTGGGGATGGCGGTCGAGCATTGCGGCGTAGAGTTCTGCGGACGGTCTGCCTGAGAGAGGTGTTGATGTTCGGAAATGGCTGTTGTTTCGAGTTTCGAGCAGTCGAGCATCCGCGAGGATCACATGCATACGTTCCAGCAAGTGTTGGTGCTTAGATTCGACCTTCATGGTCGAAAGTCTTTCCCCAGCAGAAAGGTCCCGCAGGTTGCAGCCAAGCTGTTCGAATGCCTCAATAACATATGCAACCACAAGCTCGCTCTGATCGGGATACACTTTGGACCAGAAGCCTACGAAACCAGTGTCGTTGGCATAGTAATCGAACGATAGCTTCACACTTTCGAATGCTCGAGATGCAGTGACCACATCTGGCTTGGCCAACTCGATGGTGGACAGCATGTGGACCGAATCTGACCTGTTCCAAGGGCTCGCTTGACACTGCGAGGGCTGTGGTCGACTTGTTGTCGTGGGACCTGGCAACATCACATGGCCCGTCACGAGTCTCAACAGATCAGCGAAGGTAGATCGGTCGTCCAGCTCTTCCATATCAATTTCCACGGAAAATTGTCGTTTCACATCGCTCGCAATCTCAATAGCAACCAGGGAGTCGAGACCAAGGTCCGCGAGGTTTTCTTCGCCGCTTAGCTGCATGTTATCAAGTTCCAAATGTTCACAGATGAGTAAGGAAAGTCTCCGTGATACGTCAATTGTCGGCGGGGGTGACTCAGATGCTGGACTGGTAGGCTGGTATGCTGAAGCCCAGGATCCGGATACTGTCATCGTGACTGGTGATGCAGAGGAGCTGCCACACTGAGTTCCCTGATCAGATTCCAAGTGCACGTCATGGCTGCGTCCACAGCCACGGGACGTCAGGTACTTTGATAGTGCCTCGACATCTATGAGCTCCATCAGCTCGTCAAGAGGCAAGTCGATTCTGAAGGTACTCGAAAGTTCACCGATGACCTCCATAATCATAAGGGAGTCGAGTCCAAGGCTTTCAAACTTGGAGTCTCCATGGACTGTGGCAGGATTGATCTCTGCGATGTCTTCAAGGATGCGGACTATCTCAGCTTGAACGACACTCTTGGGATCTGGGCTAGATCGATGATGGGGCACAGCCAATTCCCTGACTGTACACTTGGCTTCGTCTGGTGCTGACTTGGCGGGCTGCAAGTTCATGGGAGTCGTTGCAATAACTTGCTGCCTGCGTGAAGTCGGTTCCTCGTTGGTGACCGGAGAGGGAAACTTTGTGGTTGCCGCTGGATCCTCGATGACTACAAACACTGCGCCTAGAATGTAAAGTACCATTCTCCCAGTGGCAGCTTCATAGACAAAAATGTCGCTCGCAACGCTTCCAGTACTAGGCGTAGCGTATGCCAGCACATCATATACAGCCTCCGAAAATCCCTCTTCACGAAGCGGCCGATAGCTGGGGCCTGTTCTCACGACATCTATACTGGCCAATTTCGAGATAGAGCCTGCCGGAGAGTCACACATGAAGTTCGCATAAATGCCTGCAACTTGCGTAAAGTAGTTGCAGAATGCGGTGTTGATTATACTGGCATCGTGCAGATGGTTTCCGAGTGCCTTTGGCAGCACAACCTTGGCTGCAATCTGGTTGCCCCTCGTGGCCAAGCTGCGCACTCCCCGATAACTTTCGGCATAATCCACTAGTGACGACAGTAGTTTGTAAACCATCGTTCCCTGGAGAGACTCGATGGGATCTGAGCGAATCGCGGCAATGTTGCTTCTGCTAGCGAGCATCTCGAAACGCGTAAAATCTTTTTCCAACTCTTGGTTTTGCTTTTGCAGGCTTACAGTCCCCGATGCATGGTGGAGTGTCTTGTGGTTGGCATGCATAGAGAATATGGTGAATTTCCACGATGTTCCCATTGCCTCTAGCAGGAGTTTGACGCTGCCTTCGACATTGAGCCTCATAGAAGTTCCGATCCTCAGACCAGTGACCTCGGGCAAAACGCTGTCGAGGCCGTTGTGCCCGGTAAGCAGAGCGGCTCTCGCAGCAATGTCAATGTAGATCGAAGGCGGGCAAGAAGACGTTCCCAACACATTGTGTCCTTTGGCTATGCTCTGGTATTCTTGACTCGATGGGTTGATAATGAAATGGTGGCCCTGCATGTCTGACCTTTCTAGGCTAATGAGTGTGGCCGGTAATGCAGGCGGCAGCATCGGCTCACACGACTGTGTGTTGGGCGTCTCAGGTCTGTGCACGACAAGATCCAGCCAGTGTCTGTGCTTATCAAACGCATACGGCGGCAGCCTCAGCACCTCGTAATCGGCTTGCTGGCTGTGGTGGAAATTCCAGTATTGTAACCTATGTCCACGGTTCCACAAGTTGATCGTGACATCCGTCAACTGCTCCAACGATGTGGTCTTGTTCAGGGCTGTAGGTACAAATTTGCTCCCATCTGTAGCTCCTACAATGCGCGCTGTCAGCCCAATGACAGTGGAGTTTGACCCTGCTTCCAGCCATGTACAGGGTCCCAGTCTATCGTGGACGCGCTGCACCGCCTGTTTGAAGTAGACAGGGTCTCTAGTGTGGGCCGCGATGAGCTTCGCAGTAGGTCGCTCCCAAGCACTGTTGGGAGAACAGCTCTCCAAATGAATCTCCGGTGGATGGATCTCAAGTGATTCTGCAAGTCGCTCAAGGTGGGGAAATAGAGCATCGGTGAAGCGCGAGTGGAAGCCGTATTGCAGAGCAAGCTGCTTGTGGCGAACAGCACGCTTACTTGCCTCTTCGATTAGTACTGCCGCTGATGCTCGATCACTGACTACAACGTGACACTTGGGTCCGTTGTAGCAGGCGACCTCATACTGAAGATTAGGGTCCCGCTCTTGGAGTGCTGTGATGATCTCGTGTGTGGTGCTTTCAGCAGCATCGAGTACGACCATGGAGCCAGGCTCGGCGCCCCAGTACTTCAGCATCAGTGCAGCTCTACCCGCAATGAACTTGAGACCGTCTCGTAGTGATAGAACCCCAGAGACGCTCAGCGCTGTGATTTGACCAAGACTATGCCCCACGAGTGCGTCAATCTTGAGACCAGAGTCTATCCAGGATTGCGCACAAGCATACTGCATCGCGAAGAGTATCGAGTTGTGTGCAATCACGTTTGTGACCGGTTCCGTCTGAAAGATGTACGGGTAGATGCCTGGGTAGCCCATTTCGCAAAGCAACTCATGGCAGCGGTCTAAATGGGACCGTAGCAGTGCAGATACTTGCCACACACGGCGGTCCAGAGCAATAGCATCCGCACCCTGTCCTCCAAAGCATAATACCAGAGGCGGCTCTTTGGGCGTCTCGATGACACTGTGGATGTCCATACACCGTTTCCTGAGATGGGACTGCAGCTGTCCTATATCTGTCGGTGTCGCTGCGAATGTAACCATATGGGAGAGTTGCTGGTCTTCATGTCTCGACAGGCTGTAGGCCAGACTCGGCAGGAGATGTGAGTGTTCAATCAGGGTGTGAGAAGCGAGCCAACGAGAGATGAAGCGGTCCAAGGACTTGCAAGAGGCAATCATGCTGCTAGGAGAAGCGGCACAGAGTCTAATGGGATATTTGGAACAGATCGCTGATTTCTCAGGCAGAAGACGTTGCGGTTGGCGAGGCGCTTCGGCGAGCATCAAAGTAGCGTTACTTCCAGCAGCGCCGTAATTGTTAATACAGGCAGTCAGTCGATGGCCGTCAAGCTTCTGCAGCGATGTCGGTATGCACATGCGATGTGGCGCGAGTGGTGGGATTCTTGGATTAAGCCTTGTGAACGATGCTTGCGGAGTAACAGCTCGATGCTCCATCTGTAGCACAGCTTTGATGAGTGATGCAACGCCGGAAGCGCCTTCCAGATGCCCGACTGCGCCCTTCACAGAGGACACGAAAAGAGTAGAGGTCCGTTCATCGACACTGCCAAACACATCGCGTATACTCTCCATCTCGATCGGATCACCCACCGGCGTGCCTGTGCCATGTGCTGCATAGTGTTAGCATTATGACTGCGACAAGCCGAGTTCCACTAACCTTCCACAAAATCGACTGTCTTAGGATCTATAGCCGCTTGTTGGGCTGCTTTGCGATAAAGTGCAGCTTGTGAGGCTGCGTGTGGCACGGTAATTGGCACACAATTGCTATTCTGGTTGACGGCCGAGCCAACGATCACGCCACGTATGAAGTCTCCGTCTGCTATAGCATCATCAAGCCTTTTGAGGACAACAACTCCAATGCCTTCCCCACGACAATAACCATCTGCACTTACGTCAAAGGGCTTTGTGGCGCCAGTCGGGCTAAGGAAATGGGCTGCTGCAAGATTTTCGTATAGATATGGACTACTGAGTAGTGTGGCTCCGCCCGCGATAGCTTGCGAGCATTCTCCAGTCTGCAAGGCTTTACATGCAGTGTGTATCGCAACAGCCGACGAAGAGCAAGCTGTGTCGAACGTCAACGAGGGGCCAGACCACCCGAAGTAGTGAGAAATTTTGCCACTCAGAAATGCTCGCAAGGTGCCTACAGTCGAGTAAGCAGTGGGCGGATGTGATGCCACATTGAAATCGTAGTCAGCTGAACACGCTCCTATATATGCTCCAATGTCTCGCGGTCGTGATGGATTAGCAAAGTAGCCGGAGTCTTGCAAAGCCTGATAAGTCACCTGGAGGAGGTGCCGCTGTTGCGGGTCTGTGGAGGCAGCTTCTCTTGCGGATTTCCTGAAAAATTTGTGATCCCAGCCAGCAATATCGTCGATGAAGTTTCCCATGAACTTCAAATCCTCCTTGGATCTGGACGACTCGCCAGGCTGGAAGCGCTCCGGTGGCATCTCTGACAGCATCGATCTGCCTGTTTTGAGCAGGTCCCAGAAATCATCCACGGACTCCGCGCCGGGAAAGTTGCAAGCCATCCCAGTCACTGCGATTGCACCTGCTGGATAGCAATCGGTTTCGGAGACTTCTGGAACCGCACCGAACTTGGGTTGCCCGACTCGCACATCGGAACTATTGGCAGACATCCTTTGAGTGGCGAATCGTTTCGCCACAGATGATGGGACTGCATCCAGACCCACTGCAAGAATACAAGAGCGTTCGCCTGTGGGTGACAAAGCAGTGGCAGCAGCGGATATGGTGAGATACCAATTGGCTCGTTCTTCTAGTATGCTGCGCAGAGCCACAATGGTGGCATTGTCGTCGTCTGGCAAGGTAGCTCCATCGGTGTTGGAACGCACCAAGCCAGTGTGGACAAAGGGGGGCTGTAAACGTCCCTCGCAAGCCTTCAATATCCGCTCTGGTATGCCTGTATGTACTTGGGTGTGGTATCGGCCTGGCAAGCCAGTGTCGCGGACCGAGATATTGGAGCGAGCTAGTTCCTGTCTCAAAGAGCAGGCTACCGAGACCGGACACGTGATGGTGGCATCTCGTTCATCTCGTATTACCGCGATGTATGTCTGGTTTAAGTAAGTAATGTACGCCTGGCGACAAAGAGGCCGATTATTTACGTACTTCCTGGTATGTTGCGAGAAGATCCTCAATGGTCTCTCGCGACGTTGTCGCTGGCCAACGTACTGCAAGTTTTGTGAAGCCGAATGAGCTGGCCTGGTCGAAGTCGATGTAGGCGCCGATGCAGAAAGCGAGTCTTACAGAGCTCGCAGCGTAGACGCCAATGTCCTCTTCGCTCTTCGCACTGGCAACTGCTAACGCACTGAGTAGACCTGCGCAGAAGCCTTGGACACCACCACCGTTAGTCACGCTTTCGAGAACAGCGGAGTGGGCAGCGCCTCCCTCGCGCAGCTTCAGGTACTCGAGATACTGGATGACGTGGGAGATGACAGCCATGGGCATCATGAGCGCGTTCCGCTCCTCTTCCAGCGAGAGGTGTTCACCGGTCTCCCGGGTGATCCAGTGCGCCAAGTTCGTTGCGGCAGCCTTTCCGGAAGATGCATGGAGAGCAGTATCGCTGCAGGTCAGTGAGTCCCATAGGAGAGGAAGTTCACGCAGAGCATCCGCAATCGGTTTCAGCGTCTGCGTCTCCTTTAGCGTGGTCTGTAGCCGCATCTGCCAGTCGTGCCCAGGCCACGGGCCCAGGGCTCCAAAAACCACAAGCGACGGTATGTCGTCCATAGTCAGTACCTTAAGTAGTCGTGCAGAAGGAACACCCACTGCAAGTGCAGGTGCGAGCAATGCTGTGCTGGGGACGATTGGGGGGCATTGGCACCGCAAATATATTATATTGCATCAAGATCTCCACGTCAGTCACGCATGGACACTCAGGAGACGAGGAGTGGCCATCGCCAGTACAAAGGCCATCAGTCTAAGATCAAGCCTACCTACCTGTACCTCAGAAGGATACCTGCAGATCTTGCAGGAACGGGGAGTACCGAGCGACCAATGGCACCGTCCCTGACCCGGCATGGACGAGTCTGGCCTGCCTCGTCGGTCGCTGAAGAGATCTGCGCCCTCGACCACGCAGCCCCGCCCTTGGGATGCTGACGCGCTGAGTGAACATGCCTGGTGTAGTCTGGCGAGTTGCCTAATCTGGCGTGGTCCAGGAGGATCCGCAGATAGACGCCCCAGCGTAGGGGCTCCTAGGAAGAGCTAGGGGAATTGCGTCGAGTGGCGGTGCGGCGCGCTTCTCTTTTGAAGGGTGGATGGCGTATTAGTCGGCGGCCGAGGGGAGGAGGAAGAGGAGGAGGATGAGGTGAGATGATGGACGGTGCTCGCTCGTCTTACGGACGGGAGGCTAGGTAGGTGCAGGTGACACCACAACAGGCCAGGCGCGCAGAAACGGCGAGAAGGGCCGGGCTCCTCGTCTTCGTGGAGACGCGTTCGGCGGTTTGTGTGAACTGCAACGTGCCTGCGTTACCTCGCAATGACACTGTAGGTACATATCTAGGTAGGTAAGGTACCTGAGGTGTGCGTGGGTCAAAACTTGAAGGTGGACAGAGCAGAGAGAAGAGAGGGAACTTAGGGAAGGAGCGAGCGAGCGAGCGTAGTTTTGGCCGTGGTCTTGGCAGTCACGGGCC
Source organism: Sphaerulina musiva SO2202 (assembly GCF_000320565.1). Lineage (NCBI taxonomy): Eukaryota > Fungi > Ascomycota > Dothideomycetes > Mycosphaerellales > Mycosphaerellaceae > Sphaerulina > Sphaerulina musiva. The sequence continues at coordinate 3,680,896 of NW_016017383.1, forward strand.
CTGATAAGTACTGCCGGGAGCTATTGATAGTTATACCTCATACCTCCTACGGAGGTAGTTCGCTCGGTCTATACCTCCCTAGGTCAGGTACCTAGGTGTAGAACTACCTACCTCCTACACGTGTAGCCGCTTTCCCGTCCGTGTCATCTCACCTCACCTCACCTCACCTTCCGAAACTGCAGTGTCCCGCTTTTCTTAGACATCTACACACCACTTTCAACCCACAACCGCGCACACACGTGCCTTTCACTATTGCTATTCGCTACAGGCAGCTTCGCGCGCGCCCTCCGCGGGAGATGGTACTGCAGCCCTACCCGTAGACGCACGCGCGCGCATCTCGCAACTTTTTCCGGGCCTAGCCTATTCTGCGTCCATCGAGCGCAGACATTGTATCTGGAAGCTTTCCAGTTGTCGTTCAGGTCAGCAAGCACGTAGGAGGTACTGTAGAGTCACCTGCAACGCGAGCAGCGGAGAAGCTGTCTCCCTGGTGGCTCGACCCTGCATAAGCCGCCACCCGAGCTGGCCCTACCTCCTACCTCCAGGTAACTCAGAAGAGCAGGAACTGCCAAGCCAGGGTCCAGGTTCGTCGGGCAACCATAGGTACCTCAGGGAAGGTAGGCACATGTATTCCCCAACTTATATCACATGCAGGGCAGTTTTCAGGTTCTTAGCCGGGGATGGGGCAGAACATTGGCAAACATGGAGGGTGATCATAGTATTGCATTGGTCTTTCTAGCTATCGCAAGAATCTCTTCTTTCAAGGCTGTGCAGTCCATCGGCTTGATGGGCACTCGATGTCCCACATCCAACTCCAGCAGTCCCGTAGTCTTTGGGTCACAGTTTCTGTGTAACAAGCTTCTGTGGTACTGGAGCCCTGGATCCTGTAGTCCATGCACATGTAGTGTTGGGATATGCAGTCTCCTTCCGAGCGGAATAGGCGCCAACTTGTTGAATTGTGCTGTGCTCAACGCCGCCGCGTCCACCAATCCTGTGGGCATTTCTTCCTCGGTGTCGAGCCATACCAGCGGTGCTCGCCCCTGCAATAGGATTCCAAATCTGAACCGCGGCCATGATGAAGGCTTGCCGAGCACTTCCTGTTGATATTGTTGTGTGTAGAGTAGAGAGGCGGCGAGCTTGGCACCCTGGCTGAAGCCCATCAAGCCCACCCATTCCCCATCACCGCCTCGCATGTCGTCTTCAACCATTGCGGCTTCGATGGCATCGTGTATTCGTTGTGTGGCTTCGACGTGTCCTCGATAGCAGTCGTCGTCTCGCCATCGTAGCCAACCCTTGAAAGGACCCATGCCTTCGAACACTTTCACCACATCGGGGCCAGGGTGAGAGACATAAGGTGCCTCTACGAAGACGAAGCGGAAGTATGGTCGTAGTAGCCTGCGTACCACACGCGTTTGTGCTCGAAAGATGCGAGAATTCGTGCCACCGCCATGAAACATGAGGATGCGAGGCAGGTGTTGATCCGCTTCGTCTTCTGAGGTGTAGGTAGGTCGAAACATCGTCGTTGTGAATGGAATTTGTCTTCTTGGTGGTACACTTGGGTCTGTAGCTCGGCTCCGTCGACTGGCGGTGCTGATACTGTAGCAATGGCACTGGAGCCGGACTGTAACTGGTGGACACTGTTGTTGAACTGATTCTGGATGCTGTGATGGTCGCCGTGATGTCCATGACGAGTCTCTTCTTATACTTGGTAGCCATGAGGCTCCTCCATCAGTGTCCGAAGCGGGTTCCATAGTAGTGCAGTCCGGATCTCGAAGCAAGAGTGAGTCTACCTTAAGCCGGACTCCGGGTCTAATATCAAGCGTTACCAGTCCAGTGTCGCTCTAAGAACACGCCGCCATATCGGAAATTGAGCTTCAACAGTCTTAACTTGACGACTTGCGGAATGTGGTGTTCACAAGCAGTCGGGCAAACGGTGTCCGAGCGAGTGACTCCAGAAGCCGATACCTATGCCGCGCTGGCTGCATTAGAACTAGCTTCCAGCTAAGGAGTCCGCGTCCTAAGTTCCTAACTACATGTACCTGACCCAGGTAGCGACCCATGTCTGATCTCTTCATGCGTTGACAGCACTGCCCACAATACAAGTGAGACGACCACGTTTTGTCGTTATTGTTGTGATTGGTTTCGAATACTAGTCCTCCAGGACGTTGAGATGCTGCCTTCTGGGCCCTCGTCCGCAACGAACACTGTAGTAAGCCTCCCTTCGCTGCAGTGGAGTACTGGAACCCGCCACCAGGACCACAACAATACGTAACATTCGGCACAGATAGGGCATCAGTAACGATGCTACACTACCTCTACTGGAAGCTACGAAGGTGCAAGGCTTTAGTCATAATCGGAATGCGCGCAGATTTGCCCTCTCCTCGGCGCTAATAGCACAATACCTATACATACGTCAGCATGGTGCTGCACTCCGGAATAAGGGCGTGGGCTCACTTCACTAAGCGGTCGTGGACTGTAGGAAGCAGTGAAGTGGACAACCATGCACACTTTTAGCGGAGAACGTGAGAGCCGGGGCCCGCAGTGAAGGAAACAGTAAGGCTGATTATCTCAACGGGCTTAGACTCGCCGGGCTGGTGGATTAGGGGTTTCGACTTCACGGGCCGCGTACTAGCGTCTTCCCTGACTTTGTTTGACCAATCAAATATGGGACCAGTCAATCCCTCCTAGCTCCCACTACCTCCTACTCACTATTGAAAGAGGGGCCTGTGATTGGCCAAAGAAGCCATGTCGCGGCATGGCAGAAGCTTAATGCAGCCAGTGTTATCGGTGATGGAGTAGTACGAGCAGTTTGAGTACCACTGAGATAAAAGGCTGAAGTAGGGTTACTGAATCAGGCAGATCGACTGACGAATAGACGCTCAAACCCGGAGGGCTGGGAGGACAACGGTCTGAGGTTGTCAGGTTAAGCATTTTGGGATATTTTCGGCATCGAGAGGTCTCTTTGAGCCTCATATCAATATGGAGTCACAAGGACCGCTTGAAGCAGTGATTGTACCATATGAGCCCTGTGAACTGTAGCTAACTACACTTCTGCCTTGATGCGCCGTCATCGAGATCTCGTGTGCGATCCAGAGGTAGTTCAGCAGTTCGATAGAGTTTGTCGAAGTGCTTTCAAAAGCGAGGATGACCAGGGGCTTCCGGCGTCGTCGAGTCCCAATGAAAGTGGTCAGCGGAAAGGTTAGAGATTTCACGCGTGAGTGATCCCGAGGCAAGACTAGCGGCTTCAGCAGGTTGATCAGTATACTAGTAAATGGAGCAGGAAGCACTTCACCCTGCAAAGTTGATGTGGCGCTTGCAATCTTCAGGCAATCATGAGTGCCGACGGGCAAATCTGCACATCCGGCTACAGAACTAGCGTTATCGTGTCGTATTGTACGTAGCCGAACATGCTCTCACGCCAAGCTGCTGGCCTGAAGAACCGACGTTTGGCGACAATCGCCGTGCAGGACTCGCTTCTGCAAGGCTGACGTTGTGACACACAGTATCTAGGGCCTGACGGCCTTGCGATCGCTCGATCCACGACGGATCGATTGATCGCAACTACATGTACATACCTCCTACATGTATATCATGGAAGAGCGGCCAACCAAGAAAAGGGCTACCTGATAGGAGGTAGGAGGTAGCTCCAAACAGCCAGGAAAGCCATATCGTCCGTGCGTCAGGTATGAAGTGGGTACCTAGGAGCCTAGGAGGTACCTCCTAGCGTAAAGTACAATTGACATGTACACAGTACATTATATGCAGGTTCGGTACCTCCTACTTGGTAGTTTATTGGGATCCACTAGCATGTGACCGGACCCTGCCCGCTCTTCCAAAGACCCTACCTCCGTACCTCCGTTTCTAGGTGTCGTGCCTCAGGCGCCGAGAGGTCCACCCGGAGATACCTCCGCGGTGGGACAACAGTCACTCATTACGCGACAGACGGACGTGGGACGCGACGGTGACGTCCGGGGGAGGGATGGAGCATGGGTGAGTGAAACAAGCTATAATGCAGTAGTACTACCACCACCGCAAAGAAGTACCAGGTGATATTACCTACATGTAGGTATGTACCTGACCTTATAGTACCTCCTGAGACAAAAAAGAGGACCTGACAGTTCGGAATGCTCGGGGGTTATGCCTGGGGCCGAAGTTCGGTCGAGTACGTGGAGTCGAGTCTTACCTTAAGTCTGCGAATGTGTGGGATCAATGGGTCGGGCAGGTAGGTACCAAGGTATTGCAATATTCGAGCACTGCGACGTCGACGTGAGCAACAGAGATGCAGTCGCCCTCGCTGCTATGCCTGCGCGTGATGCGCGCCATGGCCGTGCAAGAGTCCCTGCCGTGTCTCCGGTCACAGGCACTGGCACGGTCTCGGTCACGGTCACGGCGATGCTACGCCTCGATGCCCCCATCACCACCATCACCACCTCCTCCTCCGCCACGACCGTACCAGACCGCACCCCCACTGGCCGCGCGCATAGCGGCCGACGCGCAGCCCGGCTTCCGCAAGCGATCCAAGTCAGACGACGATGAGGAACACATCCCGCGCCCCCTCACGCGCCCCATCGGCATGCCCAATCCTCCTCAGCCCGGCCAGAACATGGGCTTGGACCACCGCACCTTGCGCGAGCGACGAGACGACTTTGTCGACTTCACCAAGCACATGGAGCGACGTGCGGCAATGACGAAACAAATCAGCAAACCCTACTTCCGAGACTGGAGCAATCTACGCTTCCATCGAGGCAAGATCTTCAAGTCCAATGAACGACTCTTTCGCGCCGATGTAAGCTTGTGGTTTCCCAACTTCTTCGGAAAGACGCTACGGAAGGATGCAGCGCGCCTGTTAGACCAGGCAGGAGGCCGCCGCAATGATGGATACCAGGGGCTGGGTCGAGACACCTGCGAGCTGATGGAGGGCAAAGTCAGTGTGGTGTCCATTGTGTCGGGAACCTGGGCTCAGGAGCAAGTCGATACCTTTGTGCATGAGAAGCATAATCCTGAGCTACACCAGGTGCTGCGGGAGAACAGAGACGTGGCACAGAGGGTGTGGATCAACCTTGAAGACAATACCCTACGGTGGTGGGTGCTGCAGGCGTTCCGCGCTAATTTGAGGAGTCAGTTGTCACAGGACGAGCAAGAGAGGTACTTCATGGTGCGGCGAGGCGTGGACGATGTCATGAAAGAGTCCATTGGTCTGCTCAACGAAAAGGTCGGCTATGTATATCTCGTTGATGCCGATTGTAAGATTCGCTGGGCGGGAAGCGCAGATGCCGAGTCGGTGGAACGAGAGAGCATGATCAAAGGCTTGCGAAAGCTCATACAGGAGGCCAGGACGCCACGTGGGAAAAGAACAGACTCAGTGCTGCAGCTCGAGGATGCAGCTGCTGACAGTTTAGAGGTATAGACCTCGCGGCAGCAGAGGTGCCGCGAATATTTGTGCTATTTTGCTCCTTTTAGTCTCGCTGACCTGCCCGGCACCCGTTCGGTGACACCCTGCTTCAGGTCCTGTAAATCGTTCCGCACGTCGCGCAAATGTCCATGAAATCTTGCGTGGCCTCAGAGTTGAGCAGCGCGGTGTAGGACACCAAAAAGCTCCAGAGATCGCGTCCGGTACGCTGCTTGCTATGAGGAGCGCCAGTATGACGGGCCATGCTCCGGACTTCACCTAGCAGTGATGGATCTGAGTCAGCGACTGTCTCGTCGAGGGTCACAATCAAGGTGTGCTTACATCTACATGGCTCGTTGTACGGGCCTCTCATCACTGCGAATCCTACCACGGAGACCTTCTCGATGTACTTCGGGTACTTGATGGCGAGGAAGCCGCATGGATCATCACCGCGGAGGGTGAAGCGAACTTCAACGGGCTCCTTGCGCCATGCAAGACCTGATCACAACACCCGCAGGTCAGCATGTCTGTTGTCTAGGTCCGTCCTCGAGTACGCATCATAGCAAATTGCGTGCTCGCTCGGGCCGAGACATCGTGATGAAAGGGTGGCGATTGCTTGACTTACGGATGGTGCGGAAGATTTCGACTTGTAAAAATTTGGGCCAGAGCTTGCCGACCTGAAGGAAGAAGTGATCAACGGCGTTGGCATGAAGAGCACTGTCGACGAAGCAAAAAGTGTTTTCCAGATAGTAGATCTGCGATGCCTCCTGGCGGATGCTTTTGCTTGCTTGAAGCAGAGCTGGCGGCGCGGTGCCCAAATTGTGAATCAAACTATGGAGAAAAACATATCAGTCCAGGATGCAAGGCAGCGCGAAACTTTGGCGGAACATACTCGCGATCATACACTTTGTCGGGAAATGGTAGCGTCGACCTCCTGGTTCGAAACGATATACCCGTTACCAGCTTAGGCTTCGGCTTGGGCTTGTCAAGGTCGTACAGGCGGACAATTGAGATTGACTTGTCCTTGGTGAGCGACATGCGGTAGATTGTGTTTCTAATCTCTCCAGAGAGATCGTGAAAGCCGGTGAGATGGCCAGTTGACTCGTTGACCGGCGACGGCGTTGCGTGCGAGCTGGACGGCATCACCTGGGGATCCGGCTTCATCGTGGTCATTGCTGTGGTGTTGGACGGCCTTGGTACGGTGGCGCTCAATCGTGCCCAGTGTCCTTGTAAGTAAGATAGAAAGGCCGAAAAGCAGAAACTGATGTGAGCAATAAATACAGTGCGTGAGGAACTTTGGCTGTGTGTGACAATAGGAGGCAGACCCCTGCAAACGCGTCCTGCACTGAGATAGCTTTCCATTGTCGACTCTGCTTCACTCACTGCCCTTGTGGCTGCGCGGATGACTCCAGATTGTGGGATCCCGCCAGTTGGCCAACATGGCGACTGGTATAGTTCTCACCGCCACTTCGCTCAGCAGTAGGTAGCGCAGCAGGTCCCCCTTATCCAGGGAATTGCAACGAACCTCTGCGGGTTCCGTAGACCGCCGTGTGCTTTTCCACGACCGGTTCTCACGCGTCGAACGAGCAATCCACTTATCGCGTGAAGCCACAATCTCCACAGGCCACGCGAATTGAGTGAATGGGCTCATAACGCTGGTCAAGCTGATCGATAGCGACTGCGGGAGCCTTCAATAGATGATCGCTATTCCGCGAGTGGCCGAAGCGGTGTGCCCTGAGTGCTTCACTCATCGCTCGTAGAAATTGGCATTGGAATAGCTGTTCCAGCTTCACTTGATTTTGGCGCGAATCCGTGCCGACGGCCACGCGACACCACCAGCCGCTGATTGAGCTCAACGACTTCGATTCTGACATTCGAACGGTCGGACCAGGCCACTGTACGCGAAGAAGCGCGAGTGAACAGTCGGACGGTCTCATGCCACAAAATGGGTGCATGAACCTGATCGTCTCGTGGGGCGACTGATGCAGCGCAGATGAACATGGTATGACTCGATCCCACATGTACTCTAGAAGCATGACGGCCATGCGGTGGACATCTCAGTTGAGTAGCGAGCCAATAGCCAAGGGCAGGCGGCCGACATGAAGGACCTCAGTCCGTAAACTGCAAATCAGTATCGACACACATCCGAGGGCAAGCGCTACCACACCCATCAGGACGTCGCATACTGCCTTCGCTCCACGCTGCCAGCAAGATACCTGCAGAACAACTGCCAGATCCTCCGTCGAATCGGCTTGCGAGCGAACAATGATTCGAGCCTGTTTGGCGCAACTAGTAATGCATGGCAATAAGGTGGAGCTGCCGCAAGAGGAGGCCGATATGAAGTAGATTGCGTCCAGGGAGATAGCCATGTGCACCCGACATCATGACTGTCCACGATGAACCACACCTAGGCGCTGATCACGGAGGCTACAAGTCTTCTTGAAACTACTCGGAGCATATATTATCGATGTGCTCATTTTCCTATTACTAAGTGGTCAGTTAAATAGGCGAACATCCTTTTTTTAAAAGATAGGCCTACGACTCGACTCGACCTCGAAATCGAGTTTAACCTAAGCAGCGTCTTGTAGAAATAGCAAAGATTCGCAGCATCGATTGATACAGCTTCTAGCTGTCCTCCCGGTATAGAAAGAGTGCTGCCGGCATATCTCGCTTTGCACACGTTCCACGGCATGCGAATTCGCGCTAAACGGCGTATGTCGTACTCGCAGGTTTCCGGTTGTTCTAGAGACCCTGCCGTATCGTTTGTAGTATATGTTGTTTAATAGATTAACTCGTGTCGTATACCTGTATATAGGAGGCAAATATCTGTAGGTACCTTACAGAGCAATATAGTTGAATAGCTGAATAGGAGCATTTGTACTCTGTAGCAACCTGCGGACACCTTAGGTGTTATAGGTTACCCAAACAGGTAAGCCGGCAATATGCTATAGGTACAGTTAGGTTAGCAATATACTGTAGCAGGTTAGCAGGTTTAAGAACATATAGTAGGTAGAGAGAGAGCTACTGAAGCGTTCAATAGATCAAAGAGAATACCGTAGAAGCTTCAGACGCGTTCAAAACGTGGAAAGGTGCTCTACTTTTTATTCTGCCCCGTCTGAGGAGGATTCCCGCGGATTCCTCCAGGGGCTGCATGTTTGCTTCTGATTTATGTGTGCATGCGCAGACTTCTCCTATTTGCTACATGTTCTTACTATTTGGCACAGTTTGCCTTGGACATTTCAAAGTCACAGATCCAGCTGACCGCAGCGCATGGATGTGACGGGTGCAAGTCTCGTAGGATGGCTGACCTATCGAGTCACGCAACAGTAGCAATTCGCTACAAGCGCAATCTGGAGGGCGTCAGAAAACAAGTCGGTATCTGCGCCGAGCTGGGACTTCCTAGGGGCGGGTATCACGACAATGCTGATCAGCATCATGATGTCCAGGTCAGCCACACCACTTGTGATACTGCCGGTGTTAGATGGACTCTGGAGAGGGACACCACATTGTGGATGTCTGCCGTCGTGGGATCGCCAGGACACCAACATGAAGGAGTATCACGCAGGTTGTTCCGTCTTCTTAAAGGAAAGCCTCGAACATGGTTGTTGGCCATTGACCTAGAACAGCCCAAACCACTTCTTCTGTACGGGCTGCTGCTTCCCTTCAAAGTCCACATATGTCTCTTTACTCTCGCCAGCCTGACCCACCACTGTGTTTTTAGATTCTTCGCCCAGATTGGTATTTGCTCCCAAACCCTGTTGACCAGCGAGCCGCACATTGTCCTCTCGAAGTGCAGGTCCCATGCTCTCGTCATCACCCTTTGCACTCCATCCTCCGAACAGTCCACCCTCTGCCTGATCCAAGCCATGTGCTTTGCGATATTCTGACCGTTTTCTCACATCATCAACTTTTTGCCTGCGCTTCTCGGCTGTCTGAGCCGTCACAAATGCCACATGTAAATTGTATGTCTCTAGCCAGCGGCTAATATAGGCAATTGGGTGCGAGAAGAACATGCTCCGAGGAGGCAGCATATCATAATACGGAGTATTGTGGAGGAAGTCGCTGATCCAAACGCCAATAACGAGGGATACAAGAATGCCCTGTGCTACATTAGTCGTATCTGTGGAAGTGTGCAAGGCGAGTCGCGTACCAATGAGATCCACAGATGAATTACGCGATTCGTCAAGAACCAATGCATGAATGTCCCTTCGGGCGGCATCATGTGTGGATAGCGCCTCGTCCTCTGCGTCGGCGTCAAATCGGGTCCATATGTATATCTTGTCTTGCTTCGCAGCCTTGCGGGATGCGATGGCGGCCGGAACTTGTCTGGCTTCTCCAAGACCCGCGGTTTGGGAGGCGTGGGCTTGTCCGTCGAGGCATGTCGCACTGCTGGAAGGATCCGCAGATGCTGCAGTTGACGGGAATGGAGGGAGAAGCCGGCGCGAGGCACAGCGAGACGCAGAGATGCCATGGCGGCGGAGACGGGGACGGGGACGGGGACGGCGAGGGCGACGACGATGTGATGGCGGTGCACAATATACAACCCTCGACCTTTGATCCTCCGTCCTCCGATGGGGAAGGAAGAAGGGATAATTATTGGCTTCGGGTTCGTTCCTGCCTCAGCGCGACTTCCCCACACGCTTTGCATTTGATTGGTAGAAGCGACCTGCCCTGCCTGGCAGGAGCTCTCCAAATCAAAACACCCACCGCTCCTCTCCTTCCACTGTCGTTCGTCCGACTCCACCACCACCACCACCACCACAACAACAACATCGCTCGAGACTTCGTGTCTGATCTTCCCGCCGCAAACAACACCCTTCCCCAAACCAACACTTAATACAACACCGCCAAAATTCCAGGCATGCGTGAGATCGTAAGTCCGCACCACACCGCCCCTAATGCCACCGCCGCGCGGGGCACGCGTGTGCGGCCAGATGCCACGGCGACGGCATTGTCCATTTAGACTGCAGGCTGACAGCAATGTGGTGACAGGTCCACCTCCAAACCGGCCAGTGTGTACGTATACGCGCCAATTCGACACGACCCGAGTGGAAATTGACATCGCAAAGGGCAATCAAATAGGTGCTGCCTTCTGGCAGACCATCTCTGGCGAGCATGGCCTCGACGGCTCCGGCGTGTACGTGAAGGACACAGCAATGTAGACATGGGGGCACAACTGACGCGGCGCAGGTACAATGGCACGTCTGATTTGCAGCTTGAGCGCATGAACGTGTACTTCAACGAGGTATGAGTTGCTCCCTGCTGCGTCAGGCACAATAGCGTGCCCAAAGCTAATGTGACATGCATAGGCGTCTGGCAACAAGTACGTTCCTCGTGCTGTCCTCGTCGATCTGGAGCCGGGTACCATGGACGCTGTCCGTGCTGGCCCATTCGGTCAGCTCTTCCGTCCAGACAACTTTGTCTTCGGCCAGTCCGGTGCTGGCAACAACTGGGCAAAGGGTCACTACACTGAAGGTGCCGAGCTCGTCGACCAAGTTCTTGACGTTGTCCGCCGCGAGGCTGAGGGCTGTGACTGCCTCCAGGGTTTCCAGATCACCCACTCCCTCGGTGGTGGTACCGGTGCCGGTATGGGTACGCTTCTCATCAGCAAGATCCGCGAAGAGTTCCCGGACCGCATGATGGCCACTTTCTCTGTCATGCCATCGCCAAAGGTCTCCGACACCGTCGTCGAGCCATACAACGCCACACTCTCCGTCCACCAGCTGGTCGAGAACTCTGACGAGACATTCTGTATCGACAACGAGGCGCTGTACGACATCTGCATGCGCACCCTCAAGCTCAACAACCCTTCATACGGCGACCTGAACCACCTTGTCTCCGCTGTCATGTCCGGTGTGACTACTTGTCTGCGTTTCCCAGGTCAGCTCAACAGCGATCTTCGCAAGCTTGCCGTCAACATGGTGCCGTTCCCACGTCTCCACTTCTTCATGGTTGGTTTCGCACCACTCACCAGCCGTGGCGCGCACTCGTTCCGCGCTGTTACCGTGCCAGAGCTCACCCAGCAAATCTTCGACCCCAAGAACATGATGGCTGCCAGCGACTTCCGCAACGGCCGCTACCTCACCTGCTCTGCCATTTACCGTGGTAAGGTTTCCATGAAGGAAGTCGAGGACCAGATCCGCAACGTGCAGAACAAGAACACTGCGTACTTTGTTGAGTGGATTCCAAACAACGTCCAGACCGCCCTCTGCTCCATCCCACCACGTGGTCTCAAGATGTCCTCCACCTTCGTCGGAAACAGCACCTCGATTCAGGAGCTCTTCAAGCGTGTCGGCGACCAGTTCACTGCCATGTTCAGGCGCAAGGCCTTCTTGCATTGGTACACTGGTGAGGGTATGGACGAGATGGAGTTCACCGAGGCTGAGTCCAACATGAACGACTTGGTTTCCGAGTACCAGCAGTACCAGGAGGCCTCTGTTTCCGAGGGCGAGGATGACTACGAGGAGGAGGTTCCACTGGAAGGCGAGGAGTAGGATCGTTCGCGTGAAAAGTCCGGGCCGTCCTCGAAGCGTAGTCCAATACGCCATGATTCAATTGTTGACAGGAACTAGTTGAAGACGAGGTATGGCAGCGGAGTATGATGAATGAAGCGTTGGCTTGCGAGTGGTTGGCTCTGTTGACAACCACCCCGCGATTGAAATCCGATATTTTCTCCACTTTGAGGTTTCTCCTTCCAATTTTCAACATTGTCAATGCTCTGTGGGTATTGGTTTGCATGGGACATCCTATCGTGTCGCCCACTTTCATTCGCCTCAGACTCAATAGAGCCGGGCATGAAGTACTCTTTTCTTCCTGGAATCTGGGCTGTTGGGGGCCATCCGTCGTAGTGTCCAGACGTCGTCAGGAGATTTCCAGACCTTCTAAGACATACCACAGGCACACAACCAGCAGATTCAACACAGAGAATGTCTCGATGTGCAATTGAGCTGTAGAGGGCATTACTCCCGAGATCGTGATATACGTTCTCTCGTCTTTGATGATATGAAATACCTTGTAGTTTTATGAAAAGATGACTTGCAAGTATCAGATGGTGGCTGGCACTGTGGCAGGCTCAACAAAAAAGATCATTCCCCTATCGGCATTGATGAAATATCTCTCGATGCCCACCTCAACGTTGATGATGTGGTTCTTTTGTTTTCCCCCCATCCTTGATAGCTGCACCTAGCTAGGTACCTGGTAATTTCTTTATCAAATTTCTCATTACTTCTTCTCCGGTTCGCCCTTTTGCGCCTTGTTCTTGTTGTCGCCGGTATCTTTGTAGTCACCGCCCTGGGCTTCATATCTGCGTGCCATTTCACCTGCTTTCCATGCTGACCATTTGCCCGCTCCGCCGCCTAGGTAGAAGAAGAAGAAGACGTTAATAGGTTAATAGGTGGTCGGGCAGGTGGTCGGGCAGGCAGGTAGGCATGCTGGAAGGGGGGATGGAGGATTATAGTCCTATTGAGAGTAGGGTTTTGTTTGTTGATTGATAGACGAATGGATAGGTAGATAGATGGATACTTTACCTTTCTCTTCGGCCTTGACTTCTTCCTTGACTTTCTCTCTCAGCTCGGGATCTGTGGGCTCTCCTTTGCTTGAAGGCATTTTGTTGGGCTTGTAGGAGGAGGTGTGGTATGGTTTGGAGTCGCGCAAGCTAGATGAGTGATATGCACTACGACTGGGAGGTACAGGTAAGGTAGGTAGGTATAGAATAGATTTTGGCTTCGAGATTCTTATTAATGTCATGTACATCTCAGGTACACGGGTGTACAAGTACATGTATATTCGGAACTGCATGTATTGCTTCTGCGAGACTGCCTACATGTACCTGACGTCTCCATGAAGTCATGATGTCAAGACAATGGACATTGATGAGAGCTTTAGGCTGGCTTTATGGAACTGAACTTACCTTATGCAGGTACAGGAACCTTATTGACTCCTGGTTCCGCAGTCGTCCATGTTTATATGTACAATTATAGTGCAATATACAAGTATTTATACATTGGAGTCTTGGTCGTTTCTCGTCGTTCATAAACACACCTCATGTTTGAGTCGCAGAATCGGCCGTGTATGTGAACCTCGTCGGTCGGTGGCAGCCTCTACTTCTTCCCACGCGCGGATTTCCGCACTCCGGGCACGACTGGCTTCATAGCTTTCTTGATCGTGGTCTTTGTTTTCGCTGTTGAATTATTGCGAGACGACTGTCGCTCGGCCGGTAGCTCAGGCTTTTTTGGTTGTTTGGGTGTACCCCTCGCCTTTTTTGCCTTCGGTGATTTCTCTTCTGCTTCACCAGATAGATCTGCTGCGCTGACATTCTCCTCGTCGATCACTTCAGCTTTTGTCCTAGCCTTGTTGGCTCGCGGTGCTTTTGTCTTTATCGGTTCAGCATCTCCATTGGCTTCAGACTTTATCCTTTTGCCACGCTGCTTCTTCACTGGAACAACTTCTTCCTCGTCAACCCCTTGTTCATCCCCCTCCTCCTCTTCTTCTTCCTCAGCCTTCCGCTTCCGGGCCTTCGTGGGGTTTCTTCCCGCCTTCACGTTTTCCTCCGAAGACTTCACGTCGCCTGCTACTGCTGCAGTCTTTTTCTGAATGCTGGGTACAAAGGCAGATGTTCGTCCACCTACAGTGATATGCTCAATCTTCTCGCCACTCGGCAACTTGTTGACGTCTCCCTTCTTGCCTTTATCCCAGCGATAGCGCATGAGCCATGTTTCTGGGAATTGCGAGCTGTCTGCCAGCGTCTCGCATGCTATCGTGGTGACATCCATCAATGCCGCGTGAAGCTGCTGAATCTGCTGCTGGTCGAAGGTATTGCTGTATTGCTCGGGATGTAGCTTCGCCTGAAAGAGGATCTCATCGGCGACCCAGTTCCCGATTCCACTCAAATTGCTTTGATTCAGCAGGAGTGCTTTGACCGGCACAGTTTTCTTGTTTAACAGCTTCGAGAGCCATTCCACCGTCACGATGTCCTTGTCGATGAATGGATCGGGTCCGTTCTCTTTCAACGGACTGTGATTCCGTATGTCATCCGCCTCGCAATCAACCAAGGAGATCCTTCCGAGACGTCTAGCATCGACAAACGCAAGCTCGACGGCCTCTCGATCTCCTTCGGCATCGCACTTGATCAACCACTTTGTCCACTTCGGCTCGGGTGGCCATGCTTCAGGCATCTTGTCATCCTCCTTCGCTCTCTTGTAGTAGGCGGTCTCTTCGACGGAGCATTTGATCCATCCCGTCATGCCCAGATGCATGACGGAATGAGGTGGCTTGTCGAGCGTGATGTAGAAGTATTTTCCTTGCTGCCCTGCACCTACGACCTTCCTACCCTTCAAGTGTTTTGAGAATGCATTGGCATCGGTGCCACCCTTCTTGCCATATACTATTGCGTCTTCGAAGGCCTGGCATGTTGCGATTGTTCTGTTGACAAGGTGCTTGCGTAGATAATGCACCATACGCGCAACCTCCCCGATCTGGCACTGTCAGTCAGCACCAACAAGAGCCGACTGCTCGAGTGGATGGAGCCTCACCTCGGGCATTGTGAGCCACCAGCTCCAAGGTCTCCTGTCAGGCTGAGGAAAGTAAGTTGAGGGTGGGATGTATGTTGTGAGAGTGGTGCTGCAAGTCGATAATCTTGGAAGGTGTTGTATACCGTCTGTTACAGTTAATAGACGCGTCGATCGAGTCGCGAAGCAAGCTCAAGCCAACACATGTCAACCTCCATCAACTGCACCGTGCGCCTCCACCCTCACCATCACCCAGAGGAACCCGTAAATTTGTTCATGTGGCGTATGAGAAGTTCTTTTAGTCCGCATCGGCCAATATGGCATTACATGGCCAACACGCCTCGCCGTGGTCGCCGCCGCCGCTTCGGGCAGCTCAATCCGGTTGGGAGGGCGCAAATATGATAAGCTAAGTTTCTGTCGTCGTCGTCCATGATCCATTTTCTCTTCATTTGTTGCGGTATCGTTATTCGCTTGTCCAGAGCTATCTGCTACACGATGATCACAAGCAACGCCCTGCTTGCTGCTCTTGTCGGCTGTACTGCATGGGTTGCAGCCCATGCCGGACACGACCATGGGGAGAAATACCAGCAGAAGAAGTTTGTTGGCGAGACCAAGGAAGATCGTGAGTAGATCTACGGGCCCGACTGCCCTCATCCGGGAGCGACCATTTGAGAGTACTGACCTCGAGTCTCCCACCAGTGGATGCAAAATGGGGCAGTGATGTGAGAAGAAGCACGCCTCGTCGTGGGAGTTACATATTGATCTGATGCAGTGGGGCTTCTCTGGTATCAACACATTCGCCCATTTGCCTCACACAAGGTGTTTGCAAAACCCGGATGAAGAGTATGACATTGCTGTCTTGGGTGCGCCCTTCGATACTGCAGTTTCATATCGCCCAGGAGCCCGTTTTGGCCCACGAGCAATCCGAGCAGCATCACAGCGTCAAACTGCTTTCCGTGGCTACAATCCTCGAGCTAGCATAAATCCCTACCAGAGTTGGGCTAAGATGTAAGAGACTAGCAATATTGCAAGAGGCTCTCGCGTTTGGTGCTCATTCTGTTCAGCATCGATTGTGGTGATATACCTATCTCACCCTTCGACAATGCGCTCGCCTTGCGTCAAATGACAGAGGCTTTCACGAATCTAGCCCACAGCACAGCTCCGAAGCACAATGCTGAATCTCGACATACATATCGCAATATCCCGAAACTGCTTACATTGGGTGGGGACCATTCGATTGCTTTGCCCACACTTCGAGCTCTCAACCAGGTATATGGGCCTGTGGCGGTTGTCCATTTTGACGCCCATCTCGATACGTATGCACACTCACGAGGCGGGCTTAAAACCCGTAGTTGACTGAACTTGCGCTATAGGTGGCATCCCGCTAAATACCCCTCAGCCTGGATTGATCCAAACAATCCGAACGAGCAGTCATTCTTTACGCATGGCACCATGTTCTGGGTGGCTCACAACGGTCGGTAAATTGACGCCTCCCAATTCCCAGTGCTGACTGTTGAAAATAGAAAGTTTGATTGCCAAGAACAAGTCCGTTCATGCTGGCCTCCGTACTCGCTTGTCAGGCATTGAAGACAATGAAGACGACGATACTCAGGGCTGGTCGCGCATTGCCTGTGATGACATTGATGATCTCGGTGCCAAAGGCGTGGCAAAGAAGATCGTTGAGCATGTTGGCTCCGGCACTCCCGTATATCTCTCTATCGACATTGATGTGATTGACCCGGGACTGGCTCCAGGCACTGGGACACCTGAGCCAGGTGGATGGACCACCCGAGAACTGATCCGTGTACTGCGAGGGATTGAGGGTCTGAACGTGGTACGGACTGACATGTCACAGTCCGAATATGTCTGAGCTGATCGCTGATATTGCATAGGTTGGAGCTGACATTGTGGAAGTCGCCCCTGCGTACGATGGCACCGGCGAGACGACGGCACTCGCAGCTGCTCAAGTCGCATTTGAGGTCTTAAGCAGCATGATCAAGCGCGGTCTGATGGACGAAGGAGTGCATGATGAGCTCTGATGGGGGCCACCTGAGGGACCATATGTACCTTAGGTAGTCTGTGATAGTTTCTGCTCGGGACACCTATGCTCGGTAGTCTCCGGACGCTTGTAAGCATTCTCTCAGATTCCTGATATGTGCGCGTGTGTCATCACTGGAAGTACATTGCGGAGGTGTATGTACGGTATGATACATGTACCTAAGGTACATGTAGGTAGGTACCTACCTACATAGTACATACCTTATACTTATAGTTGTATGCCCCTGCAGGCTTGGCGGATGCAGCAGCTGACGCCGTCCGACTCCCGAGACACTCGAGCTCTCGTTCGTCTCCCGCGACAGCTGCTGCTCGTGCACTAAACCGAACATACCTACATTTGACCGACGTCCCCAAATCTTCCCACAAACCAACCGCACTCGGCACACCCACCGCACTGAACAGTCGCCGTCGACACGAGCGCCCTCTGTCACAGGCGACGACTAGCGATCCATTGCACGCGACGGACGCATCGAGAGGACATCCCATCCACATCCATCCATGCATGGCCCAGCGTCAGATCCCATCCACCATGCATAGCGCCTTCGCGCACCAGCAGAACGCCTATGGAGGACAGCCGGAGTGGCAGCATCCCAACCAGGCACAGCAACACCATTACGCGGCGCAGACTCAAGCTGCCGCTGCCGCTGCCAATGCCGCTGCGCAGCAGCACTATGGACGGACAATGAGCGCAGCAGGCCAGAACAATGGCGGCGGCAACAACAACTCAGGCAACACCGGTATGAACGGCGGCTCGGGACTCGGAGGCGGCAATGGAATGGGAGGAGGAGCTAGTGCAGATCATGGAGGTGGCAGCATCATGGGCCCAGGCGAGAACATCAGCGACGACAACCGCAGAGTCTTGGAGTGGATCTCGCAAGTTCTGCGACCCGAGACACGCGAGGCGGCTTTGCTGGAACTGAGTAAGAAGAGAGAGCAGGTGCCAGAGTTGGCGCTTATTCTGTGGCACTCTTTTGGTGAGTGAGCAAGCGGGAACACGACGCAGACTGGCCAGAGGTGCAACCGCTAACTGACACCGACTAGGCGTCATGACCTCACTTCTACAAGAGATCATATCGGTGTACCCGTTGCTGAACCCTAGTCAGCTGACCGCCGCTGCATCCAACAGAGTGTGCAATGCACTCGCTCTTTTGCAATGCGTAGCGAGCCACGGAGAGACCCGAGGGCTGTTCTTAAATGGCAAGTATATGGCCGCACTAACAACTACGATATGACCTGCGCTAATCATGATCTAGCTCACATACCGCTCTTTTTGTATCCATTCCTGAACACGACCTCCAAATCCCGGCCATTTGAGTACCTGCGGCTTACATCTTTAGGAGTCATCGGGGCACTCGTCAAGAACGACAGTTCGGAAGTCATCAACTTTCTTCTTACGACAGAGATCATCCCATTGTGCCTTCGTATCATGGAGACTGGGTCAGAACTCAGCAAGACAGTTGCCATCTTCATCGTCCAGAAGATACTGCTCGACGACATGGGCTTGCAGTACATCTGCCAAACATACGAGCGATTCTATGCTGTGGGTACCGTTCTTAGCAACATGGTGACGCAGCTGGTAGATCAGCAAACAGTGCGCCTTCTCAAGCACGTTGTGAGATGTTTTCTGCGGTAAGCTACTGTTTTTGTATCTCGGGGCAATGCAAATGTACTGATCAGGTTTGCCAGGCTTTCCGACAATGCTCGTGCACGCGAGGCTCTTCGCCAGTGCCTACCTGAGCCCTTACGCGACGCCACATTCTCGCCTGTATTGCGAGACGATGCTGCAACAAAGCGCTGCCTTGCACAGCTCCTGTTGGCGCTGTCTGACCAGGCCGAGGCTTCTGTGACCGGCGCTTATGGACACGGCCAACATGGTTTGCTTGCATAGTAAGCAAGCATCGCATCATGTTGGCCACTTAATGCTCGGACAGGGTGTTTCCGGCACATTTCTTATTGGGTCTATCCAGCCTTGTCACTGGCCCCATGGATTCGACGAATATACTCTGTTGTGAACAGAAGACATTTAATCGCTGCAGCCTGGTTGTCGCAATCCAGCTGGCCTCCGCGTAGCGCATGGAACCTTCCGAACAACTTCACAGAGCGAGATACTATCCTAGGATGACCCTTCATTCATGTTTGAGATGCGATCACGGGTGGGCGTTCAGTCAGGAGAACCTTACGGGACCGAGTGTGAGAATGCTCTTCTTTACGGGCAAGCGAGGCTTCTTATACCCCATACGCAGCAGCTGACGAAGAGCTCGTCTGCCAGCTCGAAGCGTAGCTTCATCTTCGTGACTTTTTTCTTCTATTTCGGTCAGGGACAGGGAACAGAGCAGAGCTGGAGCATAGCATGGACAAAAGCGGCGTTTACGAGAGAGAGAGAGAGAGAGCGAGATGTAGAATTACAGCCGGGAACACAAAAGGGGACGTACTGCTACTTCAGTGGCTGGAGAGGGCTCATGAACGTACGCGTGTAGATATGACGGGGTGGATTGCCCTTCTTTTTTTCCTTTTGCTTTTGACGTGCTATGACGGAAGCGAATCGGCGCGAGTCAACATCGAGATAGATATGCAACGAAAAATGTATCATTGTAACTGAAAAAAATAAGGATTTTGTAACATTGGGTATGATTTCCTTTCTTCGTCTGTATAGTATAGCTCTTTTCTTTTCTCGTGATTACGACGTGCCCGGCCAAGGTCAGAGGTGCAAGCGGCATGGCCATTTCTCTGACCGAACGTGTGGCTTGTAAGCGGACTCAATCAATTTGTGTTTTTGTTGCGACGAAGACATGGCGCGTGTGGTTGGTACATGTAGTACCTGTTCTCCCCGAGTCACTTCCAGGCTTGAACCTCCTTGTATTCGCGTTTACTGGGTATCTTTGGTATGTCTACATTTCTCGGCTTGGTTGAGAAGCACAGGGACAACACTATAGTGCTGCCTTTGCTTCCCTCTTCAATTCATCGGCAACTTCTTTCAGGTCTCTCTTCATCATCTGACCTGTACTGCCATCTCCACCTTCAGTGGGTTTATTCTGCGCAGCTGCATTCTGATACCTCAATGCCAGTGCAGAGGCTCCGCCGGCTATGATACCTCCGACGTGGCCGGCGTGATCAATAGTCGTCTTCGCCGCCTTGATCGCGGCAGTGACCTCCATCACGCCAATGAAAGCTAGATACATCCAGGCGTAGACTGGTACAGTGTACCCAAATACCGTGATCGATCCTGTTGGTCTCAATGTGCATGCTGCGGCGGTCACTCCCAATACGGAACCAGAAGATCCGAACACATAGACCATCCACTGTTTTCGCAGAACATTGTACAAAAGTGCAGAATACGATCCTGTCACGCCAGATGCAAGATAAATGGCGAGGAAAGTTCCTCGTCCTACATCCTCGTGGAGGAAGACACCGAAAAGCCAGAGCGTGAGGAGATTGCTGGCAAGATGAACGACTTTGTCGTGTCGGAACATGCATCCTATGATAGAGAAGGCGTAGGGGTACGCGGGGACGCAAGCCCCGTATTTTGAGTAACTTCTGTACAGTTGCGGAATCCGGCCCAGGCAGAAGGTAGCGACCAAGAGTCCTGTGATTGCCCAGAGAGTTGCGATTGCTGGAGGAGTCTCCGGCCAGAGCCGTGCAGAAGTCGGTGGTGGCGTATAATTCTGGTGCAGGAACCAGCACCCGACGAGGACTGACAGAAAGACCAAGAATGCAGGTCCGAGCCGAGCGAGTGTGCTAATTTGGGGAGTCGCGTTGTCCTTGATGATCATGGCCTGGTCCTCGTAGTATTTGATCCATTGCGCCTTCTCGCGTGGTTTGTCGAGGAAAGCCTGCGACGGTGGAGGACGAATCGTGATGCCAAAAGGCCCTTTGTAGGGGGCTTGGGTAGTGAGGTTCAGATTCGAGACGTCTCGTTGCACACCACCAGCCAGCTCGAGAGGGCCACGAGCGGATGCCAATGCATTTGCTGTGGCTTTCTCATTGGCTGCTTCTCGCTCTCGCTTGAACTTTTCATGTGCAGCCTTATTGGCTTTCACATTAGCCTGGAGCACACTCTCGCCGGACCTTGACCTGCCAGCTTCGGTCCCTTGGTCAGACATTTCAAGCTCCTCCTCGTATTCTTCCTTAGCCAGATCCTCAGATGTAGGCTTGTACAAGCCAAGTTTGACAGCGCGTGCTGCGAGCTCGTCCCGCAACCTCTGCTCCTCTTCCTGCGCCCACTGACTGCCGTTGTCTGCCTCGTCCACATTTGGCAATTGAGAGCGTAAAAACTCCAGTCCTAGAAGAGCCTGCTCTCGCGTCACTCCACTCTCTGATGGGAAGTCCAAGCCCACATCGATCAGAGCGCCCGACATTCTCCTCCAATGCATGACGCTGAGGATGTAGTTGCCGGTATCAACATCCACGTCTCGTCCATTGAATATGGCATTGATCTCTGACTGACTTCGCTCTCCACCGGGAAGCGGCATCCCTCCTTCGGGGTCGTAGTCCCGCCATGTCAACGGCTCTCTTTCCACCCCTTCCGTATGGGATGCTGTGGTTGGCGCAGGCTCCAACTTGGCATCCGAAGTCGCAGCAGCGGCCTTTACTGTATCAGCTTTTGTCTGTCGCGGAGGAGCGGCGGCTAGCCTCAAATTTGCAACTTTCTTCCGCGATGTCTGACCGTTTGGACGAGCTGCGAGACACGATGGCGTAGAGAAGGCGGCCGTTGCAGGTCTCGACAGGGCGGTTAGGTCGCGTCTCTTGTCGTATCGATATCGTCGTGTATTCGAAAGGGCCTCAATCGACCACTGCGCAAATGTCCTCGTTGACTGCGACTTTGCATATCCATTGAACAGCTGCAGAAGCGGACTGGCCCTCCCTTGGGAATGTTGTCGCCGCGGAAGGGAACAGGCAATCGATGTCCATACTTTCATATTGCTCATGGTGATCGATGCCCTCCTTACCCTGCCATGCCGTGCTCTGTACCAGACCTTCCCGTCAGCATGTACACATGTATACAGGACGCGACTACACAGTGTACACTCCCGTCGATGATGTTGATGATGATGGGTGGACTTTTCCGCCGATGATGATGATGCGGAGTCGGGAGTGCCGTTGATCACATGCAAATCGCGTCGGATCTACACGTAACGCAATAATGCCTACCTCTTACCGACAGCCATCTTTCCTGCACATGTACATTACACCAACACATGCCTCGCCCTCTGCCACCTTGGCTGGAACTTATTCCGTCGGCAGCCTCTGATCACAACAATAACACTGCCGATCGCACAACGACCGAGGCCGCAGAACCCTCACAGACGGCTAACTTGCTCCCTTTCGATACCATGTCGTCCGCCAGCACCCCCATATCTCCACAAATGTTTGCCATCGCCATCAAGGATCTTCCTGTTGATACACTCTATGCCAAGGCAGCAGAACTGCTCAACAGCATGGAGCACTTGCGCCAGTCCAATGCACAAATGAAGGATTTTGCTGATGAAGGCGATGAGGTGTGCAAGGAGGCCATTGCGGAGAATGATGTCGTGATTGAGAGAATCGGGGAGAGAATCCAACTGTGTAAGGCTGAAGTTGAGGGGAGAGGGATGCGATGGACGGGACATGTCGAAGCCCAAGGAGAAGACGGTCAGGAATCGAAGACGAATGGGGTTGTGGCGAACGGCGATGCCGAGCATGAGGCCGGTTCAGCAGCGCCGGCACCTAGTGGAAGGCTTACCGACGAGGAGTTGCGGAGGCAGCTCGAAGCGCAAATGGATGATGACGAGGAGGACGGGGTCCATCTGTGATGCACCAGCGCGAGCCCTTGGTATGAAGAGAAGAAAATATTGAGAAAGGTTGAAGGCACGAGCAATCCGAGAGATGCTCAAGACTACAGAACATGCCGCCAGGGTCAACTTTCGTGCAGAAAGTGTACCCTCTCACGATGCCATGCCGTAATACAGCGTTTGCTGCAAGCTGCAGCCCTCGATATTGATGCGAGAGGCTGGAGTTCACATCAGGAAACTGCTGGCTCGACAATGCCAATCACAGTGGTTTCCCACTTGATCAGACGAGGCGACCACAAGATCGGATTACCGATGTTACGGCAAGCGCTCGGATCGCATGTTGAATGAAGAATTTTCAAGGCTCTCCATGGAGATGAGCGAAGGGAGCAGGATTCTCGTGCTCCAGATAGCCCGAATAGGTGCACCTGTGCGGCGTAGAGAAATGCCCCGAGAGCTGCAACACCCCTTCGACCAGACTGAGTTAGCCGGAAAGCACATCGAGCATGTCGCCAACGACTGAAAAGCGAACAGGCGAGTGACCAGGTGCAGATGGACTGCTCGCAATAGCATAGCAAATGATGGAGCAGAACGGATGGTCCTCCCCTATCTCACCTCTATGTATACAACACCCATAACAAGTGGAGGTGTCAGCGGAGAGAATGCCAAGCCATCTGCACTCATCTTGCTCGCTTCTCACCCTCTCTCACCCTCTATACCTCACCGTCCTGGAACTTTTATTACATGTACCTGTGCACATTCGGATTGCGTCGCTGTCCTCGTGTAGATAACCTCCTTGATTCGCACTGTGATCGTCACTTCTGTTGACCACTCGTGCAGTCATGTAACGGGTGTCCGAACAGAGCTCCGCTGCTCTGTCTGCCGCCACCCAAAAGCCGACGTTTATCGCTGCTGGCTTTCACATGAAGTATCTTATGCTTTCGTTTCACCGACTCCTCTTTCTAACAGCAGATTATTTACCCTCTTCCGCGCTGCAGCGACCAATCTCCACACTCCATGGAACCCTACAGAGCACCTGCACCACCAACAGCCAACAATCCGTGGATCTACGTCGGACCCGCCTCTTCCATCCTCGACATCTCATCCACCCCAGACAGCAAAACCACCAAACTGTCCACCACCAAACCCGCCTCGGATTCCTCCACCGACATCTTCGCCTCGCCCGAAATCACGACACCGTGCAAAATCCTCCAATTGGCCTCCTCTCCGGGCTCTGCAGAAGCTCAAGAGCTCACACCCGACGCCGCACAAAACACGATTGGATTTCAGCCTCAAATTTTAGTCTTTCGATATCGCGGAAAGTTGCATGCGATTGATCATTCGTGTCCACATCGCAATTTTCCCTTGAGTCGCGGCAGTGTCTACGATATTGAAGATTTTGGCGTCGTGCTGAGTTCGGGCATCGAGTGTCCCAAGCATGGTTGGAGTTTTGATTTACACACGGGGAAGAGTGATCGGGGTGGGTATCAGTTGAAGATTTGGGAGGTGGAGACGAGGAGTGGAGAGAATGGATTTGGGGAGGTGGAAGAGGAGGTATGGGTCAGGAGGAAGGAGAAAAAGAGGATTGGATGAGTACCTACATTTAGGTACCGTAGTGTGGAATAGCTGGAGGACATGCACTATTGCTCTTACCAGAAACGGGCTGCTAAAGAGGACTAACACTCAGGCGTGGTGATATACAGCGGTCAAGTATGGATGGTGCAGTTCTGTTACTGGGATCTACGCCAGCCTTGGCTGCTCTTCACTTCCTTAGTTTGGGGGTGTTGAGGTACTCGTTACATTCACAAGTGAACCCACGGGGATGGACATGACTTCAGTAGAAGATCCATCCGGATTCAGACGGCTTCGGCTTAACGCCAGGTCTACCATCCCCGTGTGAAGGAACGAGGCCCACGAATTCCATGCGGACGTCTCCAAGTAAGCGCCTGCCATGCGCAAGAAAGAGCTGATGTAAGAAGTGAACAGTATTCTGTGGACTACTGAGGTTCAATCAAGGCCGGCGTCTTCAAGGTCAGATGCTCTGCTTGAATGATGAGTTGTATACTCGTGATGTAGTGACAACCATCGATTCTATCTTTCTATGCTTTGCCTCCTCTCTCGTCCTCAAAGCCAATCTGGTCGGGAGCTTCAGGAAAGTCCTTTTTCGCTTTCGCTTTGGCTCCACCATCCTTTTGTTGTGTAGCTGTTCCTCCCGTGTCGCTTGCACGTGCACTGGCAATATGTCAGTGATACTCACAGCTTGCTATGGCAGATGGAACCACTTGTAGCTTCATGCCAGCGTTACTCACCTTCTTCCGGCCTTTGAGTTTTCGGACTGCACATTTGGATCGGGCCCTTTCTCCAGTACATGCTTCTTATCATGCTTCTCGCTTCCCATGTCGGACTTGGGGTTGTCTGTCATTTTTGTCGCTCGTACGGCCGTCGTTGAGCTAAAAGGTCGTGCAATTTGGGCTGTTCTTGGTGCAGTGCTCGATCGTAGAGCACATGCCCTGCTGGCGGTGCGGAGGTAGGTGATTGCAGACATGATCGCTGGTCACTTTCAGTAGCGGGATGTTTGGTGGATGGATGATGGATCAGGAGTGTAGGTGTAGGTGTAGGTTGTTGCGGGCGGATGGTTGACAAACAATGGGCAGCTTAGCACTGCTTGAGGTAGTACTACCTACCTTCTACTGAGGAAGCTACACATGATAGGCCGGCTATCCCTCCGTTCCAGTTTCCTCTCGGTTCGTGCTTGAGAGGAGCGCGTAGTGATGAGCTCATCCGAGTCGCGATGGAGCCGAAAACAGATCTGCCCAAACGATTGACTTTCTTGGCGATCGATTGCACCTGCCACTCGAGTGACCCACGCGACAAAGAGCATCCGTCAGTTGCAACCTCCACCAACATCATCATTGGAGACGCTGCTGCAATACGATGACAACTACTGTTGAGGACCCCGAGTTCCCGTGCTCCTTGTATGCCACACCGCTCCAGCACGAGCATCGAGCATCCGGCTGAGACGCGGACAGGACGGTGCATATCCCATTTCCCAGCAATCGCCTGGCCGCCGCTGCGCTTCGAACCCTCTCTGTCGACCAAGAGTTGTCGCCGTTAGTCAAGAGGCATTTCAGCCTGGTAGCGCCCGTTTCGCATATCGACAGCGAGCCCCAAAAGGCGCCCTTCGAGGTTTCGCTATGGGACACTCCACCCGTGCAGTCCGCAGAGGCTCCGTCGACGATAGTCAGGCCTGCAGGCGGCGAGCCAGATGATGAGAAGACAGTCCTGAAGACGGAGTACAAAGCGACCACGAATCGAATGCTGCGCGTGTCTGTGAACGGCTTCTTCGAATCTTTGGGTACTGTTGTGCAAACCATGGAAGAGCTTGACCTGGATGTTGTACATGCGAAGGGTTTGGAGAGCTTAGAAGGTGCTCAAGGAGTCGAGCAAGGCATGACGGGCAGCACTGGGTGAATGTGCAGCTACGCGCTTTGCGTTGAGATTGCCAGGCGCGGTCATTTTTGAAGATAAGAAAGCCTTGCACGTTATGCTGGTCCTATCAACAGACCCTATATTCCACTGCAGAACCATCATAGCCTCCGGTGTTCTGTGGTATGATGGCTTGTCAATCATTTCTGCCCGCCTGTGTTGCACTGAGCTCGACAGGTGAAGTTCCAACACGGGATTGCATCCAGTATAAGTCCTGCTGAACCGCACTCTGTAAGCTATCATAAAGCACCATCACCTCGCATTGGTCATATATCGAGCTTTATTTCTCCCGGCCATCAGTTGCTCCTCTTCCAGAATTCATTGCAAAGCGAGCACTTCGCCTAGCTTTTTCGGCTAGATACGCACCACATCGGCAACCCCACGTCCCGCTTAGGCTGATCCTGGAGGTGAGTCCAATGATATATGTCTATGAGACTTATCCACTCCCTTTAGCTCTGGAAACACTTCACAATAATAACCAACTCGGTAAAAAGGATGCAATCCCACTATATGCTTGTCCTGGCCCTGCCCCTCGTACTCGCTACTTTTGATGCCAGAGAAGCCACCATTTCATCCACACACCATGCTTTGTTCACAGGTCTGGCGACATGTCGAGAAGTGGTGTCCTCGTTTCTCTCGCGCATTGAAGCCTTCAACAACGAAACGAACGCCATCATCTCTCTCAATCCTAGAGCGCTCGAGATCGCGGACGAGTATGATGGCGAAATCCAGCGGAACCATGGTTCATACGGCTCGCTCTTTTGTGTTCCGACACTTTTGAAGGACAATTACGATACAGCTGATATGCGCACCACAGGGGGGAGTGTGGCGCTCCGTGAGTCTCAACCAACGCTGGATGCACCCGCTGTGAAGGTCCTGAAAGACTCCGGCGCCATCATCATTGGCAAGGCTAATCTGCACGAACTTGCTCTCGAGGGACTCAGTGTATCATCGTTGGGCGGCCAAACCATGAATCCATATGACAGGACGCGAACCCCGGGTGGCAGCTCTGGCGGCACGGGCGCAGCTATTGCTGCAAGTTTTGCCGTCTGGGGAACAGGCACCGATACTGTCAATAGCCTGCGCAGCCCCGCGAGTGCTAATGGGTTATTCAGCTGCAGACCTACCAGGGGACTCATCTCAAGAAGCGGCGTGATCCCAATTAGCTATACTCAAGACGTGCTTGGGCCGATTGGTCGATGCGTCAAAGATATTGCTGTCGCGCTGACAGTCATGGCTGGTACACCATACGACCCATCTGACAATGCCACCGCTCTTGTGCCAAGTGGGATTAGGGGTAGCGATTTCAGCCAAGGATTGACCCAGGGCTCACTGGAAGGGCTTCGTTTTGGTCTGCTAGAGGGCTTCTTCAACCGTACTGTTTCTGATGAGACGGATCCTGTCAACCAAGCCATGGCGAACATGACAGCCAAATTACAAGCAGCAGGGGCTACCATTATTCCCATCACAGATGAAATGTACAACGCAACCGCAATCGCCAGTTTGGACACTCAACGCTACGAGTTCCGCGAGTCTCTGGATGCCTATCTCCAGCGGCCTTCCCTCTCCGGTTCTCATCCTACCACTACAAACGAGCTCTACACTTCCGATGGATACCTGGTCATACCCGCACAATACGAATATGTCAATACCGCCTTACTCAGCTCCACAGCCAACACGACGACAACAACGACGACGACATCCACAACCAAGCCATCGTACGCAACCATCATGTCCCGAATCCACAATCTGACCCTCGCACTCCACGCCACATTAGTGGAAAATCGCCTCGACGCACTCCTCTATCCCGAACAGAAGAATTTGGTCGTGAAAATCGGCTCGCCGTCACAAAGTGGTAGAAACGGTATTCTTGCTGCACTCACCGGTACGCCCGTCGTCACTGTTCCTGTGGGATTCAGTGCAGCGACCGAGGACGCGCCTGAGGGAGTACCGATTGGGATGGAAATTCTAGGCTCAGCTGTATGTGTAACCTACCTCCTTGAACCCTTGGCCCGTGATATGTGAGAGAGACATTATTGGGAGACAGTTTTTGCTAACTTACTTCGTGAATTTTAAAATTCTTCTCACAGTGGACAGAAGGGAAATTATTACAAATTGCATCTCACATTGAGAGGTTGGGAAGAGTGAGGAGAAGTCCCCGATGGGCTTTGGAGAGCGTGGAAGTGAAGGAATATCTTCAGGACGTACCCGTCATTGTACCTGATGCAGGGAATGTGAATCTCCAGGCGTATCCGCTGGGGACTTTACATGTATAATGTATAATACCGATATTGGAGGATGGAGACTTGCATACATACTTTAGCTAAGGTATGTGTAGACAGACTTCTGTTGTACCTACATGAGGCTGCTGTGCAAGTTGTATATAGACATCCGGGGGATGTTCTGTCTTCTAGTGAAAACCACTTGACTATTTAGTAATCTCACACGGACCTCTTGCTGACAGCCTAGCAGACAACGTACGTACCTTACATATATATAACGTACATCGGGTTCAAGTCTTTTCTGTCTATTCGTTATACCCAACCGCTTTCAACCCCAAGTTCTTTCTATAATACAACCCTCTCTACCTACCTTATGTATAGTAGCTAGCTAGCCAAGCCTACGCTACTCCTCGAGTGAATATCTACCTAGTAGTAAGGTAGTACCTGTAGTTTTACAAATCTCAATCAAGGACTAACTAGGTCGAATTGATAACAACCGTCGGACGATACCAAATAAATAGCCTCGACTTGTAATAAGGGAAGAAAGTATAATGTGAGCTTTGGGAGAAGTCTTGCTTCAAGTCACTACGCTATTAGTTCAAAAAGTCGAGTGGAATGAATAAATGAATGGATGAGGATAGTAAGCTCCTGTGGCAGCTTCTTCTACCAAAAGCAATTCTCCATTGCCACCTAGTCTGTCTGTCTGGCTTTCTGTCTGGCTTCCTGATAATCAATCCCGATCAAGACCAACATCACAAAGCAAATATCCGCTTAACCAAGACCTCACCAAAATGTTGTCCCTGCTGCTCCACAGTCTGTGGCGTGCCCGTACAAATCCTGATTCGATTTCCCCCTCTCAACGAAAGCCAATTTCCCGAGTCGCCCGGCCGTTCGCCCTCGTCGCCTTCCGGGCGCTTTTTCCTGGTCCGGCGATCCACGACACACATGCCTCGTGTCCATTGACCAGAAGTCTCGACGCGGAGATCCTCGTCTTGTTTCAGGTGCCATTGTGAAGAAGCGTGATCCGCCGCCATGCAATACCAGATACATAAAGGGTCATGGAGTTGTAGACCGACGGCATCGCCCACAACATCTTGTTGTAGGGATTCGACTTTGTCAAAGGTTGAATGCAAAAATGCGGACACCCAGTGCGCGAGAGGGGAGCCGGATTGGATGAGAGGTTCACTCAATGTGCGAAAGAGACCGCGGGTGATTTCGTGGCGGTTGGTGATGTCGAGTGGGAATAACGATACGGTGAGCTGGCGGGACAGGTGCTCGGGATAGTCTGCGAGGTAGGGAGGGGCTTGATCTGTGTGCGACGGTGCTACAGGGGTAGGTGGAGTGGGCGGCATGGTCGTCTTTGGGGTGGGCGACGTCAGAGCGTATACACGAGCCGCAGCGACGGAGTCGGCGAACGTATTGAACTCGGCGACGGGTGTCATGTTGCCAATTTCTGTGACATTGCCGCCCATGACAACAATCTCTTTTGCTTTGAGAAATGTCTCGGGATCCAGGGCGGCGGCATGTGCCAAATTGGTCAGAGGACCGACAGCTACAATCGTAATGGTGTCTGCTTCATTCTCTCGAAGTAAGCGAAGCATCTCGTCGACTGCCGAGGCTTTCGAGGCCGTAAACATGGCATGTTCACTGCGGAGCTCAGTTGCAATTTCCTTGTCTGCATCGGCACTGGAGCTTGATGCTTTCTCGAACAAGCTCTTCCAGGTTTCGTCGGGTGTCATATGTGGATGCTGGTGCCTCGTTAGCAGCTGATCACCGTCATGATATTAGGAAATTCCTACTGTGCCGTGAATGCCCCCGAGCCCATCTCTACCGTCTAGCCTCTAGGTCAACAATGTTCTACGGTGGCGAACCAAAGTCGTACATACGGAAGAAGTCGGCCATGAGCATTTGATCGGTCAATGGGTGTTCGCTACCGACAGCAACGATGGGTTTTGTCTTGCGAAGAGCATCGAAACCTAACGGTTTCCCTTGAGCCTGCCGCCACTCAATCTCTTTCTCGATATGGAAGAACATCGAGACGACATTCCTCAGGCAGTTTTGGACATCGATGTTGCCATACGTTACCGATAGCAGCAGCACCTCGAGCTCTTCTGGTAGAGCAGAAAGAGCCAAGAGCATGGCCAGTACATCGTCGACGCCCTATGGTATCGTTTAGTCGCTTTCGACCATGAAAATCTCAAGTGCCTCCATACCGGGTCTGTGTCGATGATGATCTTTCGTGCCATGGTAAAGGACAATATTCTCAGCAGGTCTCAGCCGCAAACAGAGTCTGGAGTGGCAGAAGACTGAGTATATGTTGACAAGTAAGCCCCAAGGCAAATGTCTCGTCTCGCAGATGGCCGACGAGTCTCGTTGGATGTTTGGAAGCAGATACGGTAAGCCTCAGGCCAAAATGCGGCTCTGCGGAAGGGCACCCGCTCGAGAGATCAAAACTTCATCTTCCGCTTCGCTTTTGCCTTTTTTCTTTTCTTTTTCCTTTCTTCTTTACAATGTTATCACAGGCCATCAATAGAGTCTCGGTACGAACGTTCAGTGTTTGTGCAGGTCCCACGAGGCCTCTTTGCGTGCTCCGGTGACCTCAGATTGAATTGCATTTGTTTGGAAACCCTTGTGATCCAACTCGAGGATAACAAGATTTTCTCCATCTGCTACATACACACACACAATATACACACATATGGCGACAGAACCAAGTCTTCTGATACACACACAGCGGCAGCTAGGGCAGCTTGATGGCTGAGAAACTACTTGCCACCTTGCAATCGCTGCTTCATCTTCAGCCTGAGCAGGCTGGCTTTGGGGCAGGACACGGTGCTCGCGTCGTCGCCCTCCTTCTGGTAGAATTGGTTGCAGCACTCATACAGGGCATCGATCTGGCTCTTCCGGTCAGCCCATGTCTTCGTCCCAGCGTGGTCCATGAGATGCATACCTGTCGCTGGCACTTGGCCTCATCGTAGTTGTTCTTCTGTATGCATGCTGGGGGCAACGTTAGATGCAAATTCACTCACTGCAACCCACACACAGAGGATCGGTCTGACCTTGAATTGCACAGGCTTGAGGATGGCAGGGAGGGTCTGCCTTCAGTCCTTCTTCGGGTGTCGTAGGCTTCAGACATGCGTCAGCTGCTGGAAGGGTGAAGGTGGGAGAGATGGTGAAGTATGTGTACCATAGTTGTACCTTGTAGCGCTGGGTAATTCACGTATTCTGCTTCTTGTAACCTGATACTGTGATACGCACCGGGGGCATGTCACCTCTTGGCGGCGACACTCCCCCCACTATTTTAGAGCGTTGCTGTGGAAGCCGAATAGATCGACGGAGCCTCGAACTTTCCACGACCAAGTCAGATCTTTGCATAAGGTACCTCTTTGCATACCATACCTACTACTTGACTACTAGTTGCGTTTGCTACTGGAGAACAGAAGGAGAAGAAGCCGCCGGAACACACACACACAAAAGGTGAGATGAGAATGTTGCTGCTGCTGCTGCTGCTGCTCCTGACTTGACACTACTTCACTACTACAGTAGAGCACCTGCCTACTGTGATTGCCCCACGCGCCCCATCGCGACTGCCTCTCTGCCACTGCATCATTTCTACTTCTGTCGCTTTGCGCCACGCCTCGCCTTTCCTCTCTTCCTATCCCCCAACACCAACTGACAACAACTCCCTCCTAGCTCGCCACAACGAGCTGAACGACAGCACGTGCGTCTACACGCCTTGGAGCCATCGCGAAACCCATATAATACCCCGCGCCCTCCGCTCCCACTTCGTCCGACACCGCGCAGTGTCGACCGTTCCATCCACCATGACCGAAAACAACGGCACCCCTCCGGCAGATCAGCCCGATGCGCAGCAACCTCCCAGCGAACACCTGAACATCAAGGTGACGGATGGAAGCAACGAAGTGTTCTTCAAGATCAAGAGATCGACACAGCTCAAGAAGCTCATGGACGCCTTCTGCGACAGACAGGGCAAGACTCCGCAGAGTGTGCGCTTCCTGTTTGACGGCCAGCGCGTGAACGCAACGGACACTCCAGAGATTGTGAGTACTGTGAATGGATTGTGCGCATGCGATAGAGAGTCACGGCAGCTTTCTCCCTATTTCATCGCGAAATACTTTCTTTACAAAGAGCTAACCGATATACCGTTCGCAGCTCGATATGATTGACGGCGATGCACTCGAGGTTCACCAGGAACAGATTGGCGGATGCTAGTTACCAGCAAAGTCGATTACAAGCCGAGTCTTTAGTACTTCGACCTACATAAGCTACTACCGCTAAGGCTAGCCTTCGATATATCGAGGCGTCAAGTGAAGAGGGTCTCGTAGGGCAGCGTATGTACCTTGGGCAGAGCAGGCTAGAGGAGCATATACGACATTGCGGAGCAGCCCAAGTCACGAGAGAAAAGGCGAGCTGCGAGAGAAAGGGAAAGGGCACTGAAGCAACCGTGAGCTTTCAGACGACGCTCGAACCGGATCAACAGGCGCGGCGTCCTGGCGTTTTGCGCCTATGGTAGCCACGGCTTCATGGCTTTGCTTTGAGCATACAGGGTTAGCTCGATGGGCCGAATTTCATCATCACGTTTCAGACCACTTCGATTGCCCCCTCGCGTCTGTCGCCCTCACGTTTTGTTGTGTGCCGTCATGTGAGAACTGATTGCTGAGAAGCAGAATTTGATATTCATGGGTATCAGAATGATGTGTTGTAGAAAGCTCCCTCGAGTCTTCCTCTTCCTCTCCCTCTTCCTCTTCCTCCTCCTCCTCCTCCTCCTCCTCCGCCACCTCCTTCTCCTCTCTGCTACATGTCCTCTTCCCCTCCAGCTCCAGCTCCAGCTCCATCAACACTCCATCACAATACAACACAAACATCCACGCCTCTTCTGCACTTCTTCTTCTCCTTCTCCTTCTCCTTCTTCTACTCTTCTCCGTTCAACAACAGATAAATCAAAATGGTGCATCCTGTGGCTTCTGCGGCGTCTTAGGCGTAATCGCAGCGAGCGTGGTATGAATCAAGTGCTGAATATCCTCCATGCCATTGGTCTCGAGCGAATGCATCAATTCCTGCTGCTGCATCTGCGTGAGACCTTCTCCAAAGACTCCCGTGTCCAGATCCCAGTACTGTGAGACGTATTGCTGTTGCTGTTGATCTGGTAATATCTCCCCGCCATGATTCACATCGTGGTCAAAGCCACCCGAGGGAAAGGGATATGTCGGATGCGTAGGATCAAATGCGTCATGGGCGTAGGGGCTGATGTTCGGATGGGCGGCCATTGCTGGCGCGTACATCATCGATTGCTGCTGAGGAGCCGTCCAACCCGGGACTGTGAGATTGGGCGTGAATTCGGGTAGACTGTGGAACGGAGTGTTGTGGTAGTAGTGCTGAGAGCCGTAATCGAGGGAGCTGATGGTAGTCACCGAGTCGGAGCTCTGTGCATGGTGTGTGTTGGTGTTGGAGAGCTGCCTCGATGGCCTCGGTGCGTCGCTGAAGCTCGATTCGCCGTGATATAATGGGACTGGTGGAGCTTCTTCGATGCTTGCTTGTGGTGCCTGCTGATGGATGAAGCCAAATGGTGCCTGTTGTTCCTCAGGAGGAGTCGCTACAGATGGGGCGCTCGCACTCGTTGCTCGAGACCGATTGTCTGCCAGCATCGATCCCGGTGAAGCCTGATCAGAAGGCGTACTGGCCGAGATGGGTATATCACCCGGCTTGTCATATATTCGCATAATGGCGAAGATGAGATTTTGATACAGCTGCACCGCGGAAGCGACCCCAGGCCAGCGCTCGGAGGCCTGTTCAATGGCTTCCATTGCTACGTTGAGATGACCTTCTACAGTCTCGCGGCTATACTTGCGTCGCACCTCTACATAGCTCAAGGTCCATAGCATCGTATTGATGGCCATGAAGAGCGATTGCGTGAAGATCCAGGTGAGATCGATGTTCTTTTTCGCAATCTGTTGCCGCTGCATGTACACGTTGTACTCACAAGCCTCGTAGCACTTCAGCGCGGCTGCCAGTGACGGTCGCGGCACTTGAGGCGATGGTCGATACAGGAACACCACCATCGTGTTGTATCGTCCAATGAACCAGATCTTGTCCAGGCCTGCCCCTTCGTCCTGCGAGGGCGCTGCATCTCTCCACGCTGCCAGCTTTGCGTCCATGCGTATGAACCACGGATCACTGTCGCTCTTCGGCTCCGCTCTCTTCTTCTGGTAGAGCTTTCTCCGGATTTCCAACTGTAACAGCCGCATCTTGAAGAAGTGTATCGCCACCCATTTCTTGAGCGTCGGTCGCTGTGCTGCGGGACTGACGCCTTCGGGAGTAATGTATTGGTCATCGCAAGTCTCGAACCAGCCCACATCAATGTGGTCTTGGCCCGTGGCGAGCATGCCAGGCCTGCCAATCGAATGCGCCAATCCCCAGTCCATGACCATGATGCACCAGAATAATCTGCGCCTGAGGTCAATCTCGAGAAAGTTAGATGTGCCGTCTCGCTGGCCCCGCGTGATGGTCTTTTCTTCATGCAGGCCCAGTGCCTGCACTAGGCGTACCGCTATGCCCACCACATAGTAGATCGCCGTCCGTGTGGGAGTCAACAGGGAGTACTCTGCCATGAGCGCAAAACACTGGAGCGTTTTCAAATTCATTGGCCGCACCGCTGCCTCCATGTACTGGAGTGCTGCCAAGTAGTAGCTGTCTGCCAGTCCAGCATATTGCGTGTCCATTTTCTGCAGACTGATGGCGATGACCATGCGACACACAAAATGCTGATATGGAGTGGCCCGATGCGGCTGCGTGTACGCTGTATCAAAGTCGTTGTCGAGGCTGGGTTCGTGCAGCGCGGGATACATTGGCTGCACCTTCAACTTATACAATTGCAGCAACAAATCTCCAAGTGATCGATTAGGCAGTTCTGATGCCGCCACATCGCTGATCAAGGGATATATCTTCGAGGTCGGTTTGGCCTGTTCCTGCGCGTAAAGTTCCTTGATCTGCCGTGCTCGTTGATCAGGCACAATCTCCGTGATGCTCTTGGCATCTGTAAACTGCTTTGCGAGCTGCATCACGAGGCGTGTGATGGCTATGCCGCTCGAGGGTCCGAGATACTTGGACTCCTTCTCGTCGTGCATCCTGACATTCGCCGCTCGCATCAGCGCCTCGGGATCCTCGTGGCCATCCTCGTTCTCCACCTTGTCGAGCTCCTCCTCCAGCTCCCGACACCTGTGCTGGAGCCAGACCACGTAGTTGCGATTTACATTGTGCCCTCTATTCGAGTCATAGTACTCACAAATGGAGTTCGTGCGTTCGCAGGGTGTGCATCGTGGGAGTCCCGGGTCGCATCGTGTTTTGCGCTTCATTCACACGTCAACGCCCATCTCATCCACGTTGACCAAGAGCTCTCGCCCTGGTTCACTTATGATTTACCTGTCTACAGCGCGTACAAGCAGTCAAGGTGTGAGCTACCTGGCCTGCAGAAGAACCTTCTTCGGCGCCGTCTTTCCTTGGTGCTGCTGCTGCTGCTGCTGCCGCCGCCTTTTTCCTCCCGCCACCACTCGTGTTCAGCGGCGGGATTGAATGTACTTCCGCCATCCTGTTTGTAGGAGGAGGGCCTCACGGACGTGTGCTCACGCGCGCAAACGTGCCATGGAGATGGGGTATGCGCCTCGCTTGCCTGAGCCACGTCTACAGTACTACGCTGGGTTGCCGATGGGAAGTGATGGGGAGGGATTCACGATGTATGGAGGGTAGTGCGAGTGGGTGTAATGCTCAGTGGTGGAAGGAGGATACAGGTAGGTACATCTGGTGTTGGCATGAGGACGGTAGAATGGTGGTGATCGAGGCTCAAGGGGCGGGCAGAACCTAGACAACGTGAAGACATTGCTTGGACGGGCGGGCAGGCATAGACTCTCGAGGCACGTACATGACTACATGTCGGTAGGTGATATAATAAAAATAATCGTGCCATCGCGTTTCGTCAGGTCCGATCTACGGTCGCACGGTCGTACTTATCTTGACCTTCCCTTGGCTTGAGCCTTGAGAAACAAGGACCCCACCATGCACATCAGCCGGAACCTGGAAAGGCCTCCTCTCGCAGTTATTGGCTCGTCTGCTAATTTCAAGTTTTCAACCTGCCACCGCTGTCGCTGCCGGCTAAGGTATGCCAATATGCTATGGGTAGTGAGGTAACTTAACTTGCTGCTGGACTCTTTGCAATGGCGCTGCCAAGAATGAGATATCCGTAGGGCAGAAGGAAGGCCAAAGGGAGGAGGCAGAAGGACCCGCGTCAATGCAAACGGTACTCGTGTTGTAAAGACTCAGGTACCGCCAAGGCGTGGGCGTTGGTAGAGTGAGGTTCCGCAACCTGTTGTGGAGGGAGAATCGTTCGTTCTATTGCCGAGTCTGCGTCTTTCACACGCCACGGCAAAGTCTAAGAAGGCTGAGAGAGAGCAGAAGGATAAGCCCAGCAGCCGTCCCTGGCAATGGTTGCATGTGCCATGTGTGAAAGCCTCTCCGATACCTTACCTTCTCTGACCGCCCGCTCGTCATGCTTCGATTGCATGCTGTCCCGTTGCTGGTCTCGTGTAATTCTACGAGTGGGCAAGGTAACAAGGTTCCTGAGCACCGACGTGTGTGGGTTGGTATATGAACGCCAGCCATACTGAGCCGTAGACGGACGGACATACGTGTCGCATTCCATAACGTCTGAGGTGGCTGGCTTGCCGCCCACTTGCCTTCTATACAGCAGTGTCCACTGAGGTACAGCCTCACAGGTACTGTGCCGTGCCTACCTCCTACCTGACCTACCTCCTACGCCATAGCCGGACGGGAGTGGAAGAAGTTAAGAACAGCTGGAGGATCAGCCCGAGGGCGCGGCTTCACGTTCGCACATCTTCCCTCCCACGTTGTCGGGCCAGCCCCAGCCAGGAGGTGGAACACGAAGAAAGCAGCAAACCTGTTGCCGGGATCGCGTGGTGTCGGACGGCGCTTTCTGACGTGAAAGTGCTGCTGCTGGCTAATGCCCGTTTGAGTGGTTTGACGTGGTGTGACCCGGGACGCAGCAGTGCTACAAAGAGGTATGTTCTCAGTCTGCTCGCCTATTCATGGCGCTGCCTGGACTGCAGTGGCATGATTTGGAGGGCAGAGCGGTATGGGCTGCATCGCTTCCAGCATCCTTGGAGCCCAAATGTCCTCTAGGGCGCATCCCCGTTGAGCGTCGGTTCGAGACATTGTTATTATTATCATGATGATTAGTGCAAAAGCTGACAAGATGGCGCCAGACGAGTTTGATGCCAAGGACCTGATGCCTTTCGAAACACCCATATTGAAGGTGTCGCGGTATGAGCCTCTCGGCCTCAAGAGAGCCCCACCGACCTCGCTAATGCGCCCGCGTACTTGTCTAGGCCAGTCGCAGCGTGCTCGCGATGCCGAAACGCGAAGATCAAGTGCGATGGCAAATTGCCAGCATGTTCCTCGTGCGAGAAGAATGGAAGAGCTGCCGAATGCACGAGTACTAACGACCAATTTGCGCGAGGCAAGGAACGCAGTTATGTGTCCACGCTGGAGACTCGCATCGAAAAGCTCAAGGAGAAATTGGAAGAAGCCCGCGCCCGAAAGCCTTCAGTGGTCGATATGCACGAGGATGAGTTCGCCGCACGGCGACAATCATACCAAGTACCAGAACCGCCGACACCGAACACTCCCAATCAGACCAAGGCCATGAGGCGCAAAGAAGCCGCTACTATCGACGACTTGGTATCGGATTTTGGCTATCTGTCTGTCAACGCCACTGCGCGAGACTTCTACGGCTTTACTAGTGCCATGTCCTATGCGAGGTTGATCTTGTGGGCTAGCAGCAAAGAGCCACTCCCCAAGTCTCTGGCTCAGGAGCTGCCAGCTCGGCATCAGGCTACCGTTCTCATTCAGCACTATCTCAACAACATCTTCGTCCTTCTGCCATTGTTTGACGAGGCAAGCTTTTGGGGCTCCGTGGACAATGTGTATTCCCGCAACCAGCATCAAGCCACGCCGCACGACCACTTCATGGTTCGAGCCGTGCTGGCTATCTCCAGTGCTTCCATGTCACAACAGCGTGGCGATCAACGCTACATAGAGTCTATAGGTCACATCTGCGCTACCCTGACTCACTCTGAAGACGTACTTCGTCCAGGAGAAATCGCGAGCATACAGGCTCTGGTTCTTCTCACGGAATTCGCGATGCTCGATCCTCACCACTTCGATTCTTGGCAACTCATCGGTGCGGCTTCCCGAGCCATGGTTGATCTCGGCCTGCATCAGGATCCTCCCAAGGGAACGGCCATGCCCAGGGCTAAGCTAGAATTGAGACGTCGAGTCTACCATTGCATCTATGCTCTGGATCGCTCTACATCGCTCGTACAGACGCGTGCATTCTCCTTCTCGGATGATAGTGCTAGAGTCAAGATATCATTCTCGAAGCCTTCGAATACGGCGTCAAATTCGCCTCGTCCCAATACTTCGCAAGGCCTATGGCTCCAAACGTATGAATACGTCGCAGACCTAATCAAGCTTCGCCAGATACAGTCGCAGTGGTACAGCGATTTGTTCCAATCAGGCCGATCCCGCTGGGAGGAACCATATCACTACATCTGGGACACCTGCGACTCCATGCGCAAATGGTTCGACGGTTTGCCATCTTCAATGTCGGCTGATATGCGGGCTTTCTTTGAGCTGGACTTGCTATACTCTTATGTTTATGTTCTGTCGCCTTCGCCAAGAGTTCCCGTGGTGCACCCTTTCGCGCAGAAGCTCGTCTTCGAGTACTGCACTCGGTATGCCGATCTAATGCTCCGGTTGCTCAGCGATCCGGCATATACTGCACCTCTGACGTTCTACGACGCTATGCGAGCCTATATGACTGGACGACAGTTTCTTGATGCACTGCAACATAACACGGACGGTCTCCTGGCGGGTCATATACCAGCACATCCAGAAGTAAAGCCCTCGGCTGCCGCGCCGCCACCGATGCCCGTCGTGGCACTGCCACCGGGCGACACAGCACTCAGATTCAATATTGTTCGAAGTATTTCCTGCATCAAGCAGATAACAGAATGCCTGTCACGATTCGGAATCCGCTGGGGCTATATGAGGTAAGCGTGCTGTGGCATATATATATGGTCGAGCATACTACTGACATGCTCAAGCTGGAACCAACGCTATCAAGCAGAAACTTCTGCCATGCTTGAAGAGCTCAACTCGAGGCTACGCGAAATAGATGGACCGGCACGGAGGCAGAGCACGTGGCAGCATCCTGGATCGTCATCCTCGTTTTCAAGCAGCACGCGTGGTAGCCTGTCCTATGGATCATCGCCGCTGGCCCCCGGAGAGGTTGCGTATCAAACCACCCCTGCTACCATGCAACATACGTCCAGTGCGGCGAACGCTCATCCGGTGCATCACGTTAGTCCGCCTCTTCAGCAATATCTCCAGCAACCTCCCGTGTATCAGATCACTCGGCCATTGATCTCTGGACAAGGAGTTCCTTCCGCCCAACAGCAGCAGCAACAGCAACAGCAAACTTATTTCCAGCCAGCCTACGACTTCAGTTCAGTGCCAATGCCAGCGCAACCTCAACAGTCTGCGGCCTACCAAGCTCATCTTCAACCAGCTTCGCAGTTTGCGCATTGGGCCTTTGGACCCGGGGGAAATCCAGACACTCTAGACGAAGAAAATGCGGTACCGCCCACGTCTACCAATGCGTGGAATATTGACACACATGATTGACATATGCTGATGTTCTTCAGTCAGCATCTACGGACAAAGTCATATCCGGAGCTGCAGCACTGGGAGATATCAGCAACAC
This sequence comes from Sphaerulina musiva SO2202, assembly GCF_000320565.1. Lineage (NCBI taxonomy): Eukaryota > Fungi > Ascomycota > Dothideomycetes > Mycosphaerellales > Mycosphaerellaceae > Sphaerulina > Sphaerulina musiva. Next base: position 3,721,173 of record NW_016017383.1, read on the forward strand.
GCGCCTTCCTCGTACGAAGCTGTCCCCCATGGCCACTCCGTCCGGCTAGCAACCAGGGACATGCGCTCGCGGTAGCTCACGTGTGGGACGTCGTGCAACATTCAGCATACCGCAATCAACGAAGATGCCAGAACGGGACGACAGAGCTGCGTCCACTGCACGTGTCAGCAGCAGCATGCCGCATACGACGATGCTGGACACGGCTACCAGTATGGCGGCGTTGCCCGCACATCTGCCTCATGCGACATCATCATCATCACATGGGCTTCCCATGGCGCCCAGGCAGAAAGGCAAAGAGAGGCAGTCGTGCGAGATGTTCTCGTCGGGAGAGCCATCGTCGCCCGGTTCATTGTACGACGCTTTTGTGGCCGAGGTTCCCAGCAACGAGAGCGAGGTTACGCCTGCAACGGAGCGCAACAGTGGCTCTATCATGCACAAGGAGGAGATGGATAAGATGATGGGCACATTTGCCGTGTCGGATGATCTCTGAGGCCACAGTCATTTTTGCATATGCCGCTCATTCATGATGACAGGATTGGCATGCTACATACTTAGCTGATATGTGTGTAGAGACGTGTTGGATGGAACAGAATCGTTACCTAGGTACCTCCTTATGCAAGAGTAAGGTAGGTAGGTACATGTAAGGTATCTAATCTAGATGGTTCAGGAAAAGACTACAGCACTCATAATACGCACACAGACCAAAGACGGAAGGTGGGAACATGTAGGTAAGCTGGAAGGAAACCTGGAAGAGAGAGATCCGACGGATGTACAGCTGGACGCTCACGCGCTAGCTTTACTGCCCTCCACAACAGCAGGAACGTCGGTCTGAAGCTGCGAGGCAGCCGCGACTGGTTGCTGCTGCTGCAGGAACGGCCGGAAACCAGGATATCCTTCTCTGACGCACTTTTCCAGTTCTTTGAGATATCCTGACATGCCACCAAAAAAGAACCTCAACGTCTTCTTCTTACCAGGTATATTCGTTCCGAATATCCAACTCCCGTCTGCCTCCCAGAAGAGAGTTCCTACGGCGAGCTTGGCGCAGAGCTGTGACCATGCTTGCTCGCCTTCAGGCAAGACTTCGACCAGGCGAGTTCCGGCCTGTTCGGCACGTTCGATCGTGTCCGCGACAAAGTCGACTTGCGCTTCGATGCCTGTAGCGATATGATCAGTATAGGGACGGATGGGCGAACAGCTCTCATGCATGGTCCTTCTTACCAGGAGGCTGATTGGTGAAAGGTCCCTTGGCTCCGTTGACCATGAACAGATTGGGATGGTTCGGAACGAAAATTCCTACGAGTTCGTTCGTCAGTGGACAAGCTGGCGTCATGGCTCGTTGTATGCCTCATGGTCGAGGCTGGGCCTGTGAGACTTCTTACCTAGAGCACTGGTGGGCCCTTCCTTCCACTCGTCCTGTAGAGTGACGCCGTCCCGTCCACGAATTGCCAGTCTCGTGTAATTGCCTTCCACGGAATCGAAGCCCGTCGCCAAGATCAGCATATCCAGTTCGTGGAGCTTTCCGTCTGCAGTCCTCACGCCCTTGGCTTCGATCTCTTGGATGGGCGTCTCTCCCAGGTGCACGATGTCGACATGGTCTCTATTGAACTGCTCAAAGTACTTCTGGCCAGTCTTCGCGTTGCCGTCGCATATCGGCCTCTTGGCGAACATTTCGTACGGCTTCAGTTTCCTGGCTTTCTCGGGGTCTTTCACTATTTGATCAATTTTCCGCCTCATGAAATCGCAGGCGCCTTCATTGGCCTCTCGGTTTGTCGCGATGTCGTTGAATCCGCCAAACATCTGTCGGACACATCAGCAGGTACGCAATCACATACATGGCCGGGTCGTCACTGACAAAATGGAAGCCATTGCCTTTGTCCCACAGCTCTTGGAAAATCTTCTCACGCTCCTCAGGCGAGACGGAGTGATAGGGTCTGGTACTCTCTACGAAGCCGAATCCCGTGTGAGAATTGCGGACCAGATGCCAAATGGCGTCGTAATTATCATTAATCGTTTTGCGCTCCTCGGGTGTCACTTTGACGTCTCCCGATGGAACACTATACTGCGGATGTCGCTGGAAAGATACTAAAGACTTGACCTGACTTGCGATTTCCGTGATCAGCTGGACGCCAGTCGATCCGGATCCTATGACACCGACACGCTTGCCTGCGAAGGAACAGTCCTTGGGCCAGCGGGCAGTGTGATGAAGCTCGCCGGCGAACGAGTGCAGACCGGGGATGTCTGGAAAGTTCTGCTTGGAGAGAATGCCCAGGCAGGTCACGAAATACTTGGCGGTGATCTCACCACTGCTCGTGCTGAGGGACCACGATTGGGAAGCATCATCCCAGCTGGCAGCAGTCAGTTCGGTGTGAAAGCGCATATGTTGCTTCAGATTGTATCGATCGGCGACGTGGTTGAGATAGGCGAGCACTTCGGGCTGCTTCACGTAGCGTTCCGGCCATGGATACTCGGACAGATCTTGTTTGTCCCACGAGTAGCGGTAGACCACACTCTCAGTATCCGACATGGCACCTGGGTAGAGATTCCAGTCTGGCTCAACAGTCAGCATGCATGCAGACATCGATAAGGTGCACTGGAGAGCCAGTGTCGGGCAGAGATGTATTACACCAGGTGCCGCCCACTCCTCCGGCCTGATCAATGACCAGACATGACAGTCCCAGCTTGCGCAGGCGATAGAGTTGGTAGATTCCTCCAAAGCCCGCGCCCACGATGACGGCGTCAAACTTCTCTGGTGCCGCCATGATTGCTACAGGTACGGGAGGATGTGGTGTGGGCGACAATGAGAGGGAGGTTATTGATACAGTGAGTGTTCTTGATGGGGGGGTTTTGGTGGTGGCACACGCATGTCACATGGACGAGGTGGTGGTGGCTTCAAGTACTGTGACATGTCTCGTCCTGTCGGGGTGACAGCCTCGGGCGTAGGCGGGGAGGATAGTGGCACGGAGAGGGGACAGCAGTTGATGGCAGTGGGCGGCAGTGGAGGTTCAGTGGAGGAAGTGCAGGGGAGGAAGGGCATTTAGTGAGGGGCTCCAGCGTGGAGGTGACGGGGTGGAGGATCAGGAGTGCAGGAGTGGAGGGAGCAGTGGAGGTGGGAAGGGGGAAGAAGGGGGACGGATTGGAGGGTTGGAGGTGCGGGAGGGCGGGTAGTGTGGTACACGCTGACCATGCTGACACTGGGCGCTCACATCCATCCAGCTCCCGATACAAGATGGCAAGTGCAAATGCAAGTGCCGCCGTCGCCGTTGCCGTTTGGAGCGGGGGTGGGATGGGTCTTGGGTGGCACCTGCCTGCATTGATTGATTGTTGATGATGGCTGAGGTCGCACACGTCGTCCCTTCTTCTGCCGGTTGCCGGAATCCGGAGAGTGGGATCTCTCCCTCTCTCCTCCGCCGAGTCGCTCTCATTCAGGTTGACATTAACCATAACGGACCATTGCGTGGCCACCACGTGGATATAGCTTTGACGCGTGGCCGCTCTGTGGATATCCATCTTGATGCGCATGGCCATCACGTGAGATCGCGTTCCCTCACGCCCCCCCTGTGAACACCTCAGTCTACAGACCACAAAGCCAGAAATATCTTGCTTGGCAGCCCATTCGTGGGAGTCTGGCCCTCTGTTTCGAAATGTTGGTACAGGTAGTGATGATCGTGTCGATGATACCTAGTCGGTACAGTACCTAAGGTAGTTAGAGTACTGTCTGCGTCTTTCTCCCGTCTCCAATATCAGGTACCTGTGCCTGTCAATACCTACAGGTAGGTAGGTAGGAGGTACCTTGAATACCTTACTTAGTAAGCCCATATTAATTGCAAAAACATTGATTTATTACCAGGTACACCAGATGGTCGTGTACGAGCGCTCTGCGATAGATGTTTCGTCGACGAACAATGCAGCTACAGCGACAAAAGTCCCAATTTTCCGGCAATGTTCGTAGGATCTGTAGGTCAGGTAGGTAGGTAGGTAGTTTTACGTTGGGGCAGGGTAACAGGGAACCGGTTGACTCTTGACAAAAGGCACTACTCGTGTTGTAAAAGACTACCGCCAAGGCGATAGAAGTCTGTAACTCTGTATACAGCGGGGCTACCCGGACAGCTAATTTGTCGTGCACGGAGCGCAAACAATCAGGTACCTCCAACCTCCGACAGGAGTCTCATGTAGGGAGTACTAGGAGGTAGGTACCTTAAGGCTTAAGGTTAGGAGGTAGCCTGTCTGTCTGTATGCACTTTCCAAAGCTAATAAAATCATCTACATAGTGCGCGAGCAATTCCGAGACCGTTCTCTGCTACAGACAGTATCGACACTCGACCGGCCGCTGGAGGTATGATAGTGGTATCAGGTATGGGAATGAAATGACATCCCCGGACTTTCTGTCAAGATCTGAGTAGTATACCGTATACGGCTATCGGACCGTCGGTAGATGAAGCAATAGCGATCGACACGGCTGATTCCGACAGAATGGACGACCGAAAATACGGGACCTTCATGTCATTATTGATATCATCATCTTCATCATCATCATCATCTTCGTCACCTTCATCATCTTCATCTCCATCACCATCATCATCATCATCGTTATCAGCCTCGACATGGTCCAGATGCTGCGCTCGCCATTACCGTAAGTGGCAATCCCGAAAGATGGCTGTGAGTCGTACGCGTGTCACATGCCAGACAATCGGCAGCTTGCGGATATCATGACAGACCGCAGTTCGTATACCACTGTGCCTCCTCCGATCATTCTAATCATAAAACATGACTTCTTGTCCCGCACCACTCCCGTCGAAATGAGAAGTGGTGATTGCCCCTTCGGACGATGCCTTGGAGATTAGTCTCCAGGGGGCCAGGTTCGTCCTCTACGGTATACCATGCCTACGACCAGGAACACGGTCAAGGATGCGTTCGTGGAGGCCTCATCCAGCACCACGGAGCACGGAACACACGTATGATTTGTCGCCAACCATAATAATAATCAAAATCATAGTACTCACGTACTAAGTACTAAGTTGTGGTAGCGCACTGCAGCGATGTGGTCTGCTGTTGACCTGGTAAAGGCTGGTATATGGATGGGGCGGAGTAGATATACACACCTGTTGCACTCCTCCTCTTCCTCCCTCCTCTCCCTTCTGGTTGTCTGCTTTTGGTCGACTTTGCGGTCGGCATCTTCGTACACTCTCGTTAATATCGCTGTCCGCTTTCGGCAAAGATGCCTTCCACTCGCTCACTAACCTTCGTCTTCGTTGCCATTTCAGCCGTCTTTGCGCAGCAACAAACGGAATACGATTACATTGTTTGTGGAGGTGGCACCGCTGGACTGGCAATAGCCAACAGATTGTCCGCAGCGCAAAATACCGTTCTCGTTGTGGAGGCAGGAATCAACGGCACTACTCAGACCTGGCCATACCGGAGCACGCCTCAGGAAGATGTCAATGGCAGAATATTAGATTTGCCAGCCGGCAAGGCGGTCGGCGGCACCACCCAGATCAATGGTAAGTCGATGGCGAGCCATGTCTTGGTCTAGGGAATCATCACTGACCATCAGTCGACTGCAGGAATGGTGTACTCCCGTCCCGACTCCGAGTCCATCGATGATTGGGGAGACGTGAACAACGCGGATTGGTCCTGGGACACCCTCCTCCCCTTCTACAAGTCTTCTGAGGCCCTGCGCTTTCCTGCCAAGGACCTTGCGAGGGCAGGCTATACGCCCGACCCCGAATACCACGGCACCAACGGTCCGCTCAACATCTCGTACCCCGCAGAAGGAACTCCAGCATATTTCGATATTCTCAAGAAATCTGCCGCTGTCTATAACATTGGTGCCAAAAAAGACTTCAATGGTGGCAAAGCCGAGGGACTGTCCACGTATCCAGCGGCCTTCACCATCGCCAACCGACGTGAGCAGACTCGTGAATCTGCGCGTGAGGCCTACTATCTTCCGATTGTCGGCCGCGCGGAGCTCGAGCTGATCGATGAGAGCGAGTGTCTGCGGGTCATCTTTGATGATCCGGCCGACCTGCACGCCCCCTACAATGCCACAGGCGTCGAAATCACGAACGCCAACGCCACCACGACGATAAAGGCCAGGAAAGAGGTGATTTTGTCTGCGGGAGTCTATCGCTCGCCTGGTATTCTGGAGTACTCTGGCATTGGAAACAAAGACATCCTCGCCAAGTACAACATCGAGAGCAAGATTGATCTGCCCGGAGTGGGCGAGAATCTGCAAGATCAGATGCAAGGGAACATTTTTTACCTCCGCGTGAACAACACCAACATCACCTTCCCGGATCCGAGCCAAGGAATCACGACCAATTACCTGATTCACGCCACGTACGAGCAGATTTTTGGCGCCGACGCAGCCGACTACCAGAATCGTACCAGTCGCTCGCTGAACGAGTCCGCCAGCCTGATCTCGCAGAGAATCAATGGCGCTCTCTCTCCCGAACAGATCATGAACTCTCTGCAGGTGCAATACGACATTGTCTTTGACACGCAAGTTCCCGCCGTCGAGATCTTCTCCGGCCAGTCGCTCAACACCACGCACCTTAATCTCGAATTCTGGCCTCTGATTCCATTCAGTCGAGGGAATGTGCATATTTCCGGGGGGAACGCGGACCGTGCGTCCGACGAGCCCACGATCAACGTGAATTGGGGACTGCTGGATTCCGACTGGGAAATGTTCATTGCCTCGGCGCGTTTCGTGAGGAACTTGTTTAAGACTCCCGCGCTCGCCGCCGAAGTCACGACGGAGACGCAACCCACCTTCGACACGGTCCCCATGGATGCGAGTGACGCTGAATGGAAGACCTACTGGCAAGACAACTTCCGTGCTGGCTGGCATGGCGTTGGCACTTCGGCCATGTTGCCTCGGGAATGGGGTGGTGTGGTAGACGGTGATTTGAAGGTGTACGACACGACGAATGTGAGGGTGGTCGACGCTTCGGTCATTCCTTTCCTGATGGGAGGACACCCGACGTCGACGGTGTACGCTTTGGCGGAACGAGCGGCGTCTCTCATTATTGATGGTAAGAAGGGATAGACGGTAATGTTTCTGTCTTAGCAGCCTCGAACAAGGGCAATATTGTAGTTTCTGTAATGTTCATCCTATTGTGTCAGTGCTCTCGTCCATGTGGCATATATCTCCCATTTCTAACTAGTACTGGAGTGTGTGAGGCCCTGTCCGTTGTGTGTGTACGAGACAAGGGAGAGGCAATATCGGTCGTTGCTCGGCCGAGAATGACCGAGCGTCCGTCCACCAGGGATCAATCACCAAAACATGTATCTCACCTCGTCTGACTGTTGACATTCCTGTTGAACACCGAATTCACGTGCGAAACTGTTCATAATGCGAGTCACACACAAGTACCATTCGCGCGTGTGATTTCCGTTGTCTCTCACATATCCCCTCCTCTGCACATACGCACACACACACGCACGACCCGAGAAATCACGGTATCACGTTACTTCAAGCTTCAGATGGACCGCGGAATCATGGAACTTCTTCCCCTGGACGCAAGAATATATGGAACTCTCACTGCTCTTTTCATTGCCGGCTTCGCCTTTATTTTGCTACGAAAAGATCCAGAGCAAGCAGTCGACTTTTCCGTACCGGTGCCCGAGCCCTGTTTGCCCGGTTGGCGCGGAAAGGGGCTCGAGGATCCATCTATCAAGGTGCCGGGCTCGACTGCAATACAATGCTACGCACCGGCTACAGGGCAATATCTGGGTCTCATCAATCCTTCTTCTCCCGATCGAATCGACCGCATTGTGTCTCGAGCAGCCCAGGCACAAACGTCGTGGAGTCAGACCACTTTTGCTCAGCGGCGGCAAGTCTTGAAGACTCTCCTGAAGTTCTTACTGGATAATCAGGAGCCTATCATTCGCGCTGCATGTCTGGATAGTGGCAAAACTCGCGTCGACGCGTTGTTTGGCGAAGTGCTCGTCACTGCGGAAAAGCTCAAATGGACGATTGATCATGGAGAGAAGACGCTCCGGCCAGACCGCCGACCGACGAATTTTCTCATGTTTTACAAGAAGAACGAAATTCGCTACGAGCCTTTGGGTGTGGTTGCGGCTTGCGTCAGCTGGAAGTCAGTATCATCCTACATGTTCATCATCATCATACACCCCTCTCGTGACTGATAGAGTCGACAGTTACCCTTTCCATAACCTGCTTGGCCCGATCATTAGCGCGCTGTTTGCAGGCAACGCGATCGTCGTCAAGGGCAGCGAGCAGACTGCGTGGTCGTCCCGATACTTTATCGACATTGTTCGAGGTGCGCTTGCAGCCTGTGGTCATGATCCCGACGTCGCACACGCCATCTCCTGCTGGCCACAGACTGCCGACTACTTCACCTCGCATCGTGGAATCGCTCACCTCACCTTCATTGGCAGTAGACCTATCGCACACCAAGTCGCGAAGAGCGCATCCAAGACCTTGATTCCGCTGTGCATCGAACTGGGCGGCAAAGACCCCGCAATCATTCTCGATCATCCGGATGGACAGACCATGTCGAGCGGAGAGATTGCCAGAATCGCAAGCATCCTCATGCGTGGAGTCTTTCAGTCCGGAGGACAGAATTGCGTGGGCATCGAACGTATCATCGCCATGCCGGGGGCGTATGCGACACTCGTCACTCTGCTCGAGCCACGTATCCGCGCATTGCGAGTGGGGAGCGACCTCGACACCAATCGCAGCAGCGAAGCAGATCAAAACGAAGCCATCGACGTCGGCGCAACCATTTCGCCCGCATCCTTTGATCGCCTCGAGCAACTCATCACGGAAGCCCGAGCGCAGGGTGCACGACTCCTGGTAGGCGGCCACCGACACCACTGCGAACAATTCCCCCACGGCCATTATTTCTCTCCCACCCTACTCGTGGACGTCACGCCCTCGATGCGCATCGCGCAAGAAGAGCTGTTTGGTCCCGTGTGTGTTTTGATGCGAGCCACAGACGTGACGGATGCGGTCGAGATTGCCAATAGTACCGAATATGGTCTCGGCGCCAGTGTCTTTGGACCGACGTCCTCGTCTGCAGCACGGGGCAATCTCGCATATGCGGCGAATGCGATTCGAGCGGGTATGGTGGCCGTGAATGATTTTGCAGCGTACGTATTTCTCTTTTTCTTTCTCATTCTCTTTCACCCTTCTTGATAGTGATGATGACTCCCCAAATCCACTTCTCCACCGATGTAAAAAGAGAAAAAAAGATACTAACTCTACAAAAAAATTACATCTATATAGCTACTACGTCGTCCAACTCCCCTTTGGCGGCACACGAGGATCCGGCTACGGCAAATTCGCAGGCATCGAAGGCCTCCGCAGTGTCTGCAATGCCAAATCCGTCTGTGTGGACAAATGGCCCTCACTCGTCACGACAGCGATTCCGGCCAATTTGGATTATCCGATGCGGAAAAATGCTTGGCATGTGTCTCGTGGGGTGGTCGAGGTGGGATATGGAGAGAGTTGGGGGAGGAGATGGATGGGGGTGAGGAAGTTGGTGGGGTTTTAAAAAGGGGATAGATGGTGGATGGTGGATGGGGAGGAGGAGGAGGAGGAGGAGGAGGAGGAGGAGGAGGAGGAGGAGGATGGGTTTGTTGTTTTTAATATTCGGGATAAAAAGAAAATAAGATTATAGATTGTTGGAAGTCTAGGTAGGTGGGTGTAGTAGTAGGTACATACAGGTACAGGATTGTTTTTCATTACATGGACCCCAAGTCCAAGTCCCTTTCTTCCTCTTTATCACATGCCAAAACCAACCCAAACTAACAAGAAACAAAAAGAAAGAACGAGGGTGTGAGGGTGAAGGATGAAGGTCAGCTTACATACATACATACATACATACATACATACATACATACATTAGGTAGGTATATGTAAGCTACCTAAGCTAGCTTTCTAGCTTCGACCAGTAGTATGATAAGGTACATAAGGTACAGATAGTCATTTACCTTGCCTAGGTATGTTGCATTGTATCCCCTAGTTATGATCATGTATTTATTCTTCGTTAGTAGTGTATTGCTCCCCCTCCCCCTAATATAAACTGCTTTGCTTTATCGATCGATTGAAAGAGATCAGAGGAGGACAGGATAACACAGGACAGGACAGGACAGGCTTGCGTAGCTGGTAGCTGACATGAATGATTAGTATGCATATGCCAAGGATAAGGTGAGGTATGTAAGTATACGCCGTGCAGCTACATACATACCTGAGCTGACATAGCTTTGCCAGTCGTGGTTACATGTAGCTAGGCAAGCTACCAACTACTTGCAGTAAGTAACTAGGCACTTCAAAACTACCCTACCTTGCCTTACCTACCGCGATTGTAAGTGTGACGTTGATATATGTATATCCACTCGCGCGGTAGCTAGCTAGTATTTCGACAATAAGTATGTCTGTCTGTCTTTTGTATATATCTACCCTCTGCTTGATATATCCAGCCTCCAGGGATTGCAGATGATTTTTCGTCAATGTCGATTATCGATCAGCTGTTCCAATACAGGTAGATATCAAGGGAGCTGCACCCAATCGGTGTAGGTATGGTATGGTAGGAGGTAAGGTAAGGTAGCTGTTGGTTTGGCCTTGGCTTCCCCGCTTGTCTACCTATATTCACTTTACCTACCTAGGTATTATACATGCATCCGAGCCAGCGCATACATACATGTACACGTGCAAGGGGAGCTTCTTCGGTAGTAGTAGAAGTAGTAGAAGAAGGGAGGAGACATATATCTAGTCTCATCTTGCTCTTGAAATTTCTCTCTCTTCTATCAAGACACCGACTATCAACAACCACAATCACAACCAACTTCAACCCAACTCAGACCCAACTTCAACCAACAACCAAGAACTTCATCATCTTCATCATGGGTGGCTGTGACTGCACCTCAAGCTGTGGATGCGCTTCGAGCGAAAGCTGCACCTGCGTAAGTTCTTTTTTTTTTTTCCCTATACCATCAACAGTACCTCTCTAGCTACTCGAGATTCATAATGATGATGATGATGCTAATTACTTTGCCCCTATGCAGAAGAAGTAGACGGCTCGAGATATCTTACTACACAAACTACCAGCAGCTGGTCTGGGGAGATGGAGATGGATGCTGTGATGGAGAGAGGAGAGGAGAGGAAGTGGAGAGGAGGATGAGGAGGAGGTGGTGGTGGTGGTAATGGAGGAGAGGAAGGAGACTGACTACAGTCCGATGCTGGAAAACGCTCGTTTGGAAGTGAAGTGGTTTGCAACGCAAATGAGTTTTGATATTCAACTCTTACATTACTTTTCTGGGACATGTTTCTGTTCTTGTTGTTGATGATGATGATATTCTCCCCGTTGTGCTCATATCCTCATATGTTGGTGTCATGTGCGAAGATTGTCAGATGATGAGGAAAACTGCCTCATTCCCCCACGGATCCACGGGCCGGGACGGGCCGTTGCTGACTCTCCACGACCCCGCGATGATGATAATGACGATGATGTCAGATGGGACATGCCTTGGAATACTCTCGTATTAGCTACATGTACCTACCTCGTGTAATCATTTGATCAGGAGACACACACATCATACACACACATACAGTCAGCATCTACCGACCTACATTACCTACACTCTCAACCAACAAAACAAGAAAAAGAAGAGAAGAACTCAAAGGAACCACGCAACAACAACAAGTACGGGATATTCAAGGGCGAGACTGCACTACCTACCTGTACCTACCTGTACCTACCACAGACCACAGCCCAATCAATCAACCCAAGATGCCTGTGATACCAGGAGACAACGACCAAGGCAAGCAAGCAAAGAAACTTCCTCTCTTCTCAGAGAATATATAACTAACATATTAATGGTGAATGGAAATAGAGATCAAAGAAAAGCTCGCTCAAGGCAAGGTCGAAGCGGAAGCACTGAAGAAGAAGGAAAAGAAGAGTGAGGAGGGTGGTGTAGCTACACTCGAGGATCATCTTGCCAATCCGGGTCCGGTATGACTTACCTACCTTACCTTACCTTGTCTATGGTGTTTTGTTTTTTTTGTTTCTGGGAGCGAGGAATGTACATGTACGTGCTGACATGATGGATACAGGTCATTGCGGAGAACTTGGGTGAACCGGCTTCCAAGGAGGAATTGAAGAAGCGCATGGAAGAGCTGAATCAGAAGAAGTGATTTTGTTTTTTTATTTTTTGTGTGTATGGTGGAGTGATGCGCTAGACTGTAACAATTGAAGCTGTGATTGGAATCACGGAGGAATCTCCTTGCCTGCCCAATCCCAACATTTCCCTCGATCCTCCACCTTCCGACTGTTAATCACCTCGAGTAACTTCTCCGCCGCAAACTCGGGACTGAATAACTTCTCCTCCTTGACCGTCTCCCAAAACTCTCGACTCAATCCCGTCTTGACCGTTCCCGGATGTAAACTGATACTCATCGCATTCTCGCCCGCACTGGGTCGTAAATAATTGTCAAACGACTTGGTCACCTGATTCACTGCTGCTTTGGACGCCCGATAACTATACCATCCACCCAACTTGTTATCCGTAATCGACCCGACTCGCGCAGACATGTTGGCCCAGACGGCCGCGTGCGGGGGTAAGCCGGCGACGCTCGAGAGCTTTGTGGATTTTTTCGGCAGGAATGGGGAAAAGTGTTTGAGAAGGAGCATCGGTCCGAGGGTGTTGGTACGAAACGTCAGAAGCGCATCGTCGTGGTTGATTTGCGAAGGGGATTTCTCGGGAAAGAGGATTCCTGGGATGGCGAGGGAGAGGTGGAGGTAGTTTTCGCTGGGAGGGAGGATTTGGGAGAGTTGTTTGGCGGCTTGTGCGACGATGTTTTCATCTAAGATAGATGTCACTGTTAGAGACTTGGTCGCATAGTGCATTTATCAGGTAGGTAGGTATATATATTGCTTCCAGAAAGAGCTCACTCACCAAGAACATCCAATTTCAGCACGTGTAATCGGTCTTCTTGCACGTCTTTCAACCCCGACAACACCTTCTCTTTCGTTTCGTCAATGTCCTTTCGCGCGGTGGCGATGATGGGAACATCGTGTGGTGTCGTCTGCAGCAATCTCCGCACAAGCTCAAATCCGATGCCTCGTGAGGATGGGCTGACGAGGGCAAAGGGCTTCATTATTGTCGTCGTCGTCGTCGTGGTGTTGTGGGTAGTGTTGCACAAGATACAACCAGATGGATGGTGAGGGAGGTCATGGTGGTGGTACAGGGTGTGCGACACGAACAATGCTGTGAGGCGCACGCATCGTCATTGTCTTCGATATGTCAAAGACTTGGAGATCGGATCGAGATGCAATGGAAGAATGGTGGGTCGGGGCGGGGCGGGGCGGGCGGGGCCGCCGGAAGCAAGATCTTCCACTTCTTCTTCTTCTTCTTCTTCTTCCATCATGAGCCAAGCCTCGCTTGCTCCAGTATCACGTGATATCTGCCCAGGCTCAGGGGATGCTTGTCTTTCCCCGCAGGATCTTGTTTGATCTTGAAGACATGAACTTTGCCCTGACCAGGGAATACCTCCTAATACAAGGTGAACACTTTACACCAGTGACTAGACTGTGATGACTCCCTTTTTCCCTTTTCTCCCGCTTTCATTCACCCGCTGCTCCCACTCCCGTACCTCCACTGCATCCGGCACTTCTGGACATGAATCGGCCAAACTGGTATCCGGATATTGTAGGAGGTAGGAGGTAGCTCGATTCACCAACCAGTCAATAAGCGAGCTAGAGTGGCTTGAACCCAATTGACCAGCCTTGCATCATTGTGCTACACGCATACGAGGCCATCGGTGACACTGGAGGCTTGGCTTGGTAGGAGGTACCGCATCGCATACAGCAGGATGAAGCTGTGGGCCTGGGTGTGGCAACACGACATAGACTGGATTGCGGAGAGACTGGAGAGAGTAGTTCCTACGGAGGTATGTACGGGGAAAACAAGGGCGAGGAGGAGGGAGCGACTTCATTTGGTTACAAAAGTCTGAAAGTCAATGCTACCTCCTACATACTTGATCCCAGCAAAGTGATTTCCGATGCTCTGTTTGTGGAGCAAACGGCATCGTAATCGATGAATAATCACCGTCAGACGGCTCTAGCCTCTGATGAATTGTGATGATTTCCCCGTCGTCGTGCACAATTCGCTTTATTGGACGCCGAGCAAGTGGATGACACGCGGGGACGAGTGTCTCGGTGGCGGCAAGCGAGTGCGAGACTGTGAGTACCTCCCTATGCGAGCCACTTCGACTTCTTCCAAACCGTTCTAGGAGGTAGCTTCAGCCCTTTTTCGGCAAAGCATGTCATTAACGTTTGTTCCTGTGCGGGGATATGAGGTCTCTGCACAGTAATAACTCGCTTTCACAACTGAATATGCCTGAATATGCATGCCTTGCCATGCCATACCACCCTGCCGAACCACGTGTCCTGGTTGCAGGTACAGCGTGGTATCTGGCGGTGATGAGGTAGCAGTTGCGGTAGCGCCAGTAGCTGTTCCAGACGCCTTTCTCTTTTTTCCCTTTTACGACCATAAGGTATCATCTTCCGGCGACTTCCCCTTCTATCCCGTCTGCTCCATGCCCATGGTCGAACCCTCTTCTTTCTGGACATTGAATACTTCTTCGCCTCTTCTCACAGGATCGGGCATTGTTGTGGGCATTGGCTTCTTCTTCTTCTTCTTCTTCTTCATCATCTTCTCCTCGACATGATGCTGCCTCAGGTCGTACTGCTGGCAGCAGCAGTACCGGCTGTATTTGCACAGTTGCAGCCGTTTGCCAATAATACTCAAGAGAATCTCGATTTCGCTCAGAGCCCGCCCAAGTACCCATCGCCAGTCAGTTTACCGAGGAGGAATTTCCAGCAAATGACGCGTGCGGAACGCGTCCATAGCGGGCGACTTTACTAATATATGTTGATCGCAGTGGGGTGAGGGTCTATCGGACTGGAAGGACGCATACGAGAAGGCAGCCGCATTCGTCTCGCAGTTGTCATTGCTCGAGAAGGTCAACCTCACGACTGGAGTCGGATGGGAAGGAGAAAAGTGCGTCGGCAACACTGGATCGATCCCTAGACTCGGCTTCAAATCGCTCTGTCTTCAGGACTCTCCCCTCGGCGTGCGATTCGCAGACTTTGTCAGCGCTTTTCCTTCCGGTCAAACCATCGCAGCCACATGGAGCCGCGACCTGTACTACCGGCGTGGCTATGCCATGGCAAGCGAGCACAAAGGCAAGGGAGTTGATGTGCAGCTGGGCCCAGCCATCGGTCCTCTGGGCAGAAACGCAGCGGGAGGTCGTATCTGGGAAGGCTTCTCGCCAGATCCGTCCTTGTCCGGAATCGCCGTCTATGAGACGGTCAAAGGTATCCAAGATGCCGGCGTGATTGCGTGCACGAAGCACTATATTGCCAACGAGCAGGAGGTGAGTCCGGCAACAACAACAACAACAACAACAACAACAACAACAACAACAACATTTTGAAGACATATTCTTCCTGGTGCTGACGTTCGACCTATTGCGTATAGCACTTTCGCCAAGGAGGTACACCCGCGAATCTGACTGCGTCCCTCAGCTCCAACATCGACGACGTGACGATGCATGAGTTGTACCTGTGGCCCTTTGCGGAGGCTGTCCGTGCCGGAACGGGATCGATCATGTGCTCGTACAATCAAGTCAACAACTCCTATGCCTGCCAGAACAGCTACCTCAACAATTATCTCCTCAAAGGAGAACTCGGCTTCCAGGGCTTCATCGTCTCGGACTGGGGCGCTCAGCATGCGGGTGTGAGCAGTGCCCTGGCCGGCTTAGATATGACCATGCCGGGCGATGTGGCATTCGACAGTGCAACCAGTTATTGGGGTCCCAACTTGACCATCGCGATCCTCAATGGCACTGTCCCACAATGGAGACTGGACGATGCCGCGATTCGAATCGTCGCTGCGTGGTATTACGTGGATCGCCCGGGAAACCAGGTGGAGGATGCTCCCAACTTCTCGTCGTGGACTGCAGACACCTATGGCTTCAAGCATGCGTATGCGCAGCAAGATTACACGCACGTCAATGATCATGTTGATGTTCGAGGGGAGCACGCCGCAGACATTCGCGAGTTCGCAGCGAAAGCCACAGTACTGCTGAAGAACAAGGGCGCCTTGCCACTCACGGGCAAGGAAAAGCTGACTGCTGTCTTTGGCTCCGATGCAGGCGAGAATCAATATGGACCCAATGGCTGTGCCGATCGAGGTTGGTTTCTTTGCTCGGGACGATGTCTATAGTAAGATGAACTAACATGCGCGCTAGGCTGTGACAACGGAACCCTTGCGATGGCATGGGGCTCAGGCACTGCCGAATTCCCCTACCTGGTAACGCCTCTGGAGGCCATCAAGGCGGAAGTGCGTAGCTGCGGAGGCTCTATTGAAAGTGTCATCGATGATTACGCTTACAAGCAAATCGACGCCTTGTCTCGAAGAGTGTCGGACGTCAGCGGCGTCTGCCTGGTATTCGCGAATGCAGACGCTGGAGAAGGCTATATCACCGTCGACGGCAATGAAGGTGACAGGAACAACCTCACTCTGTGGCACAACGGTGACGACCTCATCCGGAATGTCACGAGCTACTGCAACAATACTGTTGTCGTGCTTCACACCGTGGGAGAGGTCACTGTGACTCCCTGGTACGACCACGAAAATGTCACTGCCATCATATGGGCGGGTCTTCCTGGGCAAGAAAGTGGCAACGCCATTACTGATGTCCTCTACGGAAAGGTGAATCCCGGCGGTAAGACTCCTTTTAGCTGGGCGAGACAACCGGAAGATTACGGCACCGAGGTCCTCTTCGACCTCAACAATGGTGTCAATGGACCCCAGGATTCATTTGAAGAGGGCATCTTCATCGACTACCGGGCTCTCGACAAGTACAACCGGACGCCCATTTTCGAATTCGGCTACGGACTCTCCTACACCACCTTCACTTTCTCCAATCTGAACATCCAAAAGCATCAAGTCGCGGCGTACAGTCCGACGACGGGCAATTCTCCCGCAGCGCCCACCTATGGCTCCATGTCGACCAATCCAGACGACTACGTTCGCCCCGCCAATCTTTCGGGCGTTTACGCCTACATCTACCCCTACATCAACTCGACCGACCTCGCCTCCTCCAGCGGCGATCCCGACTTTGGCGTCAACTACACCTGGCCTGCAGGCTCATACGACTCCGCCCCCCAGCCCTACCTCCCCGCAGGTGGCGCTCCTGGCGGCAACCCCCAACTCTGGGACGTACTCTTCACCGTGACCGCCACCGTCACCAACACCGGCTCCGTCGCCGGAGACGAGGTCGCGCAGCTGTACGTGTCTCTCGGCGGTCCCAACGATGCCAAAGTGCAATTGCGAAATTTTGACCGTCTGTCAATTTCGCCGGGACAGTCGGCCACGTTCACCGCGGATATCACGAGAAAGGATTTGAGTAATTGGGATTCTGGGGCGCAGAATTGGGTCATTTCGAATTATACCAAGATGGTATATGTTGGTAATTCCAGTCGGAAATTGCCACTGAGTGGTGTATTGAGCTTGTAGGATTGTTTTTAGGGTAATAAGTAGTAGTACTACTACTGGTTGCTGGTTCCGGAATAGTGACACAGCTCGTTGGGGACTGACTTTCCTCTAGTCGTGAGGAGACTGACGGACTGTTATCAGTATATCTTAACTGCAATTGTAAATACTTTTGAAAAAGCGTATTCAGAAATTCTTGTTTCATAAGATTATTATCATCTTCTACAGACTGAAGACGAGGCATCTAGAGTTGCAATTTCGAAGCAATCGTACTCGCCAACTTTACAAATGCCTGCGCCTGAGGCGAGTCTGGACTCGAAGCCATGGTCGGTTTACCCACATCGGCACTCGAGCAAATGTCTGGATGTAAAGGGACATCACCTAGGAAGGGGATTCCTAATTCTTCGCATTTGTTCTTGGCGCCTATTCGCAATGTCAGAAAGAAGAAATGAAGGAGAGGAAAGGGGAAGATAAAAAAAAGAGGAAGAGAAAAGAGAGAGAGGAGAGAACATACCATCCCGACCAAAAATCTCCGCCACATGTCCACAATTCGCACACACAAACGTACTCATATTCTGCACCAGCCCCAAAATCGGCACTCCCACCTTCTCCAACATGGCCACTCCGCGCACGGCATCCCGCAAAGCCAAATCCTGCGGAGTAGAAACAATCACGGCGCCAGCGAGGGGTACGCTCTGCGTCAATGTCAATTGCACATCTCCCGTGCCCGGAGGTAAATCTATCACGAGCACGTCGAGGGCCGGCCAGGAGACTTCGAAGAGGAGTTGTGTGAGAGCTTTTTGGAGCATGAGACCGCGCCACGCGAGCGGTTGGGCTGCGGGGACGAGGAAGCCCATGGACATGGCGTGGATGCCGTAGGCGGTCAGTGGGATGAGGCGGGAGTTGCCGTCGAGATGGGGTTCGTAGGATTCGAGGTTCAAGAGGGTGGGGAGGCTGGGGCCGTAGATGTCTGTGTCGAGGATGCCGATGTGGAGGGGTCTTTGTTGGACTTGTGTTCCTTGTTGTGATGATTGTTGTCGTGCGAGTGCGAGTGCCAAATTTACTGCTATGGTGCTTTTTCCTACGCCGCCTTTGGCGCTGCTGACGGCTATTACTTTGGCGACGTTGGGAATGGGTCTTTTTTCGGGAAGACCTTGTGGAGGAGGATACGGTTAGTGATGTGTGCAGATGGATTTTCATGGGATTGAAGAAAGAAAAAAAAAATCGTACCTCGTTTCATGCGAGCAGCAAGATTGGGAGGTGTCCCGGATTTGGGAAGTCCCTGTTGGAGTTGTCAAGATGGACAGGTTAGAACGCTGATGATGATGCTGATGGAGGAGAAGGAGGCGGTTCTCCTTACCAGTGGATTTTCATGGCCGGAATTGGCTCGGAGGGTGGTTGAGACGGAGTAGCATCTTGTTGTGATTGTGATGGCCTCGAAGCATTTCTGGCGTAACATGGGCGGTAGCGTGAGGAGTCTCTGTAGAAATGGCGACGGCATTGTTGTTGATCTGTTGTGGTCGGGGATATGCTCGGTAAGTTCGAGGAAGTCTACGCTTTCAGTACTAGAACTTATGCCAAGGCCTTCGGTCCGAAAAGGACCGAGCAATTCACGGTATAACTATTGTTCCGCCCATCCTCCTACCTCCTAACTCCTATATTCAAGGTACCTATGTATTACTACGCCGATGTTTCTGGTGAGTAATGAGGTACATATTCTGCAATAAGTCCAATCTTCAGGAAAGCAGTATAGGAGGCTTCGTCTCTGAAAGCAATCTGTTAACAGTTCATTGTATAGGGGAAAGTCTTGGCAGAGTCGGACTTCAGACATCACGCGACGCAGACCTACAGTCCTACACTTACTCTATCATCAACATACCATCAAAATTATTACCCTTGTCCGACATGGTCTACATTGGTCAATGGTTTGAATGTCTTGCTATACGGAGAGCTGACTTCTGAACAAGTTCTCAGCTGCTGTTGACGCGTCGCGCATATCTCTAGCGAAAACACAAGGAAAGTAAAAGGACACAAAATACCTATTATCACCGCCTGGAACCAATTATTACCATCACCGCCTGAGATCAATACTTATTGTCACCGACTGGAGTTGCCATAAGCCCACCAAAGTCATCTCAAAGATTCCTAGTCCACGAAGAAGCGCTCGGACATTCGATTGTTGCCATTCGCACCCTACCAGACCGAGCCGAAAAAGCTGTGCACTCTTGCCTAGGAGAGAAAAGAAAATCAGCGCGGTACCCTGAATGCGCTGTGGTTTAACATACAGCTTCGCCGTCTTCCGCGGCAACGATCTACTGGGCGGGGGCGGGGGCAATGCCGCAGGATTCGCATCCACAAGAGCCTGGTAACTCGCTCCCATACGCCGGGCATACACCCCGACGTCGAGGCCTCTCTTCTGTGCGATGATCTCTCCATTGATAATGCATCGGTCGCAGAGAGCTCGTGGAACATCATACGAATCCCACACTACGCTTTTGCATGGTTGCTTGTCCGCACGATTGCATTTATGCATTACTGCTGCGGCCAGGGCTGTGCCATGTGCCTGGTATGGTCAACTTCTGCATCGAAAGTCTTATGTGGGGTTTACTTACAGCGTGGCCACAGGTAGGATGTCGTGGGGCTCTGCGGCTGCACATTCTGAAAGACCTGATCTTGATCGGTGTGTATTCTGAATTCGTTAATGGTTTTGCTGACCCAGGACTAGCTTGACAACTCACGAAAGTCCTGGCGTGCCAGTCATGCTAAATACCAGATCCACTTGATCATCTTCACTTGATCTGCGCTGCCAACGACGTCACATTCAATGGGATTTGACACCTGCACATCCGACGCTTTGGTCTTGCAGCAGCAGTGTCTGCGACTTCCACGTGGTGAAGCGAACGACTGCCCCGCGAGGCAGACGTATCCTCACCACGAAGGTGAAGCAGAGAAGGGCACATATATCCACTTCCACGTGGCAAAGCGACCGATCGTGGCAGAACACGGCGGATGAACCTGGGGAGTAAAGATCGAATGTGTCTGCGCAATGCGGTTGGCGGTGTCCATGTGCTATATTAGCCAGGAAAGCAATCACCCATACCACCCATCAATGACGCCTGTGACGTATGAACCACCTTGACCATGTCTGTCGCGCACTGTTGGATGTATGCCGGTCTAGACGCTTTCTTCACATTGTGCGAAATCTAGCGACAGAGGTGTAACAACAGGGCAAGATCTACCAAGTAGAGCGGCCAGACTTCTCGAGGACCCCTCGCTGCAGAGAATTATCATAATTATTCTTTCTTTCTTAACCCCTCCACTCACGTCATGTCAACGACGGGAATCTCGTTGGTGTCACGCTCGAGTGGTTGCACAACCGAGATCCCCCTCGTGGCGTGTATGTGTGCGCGTGTACACACATACGTAGGAGAGAGAGAGATATACACAATCCCCATCGCCAACTCCCCCCTCCCCGAAAATTACTCTCTTTCCCAGTCAATGAATAGGTGGTTACACAACTGTGGCCGTGGCTTTTTTTTGTGAGGTCCAGACCCCCGCCACTACTATACTACTACTTCATGGACCAGTGAAATGATGTGCTTTTTCCGAACAACCGACTCTCATTATCAAATGTCAGGCAGGACAAGCTCGTTTGACATTATTACTCAAATTCAACTATTTGACCTTGCGGGCCCGCACACACTAGATCGTGTGCTCACGGTATGTTATACTAAAAGTGCGCCTTGTGTGTGTGTGGGGGGGGGGGGGGGCACTCACCACTTCCGTCATTTTGACAAATATTGACTGGCACAAGTGAATTGCATCTAGTCCATGGACGACTAGTTTACATGTATTTTTGAACTGAATTGAAAAAAGAAAAAAGACAAGTCACAAGGCAGAATCAGATTGACATATCTCTTGGCTGATGGAAGGGAAATTGCTTGGCGCCAAGCATATCTCGGAAGGATCCGCGTCCGCGATGTCAGCGCCATACACCGCGATGTGCCTAATTGCCTATGCAAAAACCACCGCACTGAAGAAACGGGGATGAAAATACTGCAGAAAATGCAAGGTGCCAATTGGCCTCGAACATGTGTATTCAAGCAGTTGGATGAGGCGCTCAAAAAGGGACACTGCGCTTCTGATGCGTTGCATTGCTGGTAAGCAAGGCGGGCTCAAAACAAGGCATGTTCGAAGTCGGATGTCAGATCGAATTCTTCATGTAGCTTGGTGGGCTCCGGCCATTGGGGAGCAATGACAATAAAACAAAGGGGGTCACAGAGCCTTCTGGGCCGGAAAGATAGACTTCCCTGGAGCTAACGTCGAAAGAACAAGAGTTCGACGAACGCGCCATAAGCGTGGCGAAGAGTGGCACATGCTGTTGTGTAGACACTGGTGCTCTTGGCCCTCAGCACACCAGGAGGTGACCGTGTGGTCCGCCGGGACTGGCGAAGATACAGTCAGGTCCAAACGGTAGGATTGGGACTATGGCTCGCTGTTGGAGAGTCATCGAAAATTCTGGTTGTTTTGTTGAAATTCGGACTGCTTGCACTGACCTGGTAGCAAACAAGGACGAGAGAATTATAAGACCGCAGTCCAGAGATGAAATCACAACGAGTCAATCATGCCCAACAAGCTTGGAGACATGGCAGACACCCGATCTGCGAACGAGAAGCCCTTGCACCCGCCACCAGTCAAGCCGATGATCATTGGCGTCTTCGGTGTCACAGGTAGCGGCAAAACAACACTTATGCACAATTTAGAGGCAAGTATGAACCTATCGAAGATCGCGTTCTTTGAAGGCTCCGAGGTCGTTGCCCGGCACGCAGGCGGTCTCCAGACGTTCAAGAGCAGCAACGAGGGTGAAAAGCTTGCGATACGTGAAGCCGCCATCATCTCCATCCAGCAAGACTGCATTGACACCAAGAGACTCGGAATCGTCACTGGACACTTCAGTTTCTGGCGGGAGGAGGCAGACGCTGACCTTGAAGAAGTCATTACTAATGCTGATTTGAATGTTTACACGCACGTTCTGTATCTTGACCCTCCAGCGGACGTTATCGAGAAACGCGTCGAAAACGACACTAATCGCCCTGAGCGCAGGAGGTTGTCAGCAGCTCAGATTCGTCGCTGGCAGGATTCCGAGAAGAAAAAGTTGCGAAAGCTCTGTTACAAGAATGGGATTGTGTTCTCGCTCATACAGGAAACCTGTGCGGCGTCGTATCTCGTCAAAAGGTTCTATGTGCACAATGAGGAGTACGATAAAATAATGGCCATCGGACGTGTGATTGAAGCGATGAGCAGTCTTGTTGGTCTCAAGCGAACCAAGCCAGATGCTATGCTCGTCATCGACGGCGACAAGACTCTGGCCGCGGAAGATACTGGCGAGCTTTTCTGGAAGCAAGCTATGAGCGACCAGCCAGATCCTCTACAAGCTCTATTCCGGACAGCAGGGTACTCTCACACCTCTTTCCATCAAGCTATTTTGCTGTACCGCGATGTGGGTGACGAAGAATACTTCGATGCTATATGCAGCACCGTGGCGTCTCAGGTGACAGTGCGTCCCGAGTTCATCAACCTGCTTCAGATGGTCGCCAAGGCACCGCATATCGGCGCGATCGTCGTGACCTGCGGACTGCGGCTAATTTGGCAGAAAGTGCTCACGAACCTAGGGCTATCTGAAATAGTCAGAGTCGTCGGTAGTGGGCCAGAGTTGTCCGACTGTATCGTGACGCCCAGGATCAAGGCCGATGTCGTGAAGCACTTGCAGGAATCTCACAACATGTACGTTTGGGTATTCGGTGACAGTCCCCTTGACCTGCCTATGCTCAAGCAAGCCGATCAGGCTCTGGTGGTCGTGGGAGAGCAACAAAAGCGAAGCAAAAGCATGGAGGTCGAGCTCAAGCATGCCATCGATGACGGTGATCTGCGTGCTCGTCAGATACTCTTTCCTGGCAACGCCTCTCCATTGCTGGATACCTCCAAGCTACCAATCGTCCAGCTGGTGGACCTGGGCTTCATGCAAGCTCTGAAATGCGGCATTCAAACCAAAGATGCCACTACGCGCACCGCGGCCAAACTATTAATGACGCCGACTCGAGATGCGACAGTGAGCGGTCCCGCCCTGCGCAAAGCCCATCGAAAGGTCGGATGGTACCTCGCCACAGAGTTTCTATCCGACCTACTCGGCGTCCAAGAGATCCAGATCCGCCACGTCCAAGGCGGGTCCACCAACGGCTATTGCCTCGTCGACGAGAGTAGCACAACCATCATCGCAGTCATGCGCGGCGGTGAACCCATGGCATTCGGCGTCAGCGATGCCTTCCCACAATCTGCCTTCCTGCACGCCCACAAGCCCGAGGATATTGAGCTTCAGCAGCTGAAGCGGCAGTCTACCGTAATCCTGGTCGATTCCGTGGTGAACAATGGCGAGACCATGGCCGACTTTGTGCAACACCTTCGCAAATTGAGGCCGACCATTCGTATCGTAGTCGTTACTGGGGTTGTGCAGGCTGATGGGCTGCGTCCGGGAGCATTGCTGGAATGGGCCTTGGTTGGATATAGCAGTATCGATCTGGTTACACTGCGGATTAGTCAGAACAAGTATACTGGGCGAGGAGGAACAGATACCGGGGCGCGGTTATTCAATACGACTCGCTTGGAAGAATGAACGGGTCCCCACGTCCCTTGGCTAGTGAGTCCAAGGGCGGGTATGCCAGTGTCGTATAGGACAGAAGCTTGTGCAGTTTGGGGAAATGGTCACTACCTGTATGGAGGACGTTCTCGATATTTCACGTCGTGTGCTGGTGCTGGGTGCATAAGTCAGGCAGGTAGCTGCGGGTAGGCCCGGGGCGTTGCAGTAACCGGCAACCGGGATAGAACTGGCTTCATAGGTACGGAGGTAATAAGCCATCACTTATGACAGCCAGGTTCAGAGATCCCTACTTATCGGGATGCTGCCCCACGTGTGTAGAGAGCGTGCCAAGGGGGATAAAGACAGAGGTAAGGTACCTTAGCTGTAAAGAGTAAGTGTAAGCCTGTAAGGGTCTTTTGCGTACCTGGTATTGACCACTCTAGAATCTAAATCAGAAACTGCCAAAGGTACCTAATCTACAACACCTTGCCCTTTAGGCAATAAAGTAAAGTCAAGGAACAATGCGCGGCACGCAGGCTATTTGTTGATCAATCATCTTCGCCATGGATCTCTCGTGGACCGTGTTCGATACATGATAGTGTACCTTACCTAGGTACCTGATGTACCTATTCACCATCTCGCCAGCAAAGCATTACCTACATGTACCTACATGTACCTACTGACCGTATCAGCGTATCTCGTGTTGCTGACAGAGCAATCATCCGCTGCGCCCTGTCACCTCACCCTTCCCGGGCCGTACCTTAGTGTCTTTCTTCACAAACATGTGTACATATTCAGGTGTGTGCCGCAGGCGGCGTAGGCTGCAGTAATACGTAGCGTAAAAGACAGGGGCTTTGACTAAATCGGTGTACACTTCGATAAGGTACAGGTATTCATGCATATCGATACAAGTGCATTGTAGCATGTCTGGCTCCATAGCCCTTGACATAGGTACGGACATTCTCCCTCTCTCCCTCTTCTTCTTCTCTTATCCGCAGGGGCAGCCATGAAATACACGACAGCTCGCACAGGACCCGGACTTGTGGTCTGGACCCACCGTGCAACAATGGCGGTTGGTACCACCACAATCCCACCCGTTGACGAAGTGTCCTCGTTCGTCATAGTAAACCTGTAACAAGACGTGTTAGTTCGTAGACTTCCCACTCGGATTTTGCATGATATACCAGCCAGCCAAGGTAATCGCAGTAGTATCTGGAAACCTTTAATTAGTAGGTAGCGTACATTTTCAGACGTAAGGACTTTTTACCCAATTTTGAGCTCTTCTTTTGGTGGTGCCTTTCCGTTGGCCAGTGCATTTCGCTGTTCAAGTGGATGTTGTGCTTGCACACCAGATAATTCTGCTCCTAAGCAAAGCAGGAAGAAGAGTCCGTACACGCCTCGATGCATCGTTGGAGAATTGTAGTGTACGACTGCGGTGCTAGGCCCCGAGTGTTGAGAAGTGTAGGAGGTTCTTCTTGAGAGTATGTTCGACGATGCAATACCTCGAGGTGCTGGAGATTCTTATACTCGAGACTGGCTGGATAATCTGCCCTGATAGGAACGCGAACGAATACGGACGAGAGCGGTGCGATGTTGCACCCCGCATACTTAGCTATGATCCATGAGATAGATGTGTGGTATACGAGAGAGGTGTCTACACAGCCCGACAGGTCATGTTACAGGTGTGTCCTGCAGACCTGCGAAACGAGAACAAGTCAGAACTATCCGTAGGTAGTGCTCGGAATAAGAATTCCAGCCTGTTCTTTGGTACCAGGTACCTCACCTTTAGGCAAAGGACGCGAGGCCTATGCACACATCCTTCACTTTGCACATTTGCATGTACGATATATCCCTCCCTCTGCACACCTCATTGTACCGACTTCCGA
This sequence comes from Sphaerulina musiva SO2202, assembly GCF_000320565.1. NCBI lineage: Eukaryota > Fungi > Ascomycota > Dothideomycetes > Mycosphaerellales > Mycosphaerellaceae > Sphaerulina > Sphaerulina musiva. The sequence goes on from NW_016017383.1 coordinate 3,747,219, forward strand.
GCATGTTTCAAAATTCAGGCTTTCAGGCTTTCAGCGTGGCATTTCGGCACTTGAAGCTCACTTTTAAGTTCTAGGTATGGCAAGGGGGGGGGGGGAGGGGGTGGTCTATTATCACTAGTTTTTATCGGAAAACGGGAACCACACGGGGATCACGGGCATTTCCGTTGAACGCCCTGTAGTCACGTGACTAACGTCACCACGAACTTCCAAAGTTCCAAGTTGGGATTTGGGATCATTCATCGCAGGATCAGTAGTGTCGCCACATGCGACTCTACCTACTACCATGAGCCCCGCCCACCACAAGGAACATACATGCACTCCACTTCATTCAGTGCGTGGTCACCGGTCTCGCTGACAATCCCAGATACGTTCATAGCCACTACCTAGACGAGCACGTCACATGCCACCACGCCGCTTCAAGTTCCATTGCCTTCTCCGCCACCCATCCTCCCCTCGGCTTCCATCCTTCTACGCTCCTTTTGCTGCTTCTCGTATACCCCATCTCCTACGTGATCGCCTTCACACACTACTGCCCTGATCAACTGACTGCTATAGCGACGCTACCACGCAGTTGACTGAATATGGCCGCCGCAGAGTACTTTGGAACCCAGTCCCATCCTCCGGGTCCGCAGCCGGGCCCGTCATCTTACAACGGCAACTCGAACGCCCACAATCCTCCATATCCACTGTCAGATGCGCCGCCTCCATACAGCGCGTTCGGTGACCCAAGGCGTCATTCTCAACCGCCACCACTCGATCGCCCGGTAGCCCTACCTGACAGCGCCATTTATCGCCCTGCGCCGGCGCCAGTAAATAATGGATACCCTCCCGAAAAGAGCTCGAGACCACAGAATCAGATGGGTGATTACAACCGACACCAGCCCCAACAACAGCAATACGGAGGCTATCAGCAGCCGCAACAGCCCAATTACCCTCAGCAGCAGCAGCAGCCTCATCTAGGCAGCTATTACCCACCCCAAGATGGCTCCGCATACTATAGAGACGATCAAAAGCCTCCCACAACGCCTTCGTACAACCCTTCACACTCGCCATATCGTGAAAGCAAACGCGACCGCAGTCGCAGCAGGAGTCGAAGTAGAGGAGACAGGTATAGACAACACCATCATCACCACCACCACCATAACGACAGACCACAGCTGCCGAAGAAGAAGTCATCAGGAGCATCCACATTTCTCGGAGCAGGTAAGTCATGTTAAATGCTCTCAATCAACAGCGCATCCCAACAATGCTCTCAAATTGACGTGTCGCAAAAGGCGGTGGCGCGATAATCGGCGACGCGATTTTCCCTGGTCTAGGCACCCTGGGAGGCGCCCTGTTAGGCGGTATAGGAGGCCACGAGTATGGCAAGAAGAAAAGAGCATCGAGCAATCCCACAAGCGGTGGCGGAAGAAGACATCGGTCCTATAGTAATGATGACTTTGATTATGGATCTCATGAATATCGGAGAGATGATGATTATCATAATAATCGACGGGGAAGGAAGTAAATGATAGTGGAGACGGTAAGTCACGCTTTACGACAGACAAGATACAGCAACAACAGCGACAACATCAAAGCAACGCTGGTCGTTGAGGGGAGGCTTCGGGATTAATATTACTAGCGAATACCCAGAGGGAGGAAATCTGCAATTTTAGGGGGTTTCTTTCAAAGAGAGTTCTTTTAGTCTTTAAGTTCCGATAGCAGCTACAATCCTTGGAAGTGAAGTCCAGTATCCGAGGGTCACACACGCGTCTCTAGGACTCTATGTTATGGGTAGATGTCTACAGAGCTGCTATATAGGTATGTAGGTAGACTGATTTCTACGTATTGAATATTCCATTCAATTTCTACTGTTCACAGTCGTCCAATACACGTATTACCCTATACCGTCTGACTACAGTCAAGAGTCCGAACTTTTCTGCCTGCCTGTATCGATGAATAAGTAGCTCGAAAGCTTACCCGAGGCAGGTTGCAGTAAAATACGATACGGAACAACATATTAAACGACGCAGCATACCTTATTATCTCGTACAAACTTCAGCGCGAATCTATACGTCGAGTGAACTGTATGCCGACCTGCTGCAGGTTGGCGGAACGCCTATTGAAAAGGCCCCTAAGTTGAAGAAAATGGACATGGTGATAAAAAAGAGCGGCGTTGGCTTCGAGGCGAGGGCGGGAAGAGCAGCCTTGGCGTTACTTCCAAAAAGTTTCGAGACTTCAACTTTTTCGACGCCGCATCTCTCCTCCCCTCTCACTCACCATCACTCGCCACCACTTGACTTCTTCCTCCTCCTTCGCCTTTTCGCAGCAGCTGCCGGCATGGGATCGGGTAAAAAGGAAGCCGCCCGCAAGGTGCGGCAGGGCAAAACGGGCGATGGCATGGGCAACGTCAAGACGAAGGGCGAGAACTTCTACCGAAGCGCGAAAAAAGTCAAGACGCTCAACATGTTCAAGGAGGGCAGAGCCACGCGCAATGCCAAGGGAGAAATCACACAAACCGCATCATTTCAGAGCTGGGACAAGCCAAGCGCGCGCGTCGAGCCGAACAGAAAATGGTTTACAAACACTCGGGTCATCTCGCAAGACGCCCTTGACAAGTTCCGCGGGGCTGTGGAGGCGCAGAGCAAAGACCCATATAGCTATCTTCTCAAGCAGAACAAGCTTCCTATGAGCCTGATCACCGACAACAAAGACAAGGAGCGGAAAGACGGCCTGATACAGCACAAGGCCAAGATCCGGATTGAGAGCGAAAAGTTTGGAGACACATTTGGACCCAAAGCGCAACGGAAACGACCGCGACTGGCAGTGTCGAATATTGAGGATCTCGCCAATGCTTCCGGCAAGGATTACAGCACATATGAGGAACGGTTGGAGGAGGCGCGATTACTGTCTGGCGCAGGCGACATCCAGCCAGACACAGGCTTCACTGGCGACGAGGACTACAAGAATGGCGAACTTACCACGGCACGAGAGCCCGTCTTCTCAAAAGGGCAAAGCAAACGAATATGGAATGAATTGTACAAAGTCATTGACAGCTCCGACGTGATCATACATGTCATCGACTGTCGAGATCCCGAAGGAACGCGGTGTCGTAGCGTGGAGAAGTACATGCGGGAAGAGGCACCTCACAAGCACCTGGTGTTTTTGCTGAACAAGTGCGATCTAGTGCCAACGAGCGTTGCGGTATGTGTTACACCTTTCTCTTGTCATCGCTTTGCCACCTATCTACCCGCCATTGCTCAAGTCAAGGTCTGCATCCGCCACACCCGGCAATCTTATGAAGCAGACCTGTTACAGCGATGGCAGATCGAACCCCAGCTCCACCCGATCCTCTGTCGTTTTGGCATGATCATCTCGGAGTATTTGTGTCTTGTTTGAGTAGCGATCCGGATAGCTTCATGCTTCACACCCGTGATGGACAGCTTAGTAACGGGATATACATTTATGATTCTTCATTGTGTTCGCACACGTCTGGAGTAACCTGTCAGCATATGTATTGACATTATTTTCCAGGCAAAATGGGTCAAGATTCTCTCTCGAGAATACCCTACTCTTGCCTTCCATGCCAGCATGACCAACTCATTCGGCAAAGGCTCCCTCATCTCCCTTCTCCGCCAGTTCTCGTCTCTCCACAGCTCGAGAAAACAGATATCAGTCGGTTTCATCGGTTACCCCAATACAGGAAAATCTTCCATCATCAACACACTCCGCAAGAAGAAAGTATGCACAACAGCACCCATACCCGGAGAGACAAAGGTATGGCAATACATCACTTTGATGAAACGCATCTACCTCATCGACTGTCCTGGCATCGTTCCACCAAGTATCACAGACACGCCCGAAGACATCCTCCTTCGAGGTGTGGTCAGAGTGGAGAATGTGGAGAATCCAGCACAATATATGCCTGCTGTCCTTGCAAAATGCAAACGCCATCACCTCGAACGGACATACCAAATCAGTAAATGGAACGATGATGATGGACTGAAACCATTCGAAGACAAAGATGAAAAGGAACGCTTGACGGAATCAATCAATTTCTTGGAAATGTTAGCCAGGAAAGGCGGGCGACTGCTCAAAGGTGGTGAGGCGGACATGGATGGTGTGGCGAAAATGGTATTGAACGATTTCTTGAGGGGGAAGATTCCTTGGTTTTCTGCTCCGCCTAAGCAGGCAGGAGAGGAACTGTTGGAATCCACCAAAGAAGGGAGTAGAGATGAAAAGTTAGGGCTGACGCACAAGAGAAAGAGGGACCTGCAGGACGACGGCTCGGTCGCAACCAGTGCTGCTGAGGGAAAAGAAGAAGAAGAAGAGGAAGAAGAAGGCGAGGACGACGATGATGTCGACGATACCTTCACGGGCTTCGACGAAGACGGGGAGGAAGATGAAAGTGGTATACCCATTGCTTCTGGCCAAGGTGATAGCGCAGACGATGACAGTGCAGAGGAGGAAGATGAAGCAGATGCTTCCCCGTGACGATCATGATACCCCCCCCAAATAATGCGAACTGTCCAACGGCCTTATTCTGTCTGGTTGACGGGTTTCAAACTACAAAATCTCTCCCTTGTCGTTTCTTGATTTTCTCCCATCAATTCCCACTTCATGGTGGTGTTTTATGTTCTTATTATTAATATTCTCATCGGTTCATCCGTGCCGCCCAGCCATTCATACTTCTCCTGACCCCCAAAGTCTTCTGTCGCCGCGGTTGCACCTCTTGTTGCATAGACGTGGAATGAAACGTGCTCGCTGGACGGAATCCCGATGCATTAACAGCAACAGAATTATTATCATTATCTGTCGCGCTTTTTTCGTCCTGTGGCAGAGACTCTTCTTCTTTTTCACCTTCTTCTTCAAGAGGCTTTGCAGGCGAACTAGATAGGAACAAGTATTTCTTCTGCCCCTGACGATTATGGTCGTCGTCGTCGTCATCGTCATCATGATTTTCGCGGTCCTCTGGTGTACATATCCCAACTGCTCTGGATCGCAGTGATGATGTTGGGTAGGAAGGTCTGGTGTACATGGGAGTGGAAAGTGGTCGGTGGGTGGAAAGACCGTGGCTTTGTCGAGCAGTTAGGAAGCTCACTGCAGAAGAAGAAGATGATGATGAAAAAGACGACGAGGCAGTGTTGCTGCTGCTGGTAGTCCCGCGACATTCTGCCAGATTGGAGAGTTCGCGCAAAGGCTGAGATCTACCATTTTTCGACTCGCTCGACTTTTGCCTCTTGAGTCCTCCGTTTTGTTGGAAGAAACTTGAGATATTGCCCTGACCTTCAATCTGTCGTTTACGTCCTTTTGGTGCTGTCTCGCTTGGATTCTGTTGTTTCTTTTGCTCCTGGTTTTCGATTCGCTTGTCGAGTTTGCGCATTTGAGCTGCTTCCATCAACTCCTCGTACCGATCAGATACGCTGACAAAGCCGGGCTGCACTGGCATGGTTGCTGAGTCAGTAGAGAAGCCTTGCTGGACCGACGTAACGGTGTGCATTCGTGCACTGGTAAAGCCTGCTGTAGAAGAAGTCCCTAGTTTCGTTGCCTTGGCGAGTTCCTCGAAAGGTTCATCGCCATTGAGTGGCCAGTAGTTGTCTTCGTCGCGCTCTAACGTTTTCCTTGCTGCATTTAGCGTCGCTTCGCTGGGACAGGCCTTTGCGAGTGTTGTCGACAAGCTTATCAAGTCTGATGCTGGCAGACTTGGGCCGTGCTCTTCGAAGAAACCACTCACTCCAGAGTGCGTTAAGAAAGGGGACATGGTGGTCGTTTCTCTTTGAGTGTTCTTGATTGGACAGCTCAAGTACAGCAGAGCCTGTGCCCGCGTCATGCCAACATACAGCAGTCGCCGCTCCTCGTCGTTGTCGTCAGCACGAGAGTGTGGGATCGAGCCGTTATAGCACGCAGGGATGAATACTACAGGCCACTCCAGACCCTTCGCGGCGTGAATGGTCGATATCGTGATTTGCTGAGCTTTCTCGCCTTCATCATCGGCTTTCTTCTCTGCAGAAGCAGTCAAGGCAATGTTGGCAAGAAAAATGGAGAGAATGTCCTGGTCTGTAGCCTGTCGCTGTTCTATGTCATCAAGCACGGGCAGGCTGTCAAGTTCAACGAGCTGTGCGAGTGTCTCTGGTCTGGACATCTCTGCGGCTTGTGCCATTAGCTCTTCAACATTCGTCCAGCGCGCTTCAAAGCTGTCTTCGGCCGAAAACTTCTCCCTCAGGTATGACTGCAGTTTGATTTTGTGGGAGATCAGCGTAATCAGATCGACAACAGATGGTGTCTCAGCCGCCTCCCCGGCCCACGAGTCCACCTTCTTCTGGCCACACAATATGACATCAACGAATGAAGTTAGGCCCTTCACCGTCTTGTCCATGAGCTTCGTATCTGACTTACGTCGTCCTTGTGCTACTGCCAAGACCAGGGCCCACAAGGACAACCCTTTCACCTGCGCTTCTTGCCTGAGTTTCTGGATCGTGGTGTCTCCAATATGTCTCGAGGGTACATTGAGAACCCGTTCTAACGCTTCGCTGTTGTCGGGTTGATGTATCACGCGGAGATAGTCTACGATGAGCTTCACTTCCATACGATCGTAGAATCGCAGTCCGCCAACCATGCGATAAGCCAGTCCCGCGCTACCTAAAGCTGACTCAATGGCCCGTGAGAGTGCCGCAGAACGGAGTAATATTGCGTAGTCACTCAAGTCCACCATATTTCCAGCGAGGCAGCGGGTACGCCTGATCTCCGACACAAGCCACTCTGCCTCTGCATAAGCCGAGGACAGCTTTCGTAGCACTGGTCGAAGGCCAAAGGTATGTGTGGCCTGCAGCTTCTTCGGCGGTCGACTCTCATCTTGCTCTATGATGTTCTGAGCAGCGTGCAAAATGGCGCCGGATGATCTGTAGTTCTGTTCGAGGTTGATGGTAAGCGTATCTGGCCATTGCTGCCTCATTCGAATCAGATTCTTCGCCTCGGCGGCTCGAAAGCCATAGATGCTCTGATCAGGATCGCCCACAATCGTGATGACGTTGTGCTTTTGTGCAAAGAGTGTCATCAGATCGTATTGGATGTTGTTCGTGTCTTGGAACTCATCAATCAGGACCGCCTGCACGTTGGCAACGCATTGCGGGTGGCTTTTCAGCAAGAAGGAGCATCGCAGCAGAATATCATCGTAGTCGAGTAAGTTGAGACGGGCCAGCTCGGCCTCGTACTCTTCGAATAGTCTTGTGAATTCTTGCTGGTCCACACTCTTCGGCGCCTTCTCTGCCGCCCCTTTGACCTTTCGAGCCGAGATCCGGCCAAGAGCGGGCCCCGGTTCGATGGATATCTTCAAATTCTTGATGAGTCGCTTCAAGATGGCCTTGGTATCAGACGTGTCGGCAATGCCAAAGTCCTTGGACAGGCCAATGTGCTCTCCGTATGCCCGGAGATATCTCAACGCCACCGAATGAAAAGTGCCCAATTTGAGGTGTCTCGACAGCTGGCCTCCCACGAAGCTTGTGATTCTCTCCTTCATCTCGCTCGCCGCCTTCACGGTGAAGGTGCAGACGATGATGTTCCATGGCTCCAGCCGTCGATGCGCGATGAAGTGCGCGACGCGTGCGGTCAGTGTTTTCGTCTTGCCAGATCCCGGAGGCGCCAGAACCTGCAGGACCGCCGACTCGGAGGCGACGGCATTTCTCTGCGCAGGATTGAGGCCTCTCAGGATATCGTCCATGACCATGCGCGATGCATTTGAGCGTGATATCAAATTTGCTGTTTGTTTCGCGAGGCAACACGCGCGCGTGGGTAAGCGGTCACGAGCTCACCGCGCAATCACGTGCGATAAGGCCACGATAGCAGCCGGGACAACCAGAATCAAGTTAGCGTGTACATCCGGTCTGAACACGTTTAGACGACATCCAACTCCAACGTCGTAGCAAGACTCCATCATTTCCAAAACATACAACCACTTGACCGCCAAGATGAAATTCGCTTCGACACTCGCTACCCTCACTGTGCTGGCCGCCGGCGTGACAGCCTTGGACAAGCCCCTGGACATCAAAAAGACGCACACCGTCGAATGCACGACGAAGACGAAAGTCGGTAAGTGCTGCATGATCACATCTCGCGAAGCCTCTCCGGAAGTGGCACTGACGATATATCCAGGCGACAAAGTCGAGATGCACTACCGCGGCACGCTCGAGAAAGACGGCTCTGAGTTCGACGCATCCTACAACCGCGGCACCCCACTTCCTTTCACGCTGGGCAAGGGACAGGTCATCAAGGGTTGGGATGAAGGACTACTGGATATGTGCGTTGGCGATAAGAGGACGCTGACAATTCAGCCGGTGTATGGTTATGGAGACAACGCTATGGGCCCAATTCCTGCCAAATCTGTATTGATCTTCGAGACGGAGTTGGTGTCGAGTAAGTTCCCCCCCCCCCCCCCGACTTCTTGTTGATATTGCAATACTAACTTTTCGTGTGTAGTCAACGGCAAAGGAGCAGAAACCGCCAACGCAGAGCTTTAAGCGTAATTCGAATCTAATGCGCGTGACTTGTACGATTAGTAGTGAAAACGAATCGAAGCACGCACCGAGAGCCAGTCCTGCAAACTCATTCGTTCGTACTACGACAGTCTGTTGCCTGCCCTTGCCTTGCTTTCATATCTTCAGACAGATTGGAACATGCACTTGGCAACATGAGCTCGCCTCAATGCCTAGAGCCAATATGCTTCTCTTGCGAATGGTATAGGAACTCGGGTTTCGCACGGCTCTTCGCGGTCTACTATGAACTAATCTGAGAAGGTCAACGTGGATGCATTTCCGAATCACCACCATATGTCCATGTAAAGAAGATTGTCACCTTCTTGACACGAGTAGATCTGCTCAACCGAGTGCTGGTTGTCGCCAGGAGGTATGATCATTCCCAAGATCGCGCCAAACCCCTGTCATGTGAACAACTCGTACCGTTTCGTGCCACTGCTCTTATCATCAACAACCTCGTCCTCTTCCACGTCCTCGTCCTCCGTCGTGGAAATGTCGCGTGGACAAGCTTCACTTTTGAAAAGCAAAAAAGAACTATACCCAAAGCATACCTACCTTACCTACGAGCCACCATTCAGGACGACATCAAAGTCCTCCACCCCAACCAACTCATAGCTTACCTGATCTAAAGTATCCATGCGCCTCGTAACACTGGACACCACCACCTTCCATCCGAACAGGTATCCAACCCGTCCGTCCTTCGCCCGTGATATTTTCCCTTTTTTTCCATTTTTCTTACTAACAGTAGAAAGTAAAAAAAAAGTCCATGCTCGCAATTTTACAAAAGCCGCGGAGAAACAAAATAATAATAAGAAAATGCCTCCCCCGAAAAGAGAAAGAAAGAAAAAAAAGGTTCACAAGGCTGGTTATAAATCGCCTTTTTTTCGGGATTGTTGTCGGGATGTATATACGATACGAAGAAATACCTACCTGACCAGGACCTGACTTACGGTAGGTAGGTACTAGGCTACCTAGTACCTGTGCCTGTGCCTGTACCTCGTGAAGAAGAAGGAAGAAGAAGAAGAAGAAGAAGAAAAAGGGAAAGAAAGAACGAAGAGGCTTCCTTGCAAGGCACGACAAGGTTTGTTTTGGGGGAAGGGGAGGGCATTCCATCAAAATTTTTTTCTTCTTCACAGACAGGTTTCCAGACTTCAGCCTGTTTTCACTAGTTTTCCCAGTGCACGTAGCTTTTCTTGGGGGGGCCGGGCCCGGGGCCGGGGTCAAGGGCAAGGGCAAAAACCAAAACCCACTTCATCTGATGTGTTGTGACTGGAAGGGTGGTGCTTTGGTTTGTTGCCATGTAGTGGTAGTGGTCATAAGGTACAGTACATGTACTGTAGCCAAGGTACATAATTGTCTGGTGCCAGAGGAAAACGGCCCGCTCGGCGCCCGTGTGACTACCTACCTTAGATGACTACCTTACCTATAAGAGGTAGGTATCCAAAATGAGCCGGCCTCGGCATCGGAATAGTTTGTCGTTGGTATTGGCCCGTTGTTGAGCGCACCACCACCACCACCACACCTCACCTCCCCACCCAGCCATCCACTCATCCACCCATCTGTCCTCACAATCGAAAAGAGAAATCCTCCCGCAGAACCAACGAGAGATGGGGGGTGGGGGGTTCGTTTGAAAGCGCAGTATCAAGCGGGCGGGCCAACAAGTAGTTCGTTTGTTTGGGTCCGACCTGCATGTCCATAAACAACGTGAATACCAGGTAGGTATACTTAAAATAAAAAATACAAAAGTGGTGGTGCCGTGGTGCAGCTTTTCTGCGGTACTACAGTCATGTACATTCTCAGGTGGGTACATATGTACTTTAGCTTAGGGCTGTGCTATGTACGTACTGTACCTAGGTACGCTTCTATCTATATTCGACAGGGCATAGTACGCAATCTGCAGACTGCAGACGACGTACCTGAGTCCGTTCGTTACACATGCCACGTTTTTTCTGTTTCTTTTTTGTGAAACGTGACGTATACCTACATAGGTACGGTACATGTATGTATCTACCTGGTAATCAGCTAGGTACCTAGGGAGCGGCACAGTTTCAGTTCCACGTTGTGCGACGATCGCAACCACGAGGGCATATTCTTCTGGATGGTACGGTACCTAAGGTCATGTAGGTAGGGGTGGGTGGGCTGCCGCGCTACTTGCTGGTCGTCGTCGCACGTATAGGAAAAAGAACAAAAGGACATTAGGAGCCGGGCTGTGAAAATTGCTGGCTCTTCGGAGGTTGTGGCACAGATGAGGAAGACGCACCACGTTACGCGAAGCATGTACCATACCGTCGACCTGTGAGAGATCAGGTATTCCCTGGACAGCAGCGTGATCATGGCGAGGATCTCGATGCGGCTCTATTTCGTGCATCAGGCTCTTAGCGTGAAGCGGAGTACCACGATCTGTGTGCCTTTTGGTCGTAGCTTCGCAACTAGTCGCCTTCCACAGCCGTTCCATGGCATATTCGCGGACTGTTTCATTTACTTTTACGGAAAAAAAAAACAAGATGTGCAGAGCAACACCACCTCGCCAAGACCATTGGAAAAGCCGTAGCGAGCATCGCGAGAGTCCGCGAGATCTGAACCTTTTGTAGATCTGATCTTTTGGGCTCATACCTATCTAGATGTAGGCTGACGGCCACGCTCTCGATCGGCTGATGGGATTGACCTAAAGACGATTGTAACGAACTTCCGGTTAAATGCAGTGCCCTTCGACGACGCAAGCGCGTGCGCTAAGTCCGGTACAATCGGGCTACATGGCGAAATGCTGCTTGAAGTGGTGAAGACTCTAAGAGACTGTTAGTAGGTAGTCTAGAGTGTGCAGCCGGTTGTGTTCGCTTCATTCTAGACGAAAGACTTGGTGAAGATGGGTATCGCTCGAGGTATAGCTCATACGCTTGCATGGCCAGCACGAATTCCGGCCAGGATGCCACGCAGCATTTTTTGCACGACCGAAGTGTGAGACCGCTTGCTGTATGAGGAAAGTGCACACTGCGAAAAACGTCCTACTGGGCCCAGCGGATTCACACTTCGACGCGTGAAAATACTGTCGCGCAGAAAGGCCAGCAGGAATTTTCGGCCACTACTGCTCTCCGATCCATCTGGCTTGAAACCAGGACAATTTGGTGGTGAGTGGCAGACAGGCAGGCATTGGTATGGCTGGAGTGAACTTGGGAAGATCGTGTTCTCTTTCTTTCACGCGTTCGGGTGGGGCGTTCCTTCTGCGACAGTGTTTCGTGGCCAGTAACGCGTGTTCTTCGGGTTTCGATATGACTTCGGCCTCCTCATCAGGCAACTTGGCAAGCAGATGCAGTTTCACTCGGTGAACAATGCAGACACCACCTGCTCGGGCTGGGCGGCTGTTTGCGAAAGCGACGGCTCGAAAGTGTTCCACCCGTCAGTCACCTCCTATGGATGCGCGAGCCCGATACCTATTGAGCGGACGATGCATGCGGATAGGAAAAATGCGAAACTTTGCAGCGGCGAGGCATGAATGTACATGTGTTGTTATTGGCGCATAGGAGGTACCTCCTCCCCGTAGGCGGTCAATCTCGATGCGCTCGTCGGCGTAAACTAACAATAATGAGGCACCCGCAAATATCGGAATGTCTCATTTGATGCCGGACGATCCTCTAACCTGAAGAAGTTGATCTCTCTTAGACACGCCGATCGTTAGTTGCACAGCAACCTTGTTCGGCGAGCGATGACTGATGAGAGCCAAGATGATTGGCAGTGCATACCTAGCACGCGAAAGAAGCCCGCAACTTTGGAAGCGAGCCAGGACTACGCCGTACCGTACTCCGTCTGCACTCTGCAGCACACTCCGGCGGGAAGAGGTTTGAAAGACAGCAGGCTGCCCGCGTGACAATCTCCGCGGTACATGTAGGTAGTTCTAGAGAAGGATGAGAACAATGGCACTTTTTGCCCTTGCCGAGCCAAGCCAGCCGCATTGTGATGCCGGTTGGGTAATCATGATCGCTGTCAGCGCTGATGATCTTGGCAAGATCTGGTCACGCACAGTGATCGACACGGCTGCGGCTGCCATGTGCGTGCGGAAAAGGTGGGTGGGTCTGAGCAGGCCGGAGAAAGTGCAGTGTAGTGCAGTTGAGTGCAGTGAGTGCAGTGAGTGCAGTGCAGACTGCAGAGGAAGTATGGAAGCAGAGCCCGCCATGAATCCTTTTTAATCAGGAGGATCCATACCGAGCCTCGTGATGGTCGGATGTCTAGTATGAAAGGGGCACCACACGCCGAACAGCATCGCATCGCTTCGCCAGTGACTTGTCGACTCTCCTGCGGCACTTGTTCGTGCCATGTGTGCTGTGCTGCTGCCCGGAAATAGGCGCGTTTTGATGGAGCAGAGGCGCCGAGGTGTGCCGCCCCCCTCTACCTCCTCCTACCTCCTAGCGCTGAGTGTTATCTCAGCTCGGTGCCGAGTGCTGTCAGGGTCAGCCTGAACAACTCAACAGGCCGCCACCGTATTGCGTATTGCGTATTGGTAGGAGAGGGCACTCCTATTATTATTCATGAGGTTAAAGATCAATGCCAAATGGGCAGCTGCGCGACAAGGTTTCGGGTGCTGACGATCTACACCACGCGGCGCGAGCGTCCCTCTCGTGTTCGAAGCAGGTGCTGGTACTGGTACTGGTGCCGCTGTGCGTAAGGTGTCGGCAGGAGTGGACCAGGCCGCTCTTGGCAGGGATGGTATCCCGCAATCACCGCACTTCAACACCTCCCTAACCCCTAACCTAACCTCTACAAAGACATTGTACCTCCTACCTCATGTAGTGATTCTAGTGAATTTGCCTTGTCGGGTGACGGGTGCGCGGCAGCAGCAGGCAGGTCAGGTAGGCCGCCAGTAGCATCATCAGCATCATCATGACCATCATCTGCACTCACGCCGCATGCGCTCGTCTGTGCTGCGGCGGAGGAGGTGGAGGTCAATCACCGTTCTGCGGCCGCTTTCTCCCTGCGTTGCTTCGGCCGATAGGCGGAAGTGAAAGTCGCAGTGGTTCCCAGAGCTCGCTTAGCTTTTTTGGTTGATCTGTCGATCGCGTCGCTTGCCAGATGCCTAGGAGGTACGGTGGGCGCCATGAGGGTACAACAAGACATGTACCTTACCGCTCCGTTTCCACAGGCCAGATTGCCCAGTGGGTGGGTCACCACTCTGAGTCTGCAACTGGCTATCCTATCCCCCTTCCCGGCCCTGCTCTGCCCGGCCCTGCCATCAACGTGTCGTCGAGGGGCCGTCGCAGCCACCAGATGCAGAAAGCGCGTCTCCTGTCCCCGCACATCCTGCTGCCCACTCCCAACGACTGTGCGGTAGCGCACATGCAATTCCTTTGGAAAAAAGGGTCACGCCGTTGCACGGTCGCACTGTCGCATGGTACGGCAGGAGAAATGACGAGCCGCGCTGCTGCAGCAATCGTCGTGTACAGGGTCGCACCTGGAAGATGCCACTCTGCCATCCTCGCAGCACACGCGGCGATCTGTAAAACGGTGGCCGGGGTTCAAAGTCAACCTCGGGCGTGTCCAATCAATCATGTGGGCGACGACATCCTTCAAATGGATGTTCCGTGCCGCTTGCTGCCAGGATCCTGCCATCCTGGCAGCGCAGCGCATTACGATGATGGGTGATGATTCCACTCTTGTGTTGTGACTCGTGGGAGGAGGGAATCGATGATACCTGAAGGTACGAGTTAGGTACCTTAGTATGGATGGATACCGGAATGGAGTGAGGTGAGGTTAGGTCAGGTAGTCAGTCGTGATGAGACTCTTCACATGGAGAGCAGCAGCGAGCAGCGGGCTTGCGCGCAGTGCCCGGGTCCCGTCATTCATGCTTTACTGTACCTCAGGTATGTACCCACCTTGCAGACGAGAGCCGCGAGGGTGACGATGAGACGATGAGACGGTGATAGACTCACGATCCACCGCCTCCACCTCCATGTACGGTGATAATGTACCCATACCCATACCCACCACCCACTCGTCACTGGCACCAGTGACGGCCTGTGAGAGCGGATATCCAGAACCTTGTCAGCTGCACAACAATGCACTTGTTGTCTCTTGTCTGTTCGCGCGCACTAGACCTTAGCGGGCCACGACTGGCACTCGCTACTGTATACGAATCTTCCGCGCCCGAAAGAGACTCCATCAACGCGACCCGACCGCCCTGGGCCTGGCTGTTTCGGCTGCGACTTTCGACTCTCTTCACTGGCAACACCGCTGTGACCGCTGTCATCATCGCCCGCACCCTCGCTGCCACTGCTAGGCTCTGCTCTACCTCCTAGGCTCCTAGCTTGCAGAGTGGTGCTGGGTGCTCATCGCGCATGGAGCGGCATCACCAAACTCTCCGATACCTACCTGTACCCTTACCATACGCCCGCCCCTTCTAGGCTCCGAGGCTGCATGTTGCCAACCACAGACACTTCACAGCTCCATGCAGTGTCTTCGTCTGGAACAGGCCGCCGCCGCCGTCGCCGTCGTCGTCGTCCTCGCCGTCAACTCGAGGTCCCCGGCTGCCTTGGACATCCATCAGCATGACCTCTTGCTGTAGGAGGCTGTACTCAGTATACTGTATGATTGATTACTGTTCTTATTAATCAGCGTTACGAGCAGCCGCCGCCGTTCGGAGTGGCACGCCGCGCGCTCGCTTCATCGCCAGACTGTGCCTTACTTCCAGCAGTTCTGTCGATCCTCATACCTCCCAAGCAACTTGTCCTACAGTAGTGCTGCACCCACTTCGGCCGTCTTCTGGAGGTGCCGCGAAGGGTGATGCTCCCGAGCCCGATAGATTAACAGCCAGGATTGATTCGCTGGTCCGTCGTTAGCCTCGCACAAGGCACGTTGCCCACAGTAGTTTCTGCGGAACCTTCTACGCCGCATGTGCAAGCGCTTGTCACCTCACTGCCGCCGCCGCTGACCGGGGTCTGCCCCAAACCCAGCGCTGTAGCGACACTACGACGACGACTGCTGCTGCCACTCCCACTACTACTCCCACTACCACTACTACTACTAGAGGACTGTCCCACAGCAGCCGCCCTCCTCTAACGTTGCCCGTCCCGGTCGAGTCAATTTACGCCATCACTAAGCTTCTGTGCCTCCAATTTGAACCCTCGCCGCCGTAGCGTCGTGCTGGTGAGACTCCGACTACTACACACTCCTCTTGTGGGCGAGCGATATCTAGGCCGTCGTGCCGGTCTCTATTCATCACTGTGCCTGATTTGCCACTGGACGGAGGGCCACAACCACACAACACACCTGACCCTATCACTTCTTCTTGCCTGCCTTCTCCTACACCAGAACCCCACTCTCACACACACCCTTTCTGCCACGAGAACGAGGAAACGTCGTTGGAATGGCCACTGTCGGCATGATGGCTTACCCAATTCCCAACGGATACCAGGGTTATCCGCAACACTACGCCATGTATTCGACTCGCGCACCCCAACCTCAGGTCGAGATGGGGCATGCGATCAATGTTCACCCGTACGCATACACAGCTGTGCCACAGCCACAGCAACAGCAGCAGCAACAACATCAACAACAACAACAACATCAACAACAACATCAGCAGCAGCAGCAACAACACCACCAGCACCACCATCAGCATCAACATCAGCACCAGCACCACCAGCAACAACAACAACAACAACAGCCGCATCAGCAACTGCAGATGCAACCGCAAACGCATCCGTACAACCATGTGCAACCACGATCCCCTCAACCTTCTGGCTCGCCCACATCAGACGACGGCTTCAAGCCTTCTTTGCCGTCAATTTCGAATCTGCTCAGCTTCGCAGATCGACCTGCAACGGATCGCAGTATGTGTGCACCGCCCGCAGAACCTCGTGTGTGTTGCCACTGACAGACGTGTAGCAGCACAGAGTCCTCAGGCATCATCTACACAACAACAACGGGATCCGGCAGAGTCGCAGCCAGCGTCACCACGATCGACGCATTCCGCGGTGGTACAGAGTGTGCCAGCTGGTGTATTTCCGGCCGCCGAAGCAACTTCCAGCCCACGCGATGCGATTCCGCCTCAACCAGTAATGCGCACCGAATCAGTCGTAGATTCAACCAACAGTCCCTCTGCCATGTCCACCATGTCGGGCTCGCCGTACTTTGTCGGCAACACCATCAGCACCGTGGACTCTACCGATCAACGCAATGCACATCTGCACGAGATTAAGCGGAGCTCTGTGCCCTCACAGCCTCATGGGTCACCCTACGCCAACAGTCGCTACACGTCATCTCCATATGCCGACTCATCAAGTACGATGCCGGCGCCCACGTACTACTCACCACAGCCGGGAACGTATTCGATTCCACAGGGACTGTACCAGCAGCGGCCCCTGCCCTCCAACTTCCCTCCCGCTCCACCGGAAGCACAAGTGCAGTCGTCGATCGCCCTTCCGACGAGTAATCCATGGGAGCACCATCACTACATCAGTCCCTCATCGTCGGCTACATTTCCGCAGTCGCAGGATCGCTACATCTGCACCACGTGCAACAAAGCCTTCAGCAGGCCGTCGAGTCTGAAGATCCACAGTCACAGCCACACAGGCGAGAAGCCGTTCCGATGTCCTCACAATGGCTGCGGGAAGGCCTTTTCAGTACGAAGTAACATGAAACGACACGAGCGCGGCTGTCACAGTGGCATGACCGGTCACGTCGCACACGCCCACATGATTTGACGTCGAGCAATATTGACTTTGAGGCTGCATATTTGACATGCATGTCAGAAGCGTGGAGTTCCTGGCGTTTTGCCCTCTCACAGGTAGAGGTGATTGGTGGCACTGGCCATTCACATTGATTGTACAGCGGGAAGGGACCAGGTTGCCCCTGGTCCATGATTTTCTGGAACAGACGGCCGAAGATTTGACTACTGTCAACATGGAAGCAGTCCATTAACCACAATGTGTACTACTAGTATTATATTACTACCTACTGGTCCTACTCACCCTCTGCCCCCCTCCCCACCCTCAGCCAAGCCTGACCAACTGGGGGACTAGATAGACGGCGCGGAAGGCCAAATGAAATTAGAGAACTTTTTAGTTCTACACGCCCGTCACCGCTTTTACTCCCAGACCAGATCTGGTTCTTTTTCGGCACATTTGGGCCCCACCCAGGCTGTGAACTATATGAACTTATGATTTCATGAAGGAGGAGGAGGAGGAGGAGGAGGAGGAGCAACAGCAGAGAAAACCCCGATCTGGTAGTCCGCTCACCGTGTGGTCTCGAACGCGGAACGGTGCGATGCGATACGTGAACCAGTGAGGATGACCATGTACTTTGGGGGGGGTGGAGTGAGCACGTCACTGCACGCGCACGCACGCACGTAGTGCATTCGATATGTGTAAGGTAAGGTCTGTAGTCACTTTATAGTGCGTACAAGGTGTCTCCCAAGCCCCATGCAGCATTGGATGCTGTGCTGTTCATCCTTGTGAGAGTCTTTTTTTTTTTCATGTTTTTCCTATCCTAGGAGGTAGGGTTTTAACTTTTTGGGATAGCTGGTACGGGCGGTAAGGACTTGACTATGTACCTGACTCAGTGATTCTCTCTGTAGTATGAGTATCACAACGACACGACGACACCTAGTATAGGTCAGGTAGATATTCAATATACTATAGGCATATACATACATATACGTAAGGAGGGTATGTATGTTGCTTACTGTACATTTGTATATAGGATCGGCAATTCGGCATACATGTACCTTGAACGATTATTAATAAGCACCTAAAGACTACCTATATAGAGAGAACCTAGAAGGGAAAACAATCATTATTATCGTTATCATTAATACCTTTCATTATCCATCATCGGGATTCGGCGCCAGAAAGAGACATACTAGGTAGGTAGCTATACAATCTGTTGTTTGACATGAATTTTTTTCCTGTTTTCTCCCCTTCTAGCGGCCTTCTAAAATCCTTCGATTGTTTCTCGCATATTCGGCAACTAAACATTCGCTGGTCGCAAAGGAAAAAGCCGCAAATGGATGAATCGATGGACGCCCCCGGTGATCGTCGGCCCTTCTTCGCCGAAACATTCCTTTCCCTCTAACTATCTAAAGGTAAAAGGTGTAAGGGGTAAGGTGGTATACTGTAGTCTCTTTTTTTTCCTACCTTATGTGTATGTTTTTTTCGTTAGTGATGACCGTTTCCGGGCAGCGCGGGTCCATATATAGAACGAAAGGGCAAACGAAACGATCTCTGCTGACGACGGATGCATGCCAAGGTCTGCCGGACTGTTGCCGAGCCCAGACTAACAAGGGATTGTAGTTTACTAGTCTACTTACTACATACACTACCTCCCTTACGACATTACGATTACTACTCCTACTCCTTGATGATGATGATGATGATGATGAACTTGTTGGACCGGCATCAGATTCGTGCGTGTTTCTGGGGTTTGGGTAGGGAATCTTGGAGCATGGAATTTAGCGATGAACCAGCCCAGCTGCGAACGGCATAACCTCACTTGTAACATCCAATACCTGGTTGAGTTGCTTCGCTTTGCCAGGCCGTGATAGCCGGGCTGGACTGGATTCCATTTCAATGCTCTCTAGAGACTGGGCGACCACCTACGCCTGCTTCTGCCTGCGTTGATATTCCCAGACAAGAAAAGATACCCATCTCATCGTTTGTCGTGGACTACTACTACTTAGCAGCAACTCCTCCCCCGAACATCGCTCCCAAATGGCTACTCGGAACTTGGGTGGGTCGAGCGAAACGATTCACCGAGCGATTGACTTGCATTTGCAGCAGTAGTAGTGAAACCCACCCCCCTCCCAAGTACGCTCGTATCGTCGAGCATTGGGTTGAACCACCGGCAAAGCTAGGGAGCAAGGCCCGTGGTGATCACCCGCTGGATCGACCTTGGGGGGGAAGGGGTAGACGATATGGGATGGGGATAATGTGTGAGTCGCCTAGTGTTCCTGGTCGCGTGACTAACAAACAGACCAGGTGTGCTCTGGGCGGGCGGCTGGCCTTCGGGCCAATTGGTGCTTGGTATGGCCCTTTCCACGAGAAAAATGTCTCAGATGTCAGCAAACGTTTTTTTGTTGTTTTGTTCTTGTTGGGAGAGAGAGACAGAGGGCATGTCTCGCTTGTATGGGTGGTGGCTATTGTCGGTCTATGGGAAAAGCTGACTCCGGAAGCAGCCATTGCTGACAGCAGAGCCCTGGTCGTTCGCTGAATGGAGGGAGATTATCAAGGAAGAATCAACAACAACAACAACCTCAGCCTCAAGAACAACATATTTGGAGACTTCAGAATACGCGGCGGTGTAGAGATGTGGGTTTCTTCTTTCTCTCAGAAAAGAAACTCCACTTTTCACGTGCAGTCCAGCTCGATATCCGCTTCAAAGTGTGATCGCCATGAGCAGCTGCTGGTGATGGCTGCATCGACCAAGCATAACCAAAGCCTGTCAAAATCCAGCGGGAACGAACGGCGGGGAGAACGGAAACAGCAAGACAGCACGCGACTTTGACAAGGTATGAAGCAACGGCTCACACACTCGCAGAAGAGTAGTTTGGTGCAAAGAGAGCCGGTCGGTCCACCAGAAGCTCGCTAGAAACGCGTGAAATGATGACCTGCATGCATGCATCAGGAACGAGACGATGATCTCGACCGCTGTTGGACGGGTGGAACAGAGAAAAAAAAGTCGCTTCGGCTTGGGGGATATGGCGCGCTCTTGGTGAGACAAGCACCAACGCAGTCCCCCCTTCACCCCCTTCCCCCTGGTGGCACGTTTGGTCCGCCCGCCCGCGCGCGAGCGAGCGAGCGATCGGCTCTTGACGGGAATAGAGCATCGTCCAACCCGTCAGTGAGTCAGGCCGGCTGGCCTGTTGTTGGCGACCTGCCCGCTCCGCTACTACAGTACATGTACGTGCCTGCTTGTACAGTATGACCGACAGACATGGTTTCTTGATGAACCAAAAAGAACCAACACTTGGATCCAGAACATTGATGTTGACATCACTTAGGTACCTACTAGCCGCTCCTCTCTCTTTCAAAGCATTGTAACACATGCATTATCATGCATCATGCAGGAGAACGAGACGTGTGCGAGGAGGTCCGGGGCCTCCCTCTATCGTGTGAATGATGGGTCTGTCTTCAGGACGATCATCAGGAGGGGTGAGCGCTCATCACACAAATCATGTTCGAAATGCCCGAGCTTGCGTAATATGCTGTCCGTTGTCTGGACCATCCTTCTCTCGTTCGACTAGCCTGTTCTAGAGCTAGGAGGAGGGCATGAGAGCCATGAGGGCCTCTCTCTCAAAGTGCGCCAAGAACCTGTATGTAGTAGTAGAACCCGGACTACATCTTTTTGAGGATGATAGTTTCCTTCGGTTCTTTCTTGTTGATTCATATTATTCATTCGTTCACTTTGTTTTTCCTATTTTTCAAGTATAGACCTCCGATAACATCCCCGCGCCAGCCTTTGTGTATGGAGTCTTTTTCGGAAAGACTAAGTGATGTAGTTGATCGAGCTCGTCGTCGTGAGGGTTTCGCCGGATCGATTCCCCTTCTTTTTGTGCTGTGATATTCAGACACAACACGAAAATGTGCTTACTGCCA
This sequence comes from Sphaerulina musiva SO2202, assembly GCF_000320565.1. Classification (NCBI taxonomy): domain Eukaryota; kingdom Fungi; phylum Ascomycota; class Dothideomycetes; order Mycosphaerellales; family Mycosphaerellaceae; genus Sphaerulina; species Sphaerulina musiva. The sequence continues at coordinate 3,768,304 of NW_016017383.1, forward strand.
ATTGACCGAAGAGACTTTTCAACGAATGACGACCACATAAAGGATGGTGGATGTGAGGTCGCTATAGTCTCTATCTGAAACACCCGACAGCTCACAATCATGCATATCGCCAACTCAAACATGAGCCAGGCGGCCTGCTGGGCACCGAGTGAATATGAATGAGCAGAATAGGGTGTAGCTCGTATGTCTAGTCGTCTCGACTACTTGCAAAGCATTGATTGATTGCATCCCAATTGGGACGACCGAATACTAGTCTTCACGGATCATTCCGTGAACCAGGCTCGAATGAACGCGCAATGGACGTAGGTCGCACGAGAAAAGTCCGCCTGAAATCGGGCATGGTGAATCACCGTGAATGAATGAACGGATTAATGGACCGAGAGCCCAATCAATCCCACAGGCTTCTTTCGTGCAAGCGTCGTACGCGGCGGCATGTGAATGCATTGCATACGACCACCCAGGAACCGGCGCGCCCGGGTCGGCGCTGTCACACGCTCTGTCCAGCAGCTTCCTGATGATGTGGTGGCGGAGAATCGCAGCACAAGAATGTCCGGACAGGCAGGCATGCCTAACGGCGACGACTATTGAAATGTGTCGTGCAGGCAGGGGGCCGGTCCATACAAGGCGCGTCCCGGAGGTTTGCGCGGCCGAAGTTCTTCTGCTGGCTGTGAATCCACACTGGGGGCGCGTCGTAGAAACCATGTTGGCTGTTTTCTCGTGCCAGGGCTCCATAGACTCAGACTCGCCGCTGACGAGTGACTGCGAGTGGATAGCTAGGCTCGAGTGCTCGTCATCGCTGGCATTGGCAACCTGGGCCAGGATCTAGAGGATGCTTGTGCAGCATACTAGTTTGGCGCTCGCTTCTTTGGTGATTTCTGGTTCCTTGCACTCAAGGCCGGCTCTGGAGCATAATATGTCTGTCAGAGGGCTACCGATGTTGAATTGCAAAGCCAGAGCGACTGCTGCTGCGAAGATCACCCTGCAGGACTTGGAATGTCTGTCCGTCTATGGTTTCGCTTGCGTGGTTATTGCCTCTTGTGTTTGTCACGACATTCTATTTCTACTTCCTCATACATGATACCACACTTCACACTTACCTCGTCTCTTCCATATTGTCCAGCGCTCCTTGAATCCGGATATCGCCAAGTGGAATCGGTCGGCGAATGAGCACCACGCCGTGCCGCTGAGATTTCAGAACATTTGAGTTTCGCAACTTTGCTATTCCTCCTCACCCGACTCGCGAGAAGAAACCTCGTGTTCGTTTTCGAGGTCTCTCTGTGGAGACTGCTGGGGGGTTCTAGCATCTTGTATGAGTAATTGCGCACCACGGGAATCGTTGAAGGGTCCGATATGCTCGGATGGGGTTGACAGTGTACACGATGGTATTCGTGTCTACCTTTGCTGTGGAAAAGCAGCATCAGTCTGGGCATTTGAAGCCTCACGCATCGTCGGAGCTTATGCTTGTTTTACTTCCAGGTAGCTCGTGGGGCAGCAGCACAAAGAGCCTCATCATTCGCCAGAGAGGCAGTGTGCCTGAGGTATCAGCGTTTCAGACTGATACCTTGGTAGGCATGAATGGCTGTTTAGTCTGTGATAATGCTCGGTGCTTTCCTGCAGGGTAACAATACGAGCCCGCGTCGTAAGCATCCAAGCACCTGACGACCTGTCCTACGACTTCATCGAACTGTGGTGAAGCCTTCAGGGCAAGCATGCCCAAAACGATGCAGTGACGCGATGACCCCTGGCACTATGACTTGGTTTTGAATGAACGATACAGGACAAAAGGGACTCAGTATGCATATATACAGCGCATGTGGTTCTACAGAGCTGTGACTTCAACCATCTATAGAACGGAGAGATTGCCGAACTTGTCCTGCAGGGAGCTGTCAGAAAAGACTGTGGGTGCTGCTGACATAAATGAGGACTTGCCTGGTATCCTGGTACTTGCCAGCGGCCCTTCGACACGAGCTGCTCAACACGCTGGTCGATGTCTGGGCGAGCGGCAACGACATCGTCCTGTGTGAAGCTTTAGCACAGGTATCATAGTCACGTGACTGGGAATTTGCGGTTTCGCGCTTAATCTTGCGTCCGATACATACCACGGTGAGGTCTTCGAATGGCCGCGCAGACTCGATGTTCTTCAAAGTCTTCTCCAAGTCCTGCAGTTCTGCATCCACCTTGCCCTTGGTCTCCTCAGCACTCTTCACAGCCTGTGCCTCAAAAGCCTCGATAGCCTTAATCTGTCTCTGCACATCGTACTTCTTTGGCTGGAAGGAAGTGAATTGTTTCTCAATGTCGGCGACAACATCCTGGTTCTTCAAGAGCGAGCGGTAGTGCTGGAAGTCGACGGTTTGTGCCTGCTCGGACAGGACTCGGACCTTGCGGCGGGCGGCATCGTTACGCTGCTTGAAGCTGGCGAGGGCGTTGGCGGTGCTTCCCTTGAGCCCGAGTTTGGTGCCCAAGTTGGCCCAGTCGATCTTGGTAGCAGCAGATCGCTGTGACCGTCTGTTAGTACATCTGTCGCAGAAACTTGCTTCGGAACGGAGTCGAAGGGGACGTGTGCGGCACCACCGGCGCGCCATCTCTGCAGTCTGGACGACTATCTGTCTACCTTCCAGGGCCTTCCAGGGATATCACATACCGTAGCCGCCATTGTGAATGTGTCTGGGGTGGGAAGTTGTCGATGTAGTGTTGGCTGTGGTGCAGTGGTGCAGTGCCAGTGCCAGTTCGAGGTTGCGGTCCTTCGGAGGATCCCTAATTTATCCGAGAGCCTAAATATCTTGGCATATATGGTCAGGTATGAGCAATATCGCCTTACAACCGTAATCTGCCTGTGGATGTGTACACTCGACTCAATGCATATAATTCCACGTTCTTCGCGAGATCACTAGCATGCCAATGATGCCGCATAGATTTCACTGACATGGGGAGTATGTTGCCTGAAGTTCACGCAGCATCCTCCCCACTGTCAGCCAAATGCGCCACCTTGCAACCAAAAGCAGACCAAAACAGTCATTGCAATATAGCACATAATGGCCATTAGCCATCTTAGCTAGATATACGGTATTCTTTCAATGTGAGGAATGAAATGCGGGAGGGCAGACCAGATGCACTTTCATGCAAAGGCGCATCGTATTATCGATGCCGCTTTGGAGCGGCTAGGATGCTAGGTATAACTCTTCCTTGCGTCGCTCTAGTCGTCTGAGGCCAGAGGCCATGTTCAGCCTTCCGTGCTAGAATCGACTATATGCTCAGAGCCATAATACTGTTCACAATGTCGTTGTCATTTTCCTTGAGCGCCTTGACAGCCTTCTTCCGGCTAACGCTGGCCTGGGCCATGACAAGCTCAATATCCTTGGCCTCGAGACCAGTGTCGTCCACCTCCTCGCCATCATCCTCTTCCTCCTCGGCGGCCTTGCTCTCGGCGCCGCCATCGATGGCCTTGCCCTTGTCGCCGTGGTCGTGGCCCTCGTGGCCGGCCTCGTTAGCGGCCTGGCTAGACAGCTGCTGGGCAGCTTGAGCCTGAGCTTGAGAGTTGAGGTCCTCAATCTTGGCCTCACCAAAGATGCTATTACGATCGATCAGCCATTGCATCCCATGTCCATGTGTAGTGCTGCTCTTACATCCAAGTGTTGCTCGACGGGGACTTGTAGACGTCCGGGTTGCTGATGACGAAGAGGATGTTCTTTGGTCGGCGAAGGGTGACACGGGTGATGCCCTCAACGTGCTTCAGGCCAAGCTTTGCAATAGCCTTGCGCGCCTTCTTCTCGTTTCTGCTGTGGACAGCAACGGAGGCGCCTGCTGGGATGTTGGCCTCGCCTGCCTCGTCATCGGAGTCGGAAGACTCGTCCTCAACCTCCTGGACGGCCTTCTCTGGCTCATCGGTAATCTCTTCGACACGTGGGTTGGCCATGATGAATTGTCGAAAGGCGGGAGTGTGAAGCTACAGCTTGTCAGCCATTGCGAATTGTTTAGCGCATTCACCGCAGTAATTTGGTGGAAGTAAAGCGCAGCACTTCTCTGTGTATACTTACGCAAACGGTTTCGGGGCTGTGTCGAGGAAAGAGGTTTGTGAGTTAAGCAGCAGTGTGCAGCGAATACTTTGACGATGAAGTTGAGAGATTATTGCCAAGGCCACCGAAACCACGCCCACTTTGGTCGGATAAATACATATGACTTCATGTAAATACATAAAATTCACTCGAATTGCATTGAAGGTGATAGAAACAAAGTGGCAGTGAGACAGATATTGAGAATTTCACGTTACGACATTTAAGAACCCACTGAGGGCCATGCTCGAATCGCTATCAAAAGCCTGAAGATAGCCTTTTTCTTCCACCATGCGCCCGCCGTTCGCCCAGGTGGTACAAGTCAGCCCATCCTGTTCCGAGTGAAATGCATACGCTGCCGTACAAGTGCTGCCATGATGCATGAGGGTATGGAGCATCATGTCGCCATTTATGCCTTGGCAGTAGCAAGAGCCTTGCGAGTCTCGAAGCGGGCCTGGATGTTCTATTAGTCTTTGCTCTTCTGTTTTGTCCCCATATTCACGTGTATATGCCAACAGCGAGACCGTTCCGCGAAAGTTATCCGATCCACGTACCTGCTTCCTCAGGCGCATCACCTTGAAGCGCTCAAAGTCGCTCAATCCCTTTCTCCGGGTAGCCTTCTCGATCTTCTTTGCGTATGGACTCTCGGTCCACTTCTTGTCCACACCAAATTCCTCCCATTTCTTTGAGAGAGCAGTGACACCAGCTCCAAGAGGAAGCTTAGGAATGACGAGTCCAGTGAGGGAGAGTGAGTTAAGGGCAGCGGCGTGACGTGGGACTGTAAGCTCAGAGACCTTCGATGGGCCATCCACAAGGACCTGTAAACTGTGAGCTTGAATGTCCTTTCTTCTCTACCATCTCTCGCAGCCTCGCGTGCTCAAACGGGTGGCACGTACGCGCTTGTGGTCGATGATCTGAACAATGGCGGCGATTCTGCCAGCATATGGGCCGCTGCCGAAGTGAACGACTCGGCCAACCTCGACCTGTCGCCAGGATGGTGCTACGACGGATGAATCGCCCATTGTTTCGGTGGTCGTTGGGTGTTGTCGGGATCGTGGTGAAGTGGTCACTGTCAAGGCTTGCGATGGCTGATGTTCTTCCGCCCACACAATCTGAAATGACTGCCAAGAGAAAAAGTGCGGCTAATTTTCGCCGACGACCGAGCCTTCTTCCTCAAGAACTTTCTTTCTCTTCACCTTCGAACTTTTCTCTCTAACAACATGCAACATCATCAGCGACATCACCACATCTCAGGGCATCGAGGGGTCATGTAAGTATACTCGTGTACTGCTCACCTTCATCCTCGAAGATGACATAATTTGCGACTGATGGCGGCGCCTGAGACCTCGCCGGGTACTCTTAAGGGTGTCGTCAATTTGATTTTCAATTCTTACATATACTGAGCTCGAAACGACCTTCCTCTGCATCGACTGCCGCAAGAAAGCTATGAAACCCGTGCTGACATGTCATCTGACGCGCAGTTTCTGTGTTAGTAGGAAGTACGGCAATCGCACCATGGCCGGTCAAGAGCTACATGAGTGACCATAGGTACGTGGTCGACCTCCCTTCTACTTCTTCCAATGATTACAACACAAGCAATAGATAGTAATTGAGCCTTTATGGCGCTGATCACTTTTTACACCAAGATCACTGAGGGAAACCGCCACTATCTACACATACTAAAGATGAGGTTGACGTTCGTTGCTGACCGGTATTTGAACATAGTTTGTACCTTCCCAGCATGTGAATATATCTCGCTTCCACCGCTGCATGCACGATTGACAGATAACCGTATTGCCCTCTTCACCAAATGGCCGGCTTAGACGACCTCACGCCACTGCGAATACGTGGCAAACGCCGTGGTACCCCTGCTGAGAAGTGGAAGACAGGCCGCCGTCGCAAACCAGAGTTACAGAAACGACCATGTTCATTCGAGCATGGCACCAATTCGGCAGGAACACCGTCTGTGAGGCCGCGCAAACAGCGACCTGTGCAGCAGGTCTCACCACTAGAAGATTTGCCTGCAGAGATCTTGCAAGCCATATTCGATTATGCAGGCAACATCGACTTGCCCGTTGTGTCTCGACCGCTCGCTGCGAAGCTCTCGAACAGTCAACACCTCCAGACTGAGCTTACCAATCGCCTCCTCGCGCCTGTCCTAAATGTGGCCACTGACACCTCCAGTGCGAAGGATCGCAGAGCTGCGACAAGACTGCTGAACTCGCGGTTCATGACCTGGCAGTTCTTCAAATCGTGGCTAAGTCGTTTTTCAGCTGCTAGTGCTCCGAACCGTGCTCCAGAAGATACAGAAGAGTCTAGTTGGGCGTTCGTATGGTCGTCGCTGCATCCCTCGCGTGCTTTGCTGCCGCCGAAGAAGCTTCTTCTACCGCCATTTTCGGAAGACAAAGTATCATTCTTGTCTACGCTGTTGAATGGCACAACCGAGATCGCCGACCTTGACCCATCCTACGGTGAATTGGCATTTGACTGCCTCGTTGCTGCTATACATGCAGGCAACACTGACGTCGTGGACTTGTTACTCAAGGCAGGGCTGAAGAGTAGCACAGAGCTCTTGCGTATTGCTGTTGCAGATGCTGGCTGCAATCAAGACATTGTCCAGATGCTGGTCTCTGCCGGTACTGCTTCTCGGCCTCGTGCCACTGCGTCAAAGAGTGCTATTGACTTGCTGGATCAAGATCTCTGGAGTTGGGCAGAGCAAGCTCGTCAGCAAGGTAATGTTCGTGGCCCGTGGCTCATCTCCTACCTTCAAGACCTGCAGCGCGAGCACATTGCGAGACGCTAGCTGTGTCATTGAAGAGCACCATCGCCCTCTGCGCATGCAGAACCTTCAGTATCGCAGCTCTAGGCACGAGTTCGAGTGATGGAGATGATTCCTAGAGGGGCATCTCCGATGCTTGGACCGACCTCTATCTACCACGTAGAGACTACGTTGTATATGCATCTTGTCAAACTCACCGCTATTATTGTGTCATACTTGTTCTGCTGTCGCCATTCTTCACGCCAGTCTTCTCTCGTCAGCATTTGTTCAACCGTAAATCTAAACTGACGCAACTCGTTTCAAGCCCCCAGATCTACATCGGCGCACTACACCCAAAATTCACCGGCGCGGCTGTGGCTGTCCTTGCCGCAAGCTCTAGAACCGTATCTGGGCTTGCGACAGTAAGAACTCAATCGTGCGGCGTACACTAGTATACGAGCGATCTTATTACACAGGCGATCTCTCTCCTCTCCTCTCCTTTCCGATGTGCTGCATAAAAAACAGTTGGGGTGAAAAGAGGTTCAAACTTGCACTTCTGCAAGACTCTTGGTATTTCCCCTTTGTTCGGTATTCTCGCCCAGCCTTGGCTGGATCATGGATGGGCTCCACGGGACAGCGGCTACATGTGGGATGTACCTATACTATACTGTAGTGGAGGGTACGGGTTGTAAATGTCGCAAGGGTCCGGTACCATGATGGCGGACTGCCATGTTTCTTGGCATACATACATAGGTGACATCATCTGATAACAGCTTCACATTTTTGCAGATTGGAAAATGTCTCGTACCTGGTACATATCGAGTAAATGTACACGTAAGTTCGAGATACGACGATTGAGACAGCCATTCAGACGAGAGAGCTGAGAAAAGGTACGCGTGCTATGGATCACCTCGTCCGCACTATATATTCACCCAAGCCTTTTTGTCCTCCCTGAACAGGGGGAGTTTATGTTGGTTTTCGGCAATACCTAGTCGACGATATCGCGAGTCGCACCGGTCTTGAATGATACATTGTAGCTTCGCAATGAGCCTGACCCCGGCACATAGGTGTTCTGAATGGAACGTGGGGACACTCTCAGATGACAAGACATTGTGGAGTCGCTCGATTCCAGTAGTGCAGCTGTGGAGTAAATACGCGTTCGCTCCAGATAATGAGATGAAATGTGAGCTGACTGGACAACTGGAGGGCCTAGCGGCGTAGGTTGGTGTTTGAAGCCCATGGCGAGACAGTTGCCAAGCTGAGGTTCCTCCGAGGCGATAGCTGTAGTCGCAGCAGCAGCGACACGAGTCTTTTGGTAAGCCGAGAAGTATGAGCCTAAGCGCAGGTGATATCGCTGGAGGCGAAGCCGTTGCAGGTGGTCTTGAAGATTTTCATGAGCGCTGCAGTACGTGCTTGGATGGTTGCCGACCACGACGTCCGCGCAGTTGCAGTTTCGATCGCAATGCCTGCCCAAACAGGACTGAAGTGCATATCTTCAGGTAGCATTCGGGAACCCAGATCGTGGCATTGAGGCGAGTGCTAGCGGCAATTCCAATGAAGACACCGCATTTTATTCTCAATCGCCCTAAAAGAGTTTGAGACTTAGCAGAGGTCTTCAACATCTTGGTGTGACAATGCTTACCCATAACACACGACTCGCTGGCGTGACGCAACCTAAAGAGGGTGAAATTAAGTCAGCGTCTGTCTCAGTTGCGATATGGCTCTTGTTCGGTGACTTCCTACCTTCTACTTTCTTCTCGCCCGCCTCCAGAGAGACTGTTTTGTCAACCATACCTCTATTGAAAAACAGACTGAGTACCAGTGCGCCTTTCAGACCGGCTGCCACAACAAGAACGGCACTAGGACTCGATCTCGCCAATACTGCAGCACCAATGAAGCAGCCTATGAACATTGAGCTTAGAAAGGCCAGTCGCCGATTTCGTTTCGTGTTGTGCAGATGGAAGATGCGGGGATCTGTGCAAAGCTGAATCAGAGCCCCTGTGATCATAGTGGTATTCAGCTCCGGCATGTTGGTATTCAAAGCGTTGGCGATCTGGCCGGATTCAGCGAACGCTAGACATGCGAGTATTCCAAGTGCTAAGGGACCGGTTAGCCTCCCTCGAGAAGAATACCAAATATGTACCTACCACCTGGGCCCGTTCTTTCCCTGGAACACTACGAGATCGTTAGCCCACCACTCATGCCCACATTGTAGTTGCTCTCGTCATGTATGTCATGTGTGTCTTGTGACGGCTGGGACCGAAGGGACTTACCCAATACCTAGATGGTGATTAGCACAAGTCAGCGACTGCCCGAGGTACGAGGTGGCTTCTGTTCAGTGGTGTCTTACCTGAGGGCAGCAGCAGCCAAGACCAAGAATGCCTGAAAGGTGTTGGATGCAAGGAGCCAGATTCGCCGCCTTTGGCGAGAGATGTGCCCGATATGCCCAAAAAAGATAGCACCACAGACGAAAACACCCATCGAAACTGCTACATTTTCTTCCACACCTGCGGGCAGAGCTTGTACGCGTAGACCATGCAGGGCGAGAAACAATGCTGAAGTTCACAAGAGATGTAAGCATGACGATTAGTTGGCTTCCACAAGAGCGATGTGTCCACGTACTATTGCCGGTTTGTTTCGAAGCGAATACTGTATATGTTGTGTAGGTCATAGCGTCGAGCACTCCAGTGACGATCGTCATGAGCAGCAGTTGTGACTCAAGATACTTGTCACCAGCAACCTCCTGCATGAAATAAGTCTGCCAAGCTCGTGCTGTCGGTAGCCGAAATGCTGAAAGAGGGTATCTAAGCAGCCAACCACTTTGCGATCCCGGGAGTTGGGCCTTGGGATCCGGTGAGAAACCTGATGAGTTGCCGGATGAGGGAGGTTGATATTGCTGCAATTGGAGTCAACAGTGTTCATCGGGCGGCCGGGAGCGAAGGATTGGGACTTACTACATGTACTTCGTGGCGATGAGTTGGTGGCTGGATGGTTGCGAGATCATTGAGCTGATCATCTGCAGAGTTGCCGGACCAGCGCCGGTCTTCCTCTTTACTACGTATGCTTAAGCTACGTAGGCTTCGGTCTTGATGTTGTGTCGGCACATTCTCCAGGGCCTGGGCCAACTCGGGTGCAGTCACGGATCGAGCATTTCCAGGTCGGGTGCCGCCTGGTGAGGGCACAGTGGTAGACATGGCGCACTCCGCTCCCAGGGACGATGACGGCGGCGGCGGCGGCGACGGAGTCAGCAGGCAAGACGAGATCGTCGTGCGGCAGAGGAACAGCGCTCTAGGCTGATCAGGCTGACAATGCGGATGGCACTGCTGAGCAAAGAGCAGACAGACGGGCCTTTGAGTACTACAGGACGGCAGGCCAGCTCAGCGGGCCTCCAGTGCCTCTATGTATGTCCTTCATATCTCAGACACCGGGGCAATCGAGACAGTCTCCCGACGCCGTAGTGTGGCACCTCGTACTGAGGTGAACACTATTGCATTCCAGTGCATGCTCGTAGATAGGCTTTTTATGGAGCCTGAGATAGCTCCTAGTTCTCCTCCACGGAGCTGCACTACCCTACTAGAGGGCACGGCGCTGGGTTTCAGTGGAAGTATCAAACGCGTAGGCCAACCGCAGGCACATGCCCATCCCCATTCCCATCCCGTTGCGCGCACGCCTGGCCCACTGGCGTGCATTGGTGATGTTGTCTGGCTCAACTCTCTACCCACCAGCGGCAGGCCCGATAACAGTGCCAAGTCTCATCGGACATGTTGGGTGTTCATCGACATATTGCCAGCCTGCCAGGAAGTGCCAGGAGGTGCCAGCCTGCCAGGAGAGGCTTGAAAGCTTAAGCAGAATGCCTGCTAACTCTGCTGAAGAGGGCGCCAAGGCGGACGCAGCCACATGCCAAGCAACGCGGCTCGGGCGATCGCAGGCAAGACGTCACTCCGACTGCCGTTGTTAGGTTCCAGTTGCTTCTTCCTTGTCCAACTTGTCCTCCAATCTCTTGCCAGGCCCTGCGTTGCCAAGTATCGCACGCAGCCGCAGCGCAACGCTCTACCACCGACCACCACCACGCGTGGAGAGCACAATCAATCGACTCGGCGCATTTGTCGTCTGGTCGACAAACTTCCGTCCCGTCGAACGATCGCCCGCCGGAAACTGTAGCCTGCCCGCCTTCCTGCCTGCAGCGGGCTCACCCCCTCTCCCCCCCTTCTTCCCGGGTCCAGAACAACAGAACGCCGCCCGCTTCTCGAGCTCACCCTCACCCTCCACGCTTAAACCGCTTTTGCACTGGCCCAGTGAGGCAGCAAGGAGCTCATGCCCGTAGCTTCGAGTCTGCTGCTCTGGATGAATAAAGCTGGTGAATCTCGTACGATCTCGAGCGACGCGTTACCAGTCGCACAGCCAAGACACAATCAACGAGCATACGCAACGTCGTGCTCGGAACAGTCCCTCCTAGCCTTGCAAGACAAGAGCACACTCGTTCACCTTCGAACCCGACAACCGAAAATCCGAAGTGGGTCTCAGCGGTCCTGGCTGTTAACGTCGCGGAACTGTGAGTGAAGAAGCAACGGAGCATCGTTGCCAGTTGGAGTGTTGGACTGCATGCGAATGATTGCGGCCGCTTACACAACGTGGGCAAGAGGGTACACCAGTGTGAGACCGAGGATGTTCCAAGATAACTCATGCGCCAAGACTCGGAAGCCTAGCATAAGCCTCGTCTGCATACACGGTGGTGAAGATAAATTGCCTTACTCATATGCTCCAAATGCTTGCATTGCACCGACTGTCACCTTCTTCTGCGCTCGGTGAGCAGAGCGCGGACACTCGTTGGGCATACGGCCGATATATCTGCCGGGGTTGATTTGGCTATTTGCCGGATGTCCACGTTTGAGACGGTGACCGCCAAGCAGTAGAGCCCTACGAGGCTGTCTAGGGGTCCACAAGACACAGGTTCCGAAACTATGCAGCTCTGCGATCCTTACGCTCTTACAAGCCGATATCTAGGCTGTATCAGTTCTTCGGCTCGCTATACGTTTCGTCCAGGCTGCTGATGCGTAGGAAGGAAACTCATAACATCCGCTATCGCGTAGCGAGTACGACGAATAGAGCATTGTGGAGTACCACGGGGGAGGTTACAATACCGAGGGCGAGGTGGATTCCTCTAATAATGAGGTGGTATCCCCCACGACGTGGTCACAATTGGCCGCGCTGGTACTCCAAAGCTGCGGATACCTCATCACTGCGATCACTACTGGAATGGGCAGTCTGCATGGGAACGAGCCTTGGCTCACGAAGCAGTGCTACAGTACCAAAGCTGGAGCCAGGAGACTGATGATCAGTGCCTATCGTATCCAGTGCTAGCCTCGCTGAGCAGAGCTGCTGGTAGGAAAAGTGGTACATATGATGTGCCTGATCTACGTCCTGGATTCTGGATGTCTCCACACACCGCGAGTCCGCGAAGTGAAGTATGTCAAGTTCTCACGCTGTCGGAGTCTGCTTCGTACCCGGCAAATATCGTCAATACACACCATATCCACCGCCGTTCGAAATTACTCGAATAGGTGCGGTAAGATGCGTTCACGGACCACGTGTTCCTGATTGTACGGTACGTGAATAGCTCTGCCCTAAGTCCTTCTTTATACGAGCAAGTTCGGCCGGCAATACGGACGGTTCGACTAAGCCAGGCGGCCTCCCTGCTCCATCATGGCCAAGACTTACGATCCGATGCGTCGGCTAGGAGGTACAATTACTCCGATTTGAAAATTCTGTGAGTTCAAGCATGGGTGGCGCCAGATGCATTATAATGCAGCGTGTGAAGCACAAAGGATGTTGAGGGCTCACCAATCAGGAGTGCATGTGAAAATTCTTATGTGGGGCGAAGGCGTGATTTTTCTGTGTCATTAGCCACAGCAATGGCGGACGCTGTATACAGTACGTTGTACAGGTCGTCATATTCATGCGGGGAATGAGGGTGAGCCATTGATCAACTGCGTCTTCGCGCATTGGAGTATACTCCACTGGTTGATATATTTCGATGCGTTTTCATGATGCTGTGTCATATAATGAGGTGGTATGGACAGCAGATCAGGGCAAAACCCCCTCGCCGATGGTTGCCATATACATACCTATGCATCGATTGCCAGGCACTCTTCAGAGCGCCAAGCCGAATTAGCGACCCGTCCACCCAGCATCTCATATCGAGAGCAACTGGAAAGCAAGCAAGCCTGCCAAGCGAAGCTCTTACATCGTCTTGACACGCATCGCAGTATACAATCAGCCCGAGTATCCTGGCAGTCTTCAAGGGTCATAGCACATCGTGGACCTCAAAAGACAGCGGCCCGCTTTTACAGCTTCTCCGCGATGCACGAAGGCGTGGTACGCGGAGGTGTAACCCTGCGAGTAGAACGACGACGTAGCATATTCCGACTGCGCGAGGCACCTCGTCGTTAGAAGTGGCGAGCATATATCGAATTCATAAACTAACGAATGGAGGCCTGTAGGGCGGCGAGTAGGGGTTCAAGTCGTCAATTCGCTATAACACTTTCGACGTTGACGATAGATGAAGCCCTCGCGATAGCCGTGGCTACAGGAGCTATGCATAGGTATGCCATACTCTACGAGAGCAAGTCAGATTTCCAACCAGCTGCGGTCTCGCTTCAGAGTCATGTACACCTACCTACACGGGCAAATTCCATCTTATCTTATCCTATCTTATCGTGTCAGCCTGGGGCGTCCACTTCCGTGCCTTAGCTAGGGGAAGTCATCCGATACTCTGTAGTGGTGGGGGACCGGGACGTAGGAGTTACCCCAAGTTTCTCGCGCACCAGCTCGTCTCTCCGAGCGGGAGGCTCGTAATACCGCTATGCCTCTCTAGCTTACTCCGTCATCGTGGGAAGGTGCACAGTGTGATTTGTCATGTGTCTGTATGGTATTGGATCAAATAGAGTGCAATCTCTGCATCGAGAGGAGGTGACTGTATGTGACAAGTCACGATCGAGATGCCATTTATTTTGCTCAATTCTGGGCTTGGGAATGGGCTCGTGATTCGTAGTTCTAGTACGTAGCTCAGGTAGTCCTCCCTAATTGTATGTCACTGAGAACGGGTACATCAGTGTTACCTGTACCTAGGTATGCTACCTGTACCTGACCTGGGTGACAAACTAAGGTACAGGTAGGTACATGTACATCGCAGAAGATGGAATCCAAACACCCCGCTTAGTAATTATAAACACTATCAAATCCCAATGTTTTAACTTTTAAGTCTTTAACCAACTTCTACAGTGTATCTCTCTATAGCAACACACTGCAGGACCCTAATGAAGAGTAGGATCAAATGATTTTTTGAGATCTATACATTCTGCCAAAAGAATAGACTCACCAACACACCTAGTTACCCGAAAGTGAAGAGATAAATTGTGAGGTCTTTGGATGAGGGATTGCTGACTAAGGTGTTTGCCCATTGTCACCCAGGAGCTGACCCATCCTGCAAAACTGCAACTGCGCCCGGGAGAGCCAGCACACGTGCACGCCTGATGATGGCAGGATAGGTACCTGTAGATGTTGCAAGTACGAACAAAAGTCATGGCACACAGTAATGCCGTTTGGCCAGCCTTGCGGACCACAAGAACTAGGTAGTGTGATGGTGAGAGCTGCGTGCTGAGGTGAGAAGCTGTAAGCTGATCCAGCTGTGAGCAGCGTCAGGGCCACCTCGTACAGACGGACTTCACACATTGCCCATAATAGTGCTTAGTACCTATGCTCGGCGGCAGCGTGAGAAGTGCAAAGCCCACCCACATTGCTACTGTCATACCCTTTGGTGCTGCTGGTCCTAAGTACTATCCCGTCGGCGAATACCTGACCTTACCTGAACCAGACTGCTTGTAGGAGGTAGAACCTGGAGTGAGAGAGAGAGCTTGGCGCTAACCTGGAAGTCAACAACGCTCACCGCGCTGAACAGCCACCGCGAACTTGACGCGCAGACGTTGCGATCTACGCACCGAGAACCACTGCTGTATCACCAGCGCATTGCAGATTGTGCATCTGAAGCAGTGTCTGGCCGAGGCATCCAGTACCATCACCACCGCCGCCGCTTCCACCACCACTACCACCATCCCCCCCTCCCTCTCTTCCACCTTCAGCGCTCCCACGGTGGCTTCCGACGACGACTCCATTCACACCACCCCTTCCCTCCGCGGCCTCGCGCCTCTCTCCAAAGTCGACGTCGACTCGTGTTTCCATCTCGAAGCAGCAGCGGCGGCGGCGGCAGCAGTAGCAGAAGTAGAAGTAGAAGCGCAGGAGCGGCCACAGGAGCAGCAGCATCAGCAGGAGCGCGACCGCGACCTCGAGCCATCCTCGACTTCGGCCGCCGAGAGTCCTCCTCCGTTTTCTTCACACGGCTTCCCAGCGCAATACTTCCCAGACCCGTCGCCTGAACACCCGTATCCCCTCACCACCGCGTGTGCGACCGCGCCCCTTACTGCCACTGCGCCCGCCGGTCCCGCGCCGCCATTCCCGTTCCCAGAAACAGAGCAGCAGCACGCGGCGCCCTCTACTGTCGTTGCAGACACCAAGGCTGCGCTCCCACGAGATACCAAGAGCGGAACATCGAGTAAGGATCTAGACGACGGAGAACCGCCGCCGCCATACACTGAAGGCTCCAGTCCACTCGAAGGCTTCACATACGTCATGGCAGCAGCAGGAGGTGCCGCGAGCATCCTCACGCAAGTGCAGCAGGCCGGACCGGCACCCATAAACACTTCGCTCGGAGGAGGTCTGTACTGCTGTGAGGAGATCGGATGTCCGTTGTGCTGAAGCTGACATGCCCATAGCAGGCTCGGAAGAGAACATCACTCTTGAACTCCGGTTGGTCTCTATGCAGGAGCGCGCATACAATTCAAGTCTGACATGATGGCAGCGGCACCCGATTTACCTTGTCTAGAGACGAGCTTCTGACCCTACCAGAATTCGTGCTTCTTTCCCTTTTCCCGAACGGCCTGCTCCCCGATGGCCACATGAACAGCTACCAAGACGGCGACGTCTATCCAGTTGATGTAAGGCACGCCCGCCAGAAGCCGCTTACGCAGGCAAAGGCTCAACCCCCGACAACGCTGGACGACATCCAGAGTGTCATGTCCAACACAGACGTATATTTATCTGACATTATTTATCATTCACAGTATGACCCCATTTCCTTGCAATACATGCTCGAGTTCTTCCGAAATGTTGCACAAACCATTCCGCAAGCATCAGAAGAGGCTCAAGGCCAGTCGAGCGATCCACTGGCCCCAAACACCATGCCAATCGAGCCGATGTCGGGCAATGCCCGAGACATGCTGCAAGATCGCGCTGGTATCATCGTCCTTCGGGAAGATCTCGACTTTTACGCGATCCCGCCACGCAAGGATGTCGAACAAATGGAAATGATCAACATCAAGCGTGCCGCAAGCCGAGCGCTGCTCAAGCAAGACGGCATCTTCTCTGGCCTGCGAAAGAGTGAGGAGCCTGGTACCACAGAGCAACATCTCATCGAGATGCTTACAGCGGGGTAAGACAATAGATCATGCTCTAAGACTGAAGTTGTCTGAGTGCTGACTTGGTTGCAGCGGTTTCAACCACGACGATATATGGGGGCATCGTGCAGCCGAACCACAAAAGGCAGTCATATGCTCCATCGCGCTAGCACGCCTGCGAACAGACATCAACAAGGGTGATACTGCTGGAGTTGCCAACGCTGTTGGAATGGCGCAGAAACTACTCCTCTTTTGGAGGAAGCCAGCACGTAGATGCTGGTGGGAGGGCGTCGAGCTCGATGACGTTGAAGGAGTTCCCGGCAAGCTGAAGGTGTGGATTAGAAGAGTGTGGACCCTAGAAATGGTAGGTTGCCTCCTTCGTAATCGTTGTGAGTCGCCTTCCGCTGACTTCGATGTGAACAGAGTGTTATAGGGTTGCGCTAAAGTTCCTGGGGTCTACATTTGACCTGTGATCTGCCACTCTACCCAATGACCCAGCAGCGCACCCGGCAAGCAGTCTGCTTGCACATCCTGATACCCCAGGCGGCGTTTCTAGGACGTCAGCCTTTCATTCTCTTCATGTTGGATCACGAAAGCATTACGAGCGGGCGCAATAGAAAGCATTGCGTTGGTGGAACAGTCCTTGAAGCTCATTGTATGGTAGGTCTAGAAAAGCTGAAGGGAGGCGAAAAACCTGTGGACAGACGAAATTGGTTTTGTTAATATATACATGTAGCATTCAAGACTGGCCGAGGCATAAAAAACTTGGTGCTATTACACCACATTAATGCGTCCATAGACACTTTCCAGGAATGCATATATGGGTATCGGACAAGATGCCGTTTATATGCGTAAGAACACCAATTCACTTCTCTTGATTTTCTATCCAGCCCTGCCCCCTTACACTACTTGCCCCCCACCCCCCTGTCATCGAGTCTGCAGGAGACTCGAACCAATTCACGGTCTTGTTGCTGTTGTTACTTGGAGAGAGAGAGAGAGAGAGAGAGAGTAGAGCAGAGGCAAACAGAAAATACAGAAAAGAAAGGTTTTTTTTTTCTCTTCTTACTTCCTGACCCACTACCGTTTACTCCACTACCATCACTTACGACCTAAACACCTGACGACTTTACCCTCTCACACGAGTCTTTTTTTCTTTTTTCTCTTTCTATCTTGTGCTGCTGCTATTGCTATTGCTATTGCTGCTAAGAACTATGGTTCTCTTTTGACGAGTACCACAGGACCCGTGTACACGTGGCGGCCGTATGAGATGTAATACACCACCGAGATGATGATCATGCTGCAGAACATGGTAGAACTCCAATTCATGGATTCTGCTGTTACGGGTTGGGCGAGGGGGAAGAAGCTGGGAAGAGAAGCAAAAAGAAAAGTCAGCCGGATTGGAATCTTCATGTATATATACTTGTAGGGGGAAGGAGGGGGCAGGGGCGGAGGGGGATTCGTGTGTTCTTCTCACGTACCTGAAACACCACAATGGGACCACAAAGCACAGCGCGGCGATGTTGACGGGTAAACCAAATTTCCCCAAAGACCATCTTCGGGGAGGGAGGGGTGCGCCGTAGAGTCTTCTCCATACGAGACAGGCGATGGTGACGAAGTAGCTGCTGAGGACGGAGACTCCTCCGAGACTGTTGATGGCGTTCAAGGCAGTGGAAGAGCCGAGATTGATGCAGGCGAGGAGAGAGGTTGTGATGAAGGAGATGAGGACCGAGCGGAGAGGAATGTTCCAGCCTGGTGCGACGTGGGATATCCAGGTCGAGCCGGGGACGCCGTTGTCTCGTGCGAAAGACCTGTGATGGTTGAAGACGTTGAGAGGTTAGCGAGGACTCACTCTTATGTGCAGGTGAAGTAGAACAGTGGCCTGTCTACAAGCTCCGCACACCCTAGCTTGCGCATGAGCTAGCGTGAGTTCATGAGCTCAGGGCACGCCTGGGAGATTGGGGGGGTTTTTTTCTTTTCTTCTACTAACCATAGTTGGCGGGAGGCCGTAGCTACTTCGCTGATGCAGCACGAAGTCAGGCAAACGATGACGATCGCTACCATGATGTTCGTTGCCGCGAGACTTCCTGTACCATTGTAGAAGACTTGAATGAAAGGCTGTCCCGTG
This sequence comes from Sphaerulina musiva SO2202, assembly GCF_000320565.1. NCBI lineage: Eukaryota > Fungi > Ascomycota > Dothideomycetes > Mycosphaerellales > Mycosphaerellaceae > Sphaerulina > Sphaerulina musiva. Next base: position 3,786,745 of record NW_016017383.1, read on the forward strand.
GCAGTTTCGAGTAATTTGGAGGGGTCGCCGGCGACGAAGCAGAGAGTCACAGCCATGAGGAAGCCCAGTACTGCGTTCGGTCCCACTGTCCATATGATGGCTCGAGGCATGGCGATGGATGCGTCGAGAAGTTCCTCACTCATGTGGACGCTACAATCGTAGCCGATTAATGCTGTGAGAGGGGTAGTCAAGCCAATCATGGTGGCGATCCCCTGGCTCGGCCAGCCGCCGTTGTTCGTAAACGAGAGCAGAACGTCGGGATGAGCTCGTGGGCTCAACACCCATAGCGGAATGAAGACTGCGAAGAAGCCCGCGATGTGGAGCATCAGTATGACACCTTCGACAAGGGGCAGTCGTACAGCGAGGATCGTGTTGAAAATGACGGCAAAGGTCACGATCGCAATGGTCAGGAGCGTGGCATGCCATCGATCGAATTCGTAGTCCGGATAGTTGAGTGCAATGAGTCCTTGGATGATGCCTCCCACCATGAATGCGACACTCGCGAGGAAGACTTGCCAGCCGGTACAGCACAGCCAGCCGGTCATGTAGCTCAGAATCTTCTGATATTTGGGAGGCGCAAACTCAGAGCTGTACCTCTGATCAGCGGATACTCGACAGAAACTTTCTGCATCATGTTGTGCATGTGTATATCTTACACCCAATGGTATTGACCTGGGAGACAAAGTGGCAAAAGGTCAGCAGGTATGTTTTGGATGTGAGGAAACCTTTTTTTTCAAGCGATAATTGTAGGAACACGCTTACCTCCTGCCGTCGGACACATGCTGACCATTTCAGCCAAGCTGGCGTACACCAACAACATGCCCACTGCCACAGCTATGAAGCCCCAGAAGAGTGTTCCGTAGCCACCGTCTATCAAGACGAAGACGAAGACGGGTAAGATGACTTCCCACGAACAGATGACGGTCGATCCAAAGCCCAGCATCGTCACAAACCTGAAGTTGCGCCTCAAGACCTGCTTTTTGCCCAGAACAATCATGTCGCGTTGGTCCGAGGGCGTTCCCATGTATTTCGGCGCCACTGAGGGCACCGAAGTGGTCTGCTTGTTGTCGGCGAGAGCCTCTTCCATGGTCAATTCCACCTCCACGCCCGTGGTGGTCTCGCGGCTCTTGTCCATGATGGGCAGTGAACCGTTCTTGTTGTTCCTCCGACAATCAGCAAGCAGTTGGTGAAGTAGCGACTAGCGCATGACAAGAAAGGTACATGTAGAAGTGAAGTGAATGAAGGGTTGAGGGAGGCGATGTGAGCCGCGGGCGCGGGATGTCATCTGATTGACAGGCTAGGTAGGTAAGGTAGGTGAATGGATCATGGTGCTACGGTCGTAGTCGTACTGACGGGACTGCTGTCCAGATGCCGACGGGAGCTGGTGGAGCCCGAGAGGACAGCCCTGCTGCTGCTGGCTGCTGGCTGCTGGCGCCCTGGAAGTCTGGAAGTCTGGAAGGCTGGAACATCCATCTTACCTGATAATAATTCTGATTGTTGCATGGCGATGCGCATGGGGAATGGTGATGTCCTGGCGCTGCTACTGCCACGCAGCGACGGGGGTTTCCTGGATGTTCGGGAGCCGCTACCGAGGCGAGGCACAGTGCAGCGACAATGCTGCTACCGAGCCTGGCGAAAGTACAGAGTTCATCACACTGTCACTATGAATCTGTGATATGAGTTACATGTACCTGTACCTCTGTATTGGATATGCCTGTCATAATGTCATTACCAGACTCTTGATTCCTGCCACTGGAACTGGGAACCCGTGACCCGGTACAGTACAGTACAGGCTGAGACTGAGGCTGGTCTGTCCTCCGCTTCGCCTCGTGCAAGCGAATGATATTCCCATTCCAGGGTCTCCAGGGTCTACATAGGAGGTACACGAGAAGTCGAGCATCCATGAATTCCATCACATACTGTGCCGCGCTAAAAACTGCTTGGAGGCTAGCGTTTGAAAGCCTATTTTTTTACCTCCTAGTCTATAGCCTATCGTACGCGAAAAACTTTGTTTCGACTCCCCAACTCCCTTTCCCTCTTCTCCCCCCATTCCCGGTCCCGTCCCTTTATTGCTCGATCATCCTCATCTACTGCATTGCATTTCCGTCGTGTCCTGCAACTGTGCCTGCTCGAGCATTGCCGCCAATCGGCACTCTCCAGCTCGAGCATGCTAACATCATTATCATCACCATCGCTAGCAGGGACAAGACTTCTGCGTACCTGCAGTGGGTGCTTCAATGAAGAATTGACCGGACCGCTGGATGAGAATGGCGCCGCCCGTGGTGATGATATGTAGATACATCATACATGTAAGGAATACAGGCAAGGTAGATAAGATGAGCTGCTCGCACTCTGACACTTGCCAAGAACCATGCTTCCATCCCACGTGTACGCGATATCGACCTTCGGTCCTTCGCATGGTCGCATCCATGGAGCCATTGACGATAACTTTAGCCGTGGCTTGCTCAGGACTTCAGGTGCAGCTTCTACTTCCAGATAAAAGCATGTCGTGCCGGGTCTCGAAACCGTGAATGTCTCCGTTAGATCCACGGCAGGCCGATCGTCCCTGAGCCACGAGGTGGCGAGCATACCGGACTTCTTCTGGATGGCGGTCACAGCGACAGGCATCTTGTGTCGCAACCTCCCAGGTCCAGGGACGTTCAGAGCTCTTCATCATGCTTTCAAACGGTCACGCACACGCGTGTGCGCGCGCGCAAGTCAGGTAAGCTTAGTGTTAAGAACCTTCACGACCCGCATAGCGTGAGCGTGCGCTATTCGTCTCTGAGCGCGCTTCAGCGTCTCTCCCTCTCTCTTCCCTCACATATATACGCCGCCGACACATATCTCTCTGTGTGCATGGGACAATCTGCACCCTCCGTAGTGCCAGAGGGCTACTACCCACCCTTTGCCGTCATTACTGATGAAGACAAGGGAGGATGGATCATCATTGCGACGGCACTGGGCATGGCCATGGCACTGCTCTCGACTGGTCTCCGTGTCTATGTGAAAATCATGTCGAGGCACCAAGGTGGACTGGATGACTTGTGCTTAGCGGCCGGCACGGTCTTCGCCTTTGCGCAGCAAGGCGTCGTGTTGGGAGCATGTAGTCACGGCTTGGGGAGGACCGTGGACTTGCTTTCCTCTACTGAGCTTCGAAATGTCGAGAAGGTGGGTGATACGCGGCGGGGCTGCGGATACCGGCTGACCGTGAGCAGTCCTTCTACGCCAGCCAGCTACTCACCATTCTGGCTTTGGGTCTTTGCAAGTCGTCCATTGCATACTTCATCATGCGCTTGACGCCTCAGACTTCCGTCCGGACGGTGCTCTACGTGTTCCTGATCTGCACCGCTCTCTGGATCATCGCCTCCATCTTCACCCTGGCGTTGCAGTGCGACTTGCATGTCCCATGGTCTCTCTCATCAGGCGCCTGTGAAGGGGTGTACAGACGACTTCTTGCTGTTGGCATACTGGACATTGTGCTAGAAGTTGCTCTGTTCGCATGCGCTGTCCTGCTGGTGTCACGACTCCAGACCAAGTTCCTCAAGAAGTTCATGGTCATCATCGCGTTTGGTCTGCGGCTGCCAATCATCGTCGTCATCATCGTCCGCTTGACGACGTTCGACGCAGACTCGATCACCGACTTTTCGCGAACCGCATCACTGTATGTGGTCTGGACGGTAACACAGATCAACTTCTCCCTCGTATCCACCACCTTGCCGATCCTCAAACCGTTCATCAGAGACCTCAACACGTTCTACGGTGCCCTGCAACCTAACGAGTACTCGCGCGGCAGTTCCTACGCGACCTCGTACGCGCTGTCGCAATTGAAGAGCAAACGATCAGACGGTACACAGGGCCGAAGTAAGAAAACATCGGCCTCCGATGCGCACGACTCCGTCGACCTTGGCACCGGACTGCATCAGGGGTCAGAGCCGGCTATAACGACGAAGATCCACGCAATGAGTACCCCATCGAGGTCTGATACGACACGCAGTCAAAACAGCATAGCAGCGGAGGAAGCTCAGACGATGTTCATTCATGTAGACACCCAGTGGGAAGTCTCGGTTGCACGGGAATCCACCTCTGTTCGTCCTTATCCATAGCGGTACATATCATCATCATGCGGAATTGCTACAACAGTGGTCAGATTCATCGTCAACCGGCAACTCTGTTGTTTTCTGGCTATACACCTTGTATACCTCCGTCACACTTGAAAAATCCAAAAACCACATTGCCAATGGTCTGGAAGTCATGGGCTGCGTGTGAAGCAACTCACGAGGTGATGGCGATGAACTTTTAGTTCGATTCTTTCGCTATGGTATACAACATAAGGTAGTCAGGCGTTGTCCATGCAATCCCTACTGTAAAGGGACGCTCTTGTGGTCTTTGGCGTTCGAATGGACATGATGTGTTATGGAAGGCATTTCTGAGACCAACGCCAGCTACATATATGTAGTGGATACATCCGATCATTGTCTTCCAATATATTGTCCTTCCATTTCATCCTGCACGCCTGTGATGAGTAGTAGTATCCTGAGACTATGCTCAGGATCTCATGCTGAGCAGTAGGTTGTTGACAAAGGAAGCCGGAATCAAAGGAGGAGGGATTTCTGTCGTTTGAGCATCATAACGAGGCAGGCAGGGCTGGGCTGGACTAGCTATTTCATCTCGACCTTTGAGAGATCGGAAAGAGAGCTGAAAAGGTGAATTCAGCCAGGTGTTGATGTTCACACATTGAAGTACATCCCGAGGCTGCGAGTGATGAAGGATGTGCGAATATGTTGATGACATTGTTGGTGACAATCCGAATAGTGGAGTCGGGTCGGGAGAGGAAGTGGAAGTGGTGGAGAAGGAATTGACGGTAACGTGACATTTGCCAAGATTTCACCAAACGATTCGGGCTTAGCGTTGGTTCTGGCACACATCGCAAAAGCTGCAACTCAGAATCTCTCTCTTTCGAACTTCAGGTCCGCTGTGACAAGAAATTCGACAACACCTCACCATCCACCATGTCGCACCGAAAGTTCGAAGCGCCTCGTCATGGCTCGCTGGCTTTCTTGCCACGCAAGCGCGCTGCCCGCCACAGAGGAAAGGTCAAGAGGTACACAATGATACTGCATTCTTATTTGCGGCGGCCAGCATGATGTGAAGAAATTGAGCATTGGCTGACGAGAATGGTTCACAAACAGCTTCCCTAAGGACGACCCCAAGCAGAAGTGCCACTTGACCGCCACCATGGGCTACAAGGCCGGCATGACCACCATTGTCCGCGACCTCGACCGTCCTGGCGCGAAGTTGCACAAGAAGGAGATCGTCGAGGCATGCACTGTCATCGAAACTCCTCCGGTACGAGTGTCGGCGCCAATACCATTCATGGCATGCGCTTACCCGTACACTACAGATAATCGTCGTTGGTTTGGTGGGATACATCGAGACTCCTCGCGGCCTCCGCTCGTTGACTACTGTCTGGGCTGAGCACCTGTCGGACGAGGTCAAGCGCCGCTTCTACAAGAACTGGTACAAGAGCAAGAAGAAGGCCTTCACCAAGTACGCCAAGAAGCACGCCGAGGAGAGCGGCAAGAGCATCACCCGCGACCTCGAGCGCATCAAGAAGTACTGCACCGTCGTGCGTGTACTCGCCCACACCCAGATTTCCAAGACCCCTCTCAAGCAGAAGAAGGCCCACCTGATGGAGATCCAGGTCAACGGTGGCTCCATCGCTGACAAGGTCGAATTCGGCCACGGCCTCTTCGAGAAGCCTGTGGAGATTGACTCCGTCTTTGAGCAGGACGAGATGATCGACTGCATCGCCGTCACCAAGGGTCACGGATACCAGGGTGTCACCAGCCGTTGGGGCACCAAGAAGCTGCCGCGTAAGACACACAAGGGTCTCCGCAAGGTCGCTTGTATCGGTGCATGGCATCCTTCCCACGTGCAATGGACTGTTGCCCGTGCTGGTCAAATGGGTTACCACCACCGTACCTCTGTCAACCACAAGGTGTACCGCATTGGCAAGGGCTCCGACGATGGCAACGCCACTACCGACTTTGACCACAGCAAGAAGCAGATTACACCGTACGTTACTCCTCCCTCTTCACCCTTTGATCCATGGATGTCCGCACTAACACAAACTCTAGTATGGGTGGCTTCGTTCGCTACGGTGAGGTCAAGAACGACTTCGTACTCCTCAAGGGCTCTGTTCCTGGTGTCAAGAAGCGAGTCATGACCCTCCGCAAGTCCATGTTCATCCACACCTCCCGCCGTGCACTCGAGAAGGTCGAGCTCAAATGGATCGATACCTCGTCCAAGTTCGGTCACGGTGCTTACCAGACACCTTCCGAGAAGAAGCAATTTATCGGTACACTCAAGAAGGACTTGACTGCTGCCGCATAATCGTCTGTTAGCGTCACGAAAAAAGGCTGGTATTGGCGTTCTTACGGTCCTGTCAGAGTTCGGCGAAGGCTCACAGGACTGTATCGGCTTGCAGGGTAGTTTGTTCAAATGATACCAAAACAACGTTCTGCCTGTCGCTCACATTTTCCTTTTTGTTTCCCTGACTCGTATCTAAATGTATGTATTCCTCAGTAGTCGCTCTCAGCGGTCAGACGCACGTGGAAGACCTGAGGCGTGGGCATAGACACCTCGCCATCGGCAACTCCCGTCACTTTGAGTGAATTGAGTACATTAGTATGCCGAATTGGCAAAACAACAATCTATTGCGCAAAGCAGCAACACAATGGGTTCACCGGTCAGCTGCATGGCACAGTGAATGACAATCCCTAATTGAAGTGACACAAAGGTAAGTAGGTGCCGTATCTTCCTCTTCTTCCTCTTCTCAAATTCCAATGCCAGCAGCCACATCAAACTTCCAGCCCTCACCACTGCTATATGTGTCACACACACATACACACCTACCAAAGGTACCTAGACTTCCAATCAATCAAGAAATCACCTAATTACCGACACGATTCAGAGAGTACAAAACGACAAACCCGCACATTCCGACACGCCAAAAAACTTCAGCCCCCATCAACCTCCACCTCCACCTCCACCTCCAACTTCACCTCCACCCGCACAGAATCAATCACCATGTCGGCCACTCCGAAGCTCGATTCTTGCCTAGAGTCTATGAAAGGCTACCTCATCCGCTACATGACCGTCCATCGCCCCGGCCCGCTTCCTGAATACCTCGTCATTTGCGCCGGACACCCTTGTCGGAAAGTGATGGTCAGTATTGTCAGTAAAGAGCAATTCGAGCATCTGAATCGCGAAAACGATCAAGTTATGGTGGATGATGAATATGAGGTGGAATTGTACTGGACTGCGAGGAGGAAGAGGGAGGAAGAGGAGAGAATTTCACTGCTGAAGAAGGGGAAGGAGAAGGAGAAGGAGAAGAAGGGAGATGAGGAGGTGAGGGAGCGGGAAAAGAGGATGACGAAGCGGATTCTTGACTTTGATATTCTTGGTCGACCGAGGCCAAAGCAGACTTTGAATTTCAATGGGGTTGATTATGAAATCATACTGAAGGATAGTCCGGTGGGCGCGGAGTGTTGGTGTGACGAGGAACAATTCTGCGGATTGTTCAAGGCGCAAGGTACCCAAATCTTGATGAAGGAGGATGGGACTTTTTTCACGGAGGAAAAAGCCGTTGCGAAGGAGGATGTATTGTTCTTTGATCTGATCGCTGTTGCGAATGAGAAGGCGGCTGCGGACGCTCTGCGGGAGGAGGAGGAAAAGCGTAAAGAGGTACATGGAGTGTTTTCGGACCTTTCGTCACCGTTCGTACTAACTTTCTCAATGCAGACGAGAAAAGCGAAGAGAGATCGACAGAGGGCCGCGAAGAAGGCCGCGGAGGAGGCTGCGCGTGAGGCCAAGGAGCGTCGAGATAGTATGACGCCTTAGACATCTGGTATCAATATTGAGGCCTTGAACTTCTCTCGTATCGTGGTCCCAGGCCACGTCGCCCCATACACAATCAGCACCCAAGCGAGCAGATGCTCTGAAAAGGGGACGGTACAATCCTATGATTTTCTTCTCGAGCACCACGGTTTCAACAGGCAATCCGCAATGAATGAGTGATGGAGACCATGTGTCTCGCATACTCCCTCTCCAGTCGTGAGTCGTACGCAATGACAGTTGAGATACAAGTGGTGTGGCAAGAGAAGGTGTTTTCGATGTGGAGATGAATAATCATCCGTCGGCTTTCTCCTTTCCTGGATTTTGTTCGTCTGCCACGCTATGTGTGAGACATTCGGCAGAAGGCGGGAGGTGCTTCGCTGTAGCAAGCCATGGATTCATGGTTCCTCTCCATCGTTGACCAACATCGTCTACATACAGCCGGGGGCTGGCAGAGGATTGGCAGAAGCATCGAGACGCGCTTTTACGCTTCTCTGCCTCCCTCGACCACGAAGTATTTCCCAAGCTTTTTGCTCGCACTACCAAGCACATCCCACTTCGCTTCTGTGACAGCCTCCCTCCTTCTTCGCACCCTCTGATGATGTTTGCCTCTGATCTCCTCCTTTTCAAGAGCAGGTCTTAGTGCCTCCAGCCCCAATTCTGCCTCTTTCTGCCCCTGAACTGTCTCGTCCCTCAGACTCCTCAATGGTTCTACCCCTGTGGCATCCACATTCTGCACATCTCTTGCAAAGTGCAACTGTGAAGAGAGTGTAGAGAGCATTTTCCGTTCTTCTGCTTCATCCTTCGGTAGAGGGAGAGCGGAGAGCCGTAAAAGGTGATGGAGCTGTCTGGAGGTGACTTGCGCCGAGGAGCTACTGTTGGTGGGAAGCAGGGAGGATACAGACCATGTTGGCGTTGCGAGGAGCTGTTCAATGTCAAGCACGGGCTTGTGACTGTACGATCGGACAGTACTACCAGCCCCTAGTGTGGCGATACGCAGGCAGCTCCTGGACGCTTGCATGTTGACGCTGAACACTCACGTACCGATGCTGCTAGGAGTGTTCAGGCTGTGTTGACGATACAGTAGGTAATGTACATACATAGAAACATCAGTATGAGATGATGAAGTTACGTAGGTGAGGCAAGGTAGGGGCTCGCGTGGCTTGGCGTTGACGATCGAGCTCTCACCTCAAGCTTCTGGCGATGGCTTCCAGGTTGACCTCCTCTCACAAACCACCCACAGACCACCCGGTATTGCGACAACAGCCCAGCGCCTGTCCAAACTACACCGCGTGCGCCCAATTGCCCCGCGCGCCTTTGCCTCCCACCGCCACACCACGCTCGCCCACTCGTCAATACTCCTCGCCTACTACTAATAGGTCACCACCCATTGTACTCCGCCGCTTCATCGTTCGCAGCCATGGCCAAGGGCGAGGACCTCGATCCTCGCATGATGCGGGTGACGCCGCGCGTGCGATACAACACCATCGGTGGCATCAATGGCCCGCTGGTCATGCTGGAGAATGTACGAACCTGATAACCTGTCCAGAAGAGCAGCATATTAAAGAGCGAGCACTAAGCGTTGGCAATACAGGTCAAATTTCCACGATACAATGAGATTGTCTCTTTGACTCTTCCAGATGGTACGGAGAGGTCAGGGCAGGTGCTCGAAGCAAAGGGTATGTCTCGATCTGGCAGACGAAGGATATATACGTGGTCGCATCAGAAGCTGATATCTGGTCTGCAGGCAACCGTGCTGTTGTTCAGGTCTTCGAGGGCACATCAGGCATCGACGTCAAGAAGGTGCGCAGCGAGCAGATAGAGAAGGAAATGGCCGCAATGGCAAGACTAACATGGCCCAGACGAAAGTCGAGTTCACAGGTCACAGCTTGAAGCTCGGAGTATCAGAGGATATGTTGGGTCGCGTCTTTGATGGATCCGGACGAGCAATTGACAAGGGGCCAAAGGTCCTGGCTGAGGATTACCTGGACATCAATGGGTCTCCTATCAACCCATTCTCTCGGGTCTACCCCGAGGAAATGATCTCCACGGGTATCTCTGCCATTGACACCATGAACTCGGTCGCCCGTGGCCAGAAGATCCCCATCTTCTCTGCATCTGGTCTTCCTCACAACGAAATTGCCGCACAAATCTGTAGGCAGGCAGGCCTGGTCAACCAAGGAAAGCCCACCAAGGGTGTTCACGACGACCACGATGACAACTTCTCGATTGTTTTCGGTGCCATGGGTGTCAACTTGGAGACTGCGCGATTCTTCACCAAGGATTTCGAAGAAAACGGCAGTATGGAGCGTGTCACACTTTTCCTCAACTTGGCCAACGACCCCACGATTGAGCGCATCATCACTCCTCGTCTCGCACTTACTACCGCAGAGTACTACGCCTATCAATTGGAGAAGCACGTTCTGGTCATCCTGACAGATCTGACCTCGTACTGCGATGCTCTTCGTGAAGTTTCTGCAGCACGAGAGGAAGTCCCGGGTCGTCGTGGTTACCCAGGTTATATGTACACTGATTTGTCCACCATTTACGAACGTGCTGGCCGTGTCGCTGGCCGAAACGGTTCCATCACTCAGATTCCAATCTTGACAATGCCTAACGACGGTAAGCACGCCCGGAAAACCACACACTACTCTGCACGCAGCTAACGGGTACATTCACAGATATCACACATCCCATTCCCGACTTGACCGGTTACATCACGGAAGGCCAAATCTTCGTTGATCGTCAACTGGACAACAAGGGTGTCTACCCTCCCATCAATGTCCTTCCCTCTCTGTCCCGTCTGATGAAATCCGCCATTGGTGAAGGCCACACTCGCAAGGACCACTCGGACGTTTCCAACCAGCTCTACGCCAAGTATGCCATTGGTCGTGACGCGGCATCCATGAAAGCCGTCGTTGGTGAGGAGGCTCTTTCCAACGAAGACAAGCTATCGCTGGAATTCCTGGAGAAGTTTGAGAAGACGTACATTTCGCAGGGCATGTACGAGAAGCGATCGATCTTTGATGGTCTCGATAAGGCGTGGGAGTTGTTGAGAATCTACCCCAAGGAGTTGTTGAACCGAATTCCGAAGAAAGTGTTGGATGAATACTATCAGAGGTCGAGCAAGAAGGAAGGTAGCAAGGATACGAGAGATAATGGGGAGGAGAATGGTGGCGAGTCTGGCCAACAGCAAAATGGTGGAAATGATAATTTGATTGATGCATAAGGTATGTAGTCAGTCAGATACCTCACTATGGCGAGAGAGTGTGAGCTGCAGTGCACAGGATGAAAACGTTTTTGTATCTATCTACTACCAGGCAGAACGAGGAAGCGAGCAGGCATGCACATACCTAATCATCGTTTTGCCACCAAGCAGCAACTGCGAAAGCAGACGACCTTCTCCCGCATCCACCCACACAGGTAGAGTACAGATGAAAGCGTGATATGCCCGTGCAATAGGAGAGCAATTGCTCGGAGGTGATGCAGAACATGCGTATCCTGTAACAACACAACGAAGGTCAGCTTGGAGTCCACGTCCACAAAAGAGCAAAGTATCATGTGTAGAGTGATTTGTGCTGGTTGGTTGGGGTCAGACATCCAAGGAAGATTGCGCCCTCATTTACCCCCGAAATAGGTTCTTGGTGGGGGATAGAGTGAAAACTGCGAATGTGGTATGTGTTTCATCATCCGGCTGATGGTGGAGGAGGTGGTAGGGGATGTGATGGAACTGACGTTGAGGATTGTTTTTTTTTTCTTTCATGGCGGTCGACCGACTCACACAACGGCGGCGGTGCAGGCGCGTTGTTGAGGGAGAAGGGTTTCTGGAGACACTCTCAAATTAGCAGCTGCGAACAGATGTTTGTGGATGGCTTGAATGCGAGGAGTGTGTTGATATGTCAGACAAGAGTTACTGGCAAGTATACATCCAGCCGGCGAAGGCGGACGAGAAGTCAAGATTTCTTCAAGGGCGACTCAGTTGGGAAAAGAAGACATGAATTTCGGTTGTCATCTTTCAAATATGGTGGATTGTGATGGTGGGGAGAGGCGAAGGAGAGATACGTACGGCATGAGAAGGTGTTGATGGGCGTTGTATGTTGTGGTGGATGGTGTGGTATTGATGGTGAAGCAGTGAAAATAAATTTGGGTGAGCAAAATAAAGACGGGTTCGGGCACTGACGGGCCGCAGATAGGGCGCTCCATCGCATAAAGTCGTGGCACGGCAGGAGACCGACTCACCGACCGAGAAAGCTGGGACGACCCACGATGAGAGTGGAGTGGAGGTTGGAGTCGCCCGTTCGAGGATCAAGACTGATGAAGCCGTCGGTGGTGGATGGGGCCAGAGTGGACACGAGCAGGTGGCTGGCTGGCTCTGTGATGCCATATCGATTACCCCATGTACAGCATACCAATCCATGCTTCGATATAGACTATGGTACACGAAGAACAGTCCCATCCAAGGTGTAGAGGCCTGGGGCATCGCTGACTGTCTTTTTCCTGAGGTGTCGTCGGTGTGGTCGAGATAAGGCAGCAGAAAGCGCGGCAGTGTGTCACTACTAGATCGGACAGTGAATGGCCTACCTACCTAGGCCACGACCTCCCCGTCTCCCGCGCCCGCTTGTCTTGTCTGCTCTGGCTCGCTCGCTCGCCGACTGTGCAGCGTCCGTGTTGTACTCTCTGGATACTACCTGACCACCTGCTACCTACTCCTCTGCTCCTCTCCTCTCCTCTCCTCTGTCTCCCTACCTATCCCCAGCCGCAACCACCATGCGCCGCATACGCTGATCCCCGATACGACACGACACCACTGTTGCCTGTCCCCCCGAACCGAGCGGGCGCAGTCAGGAACGTCCCATCCACACACCCCCCCAGCCCTACACAGTGCCACTTATTAACCTACTCGGACGGACTGATCGACGGCTTGCCGTCACTTCGACCTGTCGGTACTCTGAACACCGGGTCTCCCGCATCTCGTCGCGGCCGCACACGACCCAGATCGCGTACATCTGCGACTGCGACGCTCCTGTTGGCCCTATACCGCCGCCGACACCACCCTGTTACACGCCGTGCCGAGCAGTACCTGCCGCGCCGCCGGTCTTGCTTTCGGCTGACCCGCTTGTTTTTCGTCGCATTGTATACCTACATCCGCGTGTCGCGACACCTGCCTACACGCTGGACTCGCGCCTCCCTACACACCGCGCCGAATCACCCTATGCATTGCTGTTACGGCCTGGAGACTGCTGCTCGACCGCTCTCAGGCCGGCGGCACAGACTCGCGACTTCGTTGAGCCGGACCGCAGCACATACCGCGCTACACGCGCTCTGGTCGCCCACGCGTAAGACAGTATCAAGTGCGCCAATATGATGGCCGCATACCAACCGACGCCTGGAGGCGTACATCCAGGCTTACAGCACGGTCACCCAGGAATGGGACCCAATCCCGGGCAACATATGGGGCAGCCAATGCAGATGCATCCAGGTGTGTCTGGCGCGCCACACCAAGGAGCCATGATGGGGATGCAGCCTGGCGCCAACGGTATGGGTCCTGGGGGAATGGGTGGACAACATCCAGGTGCTGGAATGGCTATGGCCGCGCACATGGGCGGTCAGAGCATGGCTGGCGGAATGCCGAATGCACAAGCTCTGAGCCAGATGACACCCCAACAACAGCTGGCCCACCACCACCAACAGCAACAACAGTTCGCAGCGAGTAAGTCGGCGCGCATCGCCCCGAGCACGAAGCTCGGAAGAGGGACAAGAGAATGCGATATGCAGTGAAGACTAACAAGTTCTCATAGTGGCTGGACAGAATCCCCAATTTGCCATGCAGCAGCACCAAATGCGCCTGCGGCAGCAGGCACTGATGCAGCAAGCGCAAGCGAGCGGCATGATGAACGTGAATCAACCGGGCATGCAGATGAACCCACAACTGGCGCAACTCCAGCAGCAACAAGCGGCTCAGCAAGCGGCGCAAGCAGCTGGTCAACCAGTCCAGCTCACTCCCAACCTTCAGCAGCAGCAGATGCAGATGATGCAACAGCAGGCTATCCAACGACAACAAGCTGCTCAGCAGCAGCAGCAACAACACCAACAGACACAACTAGCTCAGCAGATGGCCATGCAACATGCGAACTCGCAGCAGAGCAACCCAGGCCAAGCTGCTCCTCCCAACCCCCAAAACCAGGCTGCTAACGCTGCTGCACAACAAATGCGGCCGCAATCCCGAGTAGCAAACCCTAACGAGCAAACTCCCAATAGCCAACAACAGCATTCGCAGCAAAGCCCGGCCCAGCAAGCTCAGGCGCAAGCTCAGCAGACTCCTCAGCAAGGCCAGGCTGCAAATCCACAGCAACAAGCGCCGCAACAGCAACAAATGACGCAGGCACAAAGGCACGCATCCATGGCGTTATTTCAGAGGCAGCAGGCGATGCAAGCAGCGCAAGCGAACAGATTGGCCCAGCAACAACAGCAAGCAAATGCGCAGGGTGGTATGTTCATCCTCAAGCTGATGAACTTCAACGACCACCTCAGCAACTTCTCCCTGGACAACGACAACCCTGCGGCCAACGGGAAGGACATCACGCACTGGCATAACTTCGTTGAGAAGCATTTCGCCGCGGATGGACGACTGATTCACAGCTTTCCCAATACTGATCACAACGGCAATCCAAACAGGAAATCGTATGAGGTTCTGCGGCCGAATGTTGCACGCTACTTCTATACATATTTCGACTCCGGCGCTAGTTCGCTCCGCCTGCATACAGAACATGCTCGAGAGGCCCCACATCCCACTACTGGTGGACAACAAGTCACGTGTCAGAAAGCCATTTTCTCGATCGCTTATCCGAACGGGGCCCGTCTCGAGATGACGGGCTCACTCCAAGTGCTGTTCTCTGCTGGCAGCGATACCATCGAGTGCCTGTCTTTCCAGACGACGAGCACAGAAGAAACTTTATCAAGGGGCCAGATCGAGAGGGTCTTGGCTGACTTCTCTCCCACCATGTCTCATAAGGCATCTCCAAAACTGGCGAAGAACAAACTTCCCAAGGCGCAGCAGAAGCTACAAGAAGCAGAAAATCGAATCACGATAGATCACTTCCCCAAGACACCCAAGGGGACGATGGGATTCACATCCAAAGTACAGCATTTCCTAGAGGTGAGCGCAGAGCAATGGCCCGGCCATACCGAAGCATCAATCTAACAGTTTAATAGATTGGTGAAACTATGAACATCATGTCAGACTTGATGCATGCAGCACAA
Source organism: Sphaerulina musiva SO2202 (assembly GCF_000320565.1). Taxonomy (NCBI): domain Eukaryota; kingdom Fungi; phylum Ascomycota; class Dothideomycetes; order Mycosphaerellales; family Mycosphaerellaceae; genus Sphaerulina; species Sphaerulina musiva. The sequence goes on from NW_016017383.1 coordinate 3,801,901, forward strand.
GAGAAGAAATTGCGGCCTGAGCAGGCACTCGAAGCTCTTGTAGGAGAGTGGGAGCAAGGCGGGAATCCGCAAATCCACTTCCCACCGAACGGCGCAGCTCAAGGGTCAAGAACACCCAGTATGGCGAACATGCAAATGGGCCCAAACGGACAATTCTCTTCGCCGAGCATGTCTCACATGAGCCTTCCCATTAACGGCTCCCCTCACATTGGCCATCACGGCAATCTCGCGCCGGGCATGAACATGGCTAATTCGCATACTCCTTCACCGCATCAATTGCATATGGCCGCCCCGCCTATGATGCCGCAGCACAGTGCGCAGGGCACGAGTAGCAGCATAGCCAGTGAGAACACGAGCCCAAACCTCAACAACAACAATAAGCGAAGAAGGAGTACAGTGAAAATGGAAGGCGACGACCACGATTCGGCTAGAGTGAAACCCAGCCCACGCCTTGGGAAAAAGGCCAAGCCATAGAACTACTCGCATTTCCAGCGGCAAGAGAGCCAGAATCGCCCGGTCACTACCTACACTCGCGATCCCTGGGATCGTTACAGTCCATTCCGAAGTCAGCACCACCAGAGGCAGGTGCATGGAGTGATCTTCAGGGACGCCTAATTCAGGGACATAGAATGAGCACAGTGCGCTCATGACTTGTTCTTTCCCCTGGCAGGGCTCCATCGCCAGACAAAGAAGCGCACAGCCTGCATGCGACCACTGTCTCGACAATGCAGATATGAGCGACACCTTCGGTTACCCTGGCGGATGGACGTGGCAAAGCAACATCACTGGGAATTGGTCACGACGAATTGAAACGGCGTTGGTAAGAAGGCGGAGTAGGAGTACGGAAGCAAGAAGGAGCCTTCCGATTCCTCAACCCAAGGAGGCAAGGAGGCAACATTGTTCTGATGTGACTGGATATATGCGAAGAAGGTGACTTTTACGACTACCCTTATAGCGCGGCGTTGTCCATTGTACTGTTTTGAAGATCCATCGTACTGTTTTTGAGAAAAAGAAAGAGAGAGAAGAGAATAGCGAAGCGAGGAGTCAGAAAGAGAGCGAGAGAAGAGAGACAAACTCGAGAAGATCTGTCCCCAGGATAATGCGTGCGGCTTGCTCTTTTCATCAGTCGGCGCTGAACTCATGCATGTGAGCGTGGTTTGAGATGATGTGAAAGCCTTGTTTTTGTTTTCTTTTTGGAAAAAAATTGCATGTTTGAATGAATGATATAGTAGGTGTATGGGAATGAGGGAGGACAGGTAGTGGGGTATGTAAGCATTTGTACGATATAGCAGAATCGCAATTTCATATTTGTTATCTGGGCCAGAGCCAGTGTCGATTGCTTTTCTTTTCTTTTTTTTTCTCGTTAAGGTAGAATTGACAATGGTGAGTACGAGACACCGACAGGTGTGTGATACATTGTATGTTCTCACACATTATACTCACTAGGTAGTTCAGCATTGGAGAGCTTAGAGCTTAGAGCTTAGAGCTTCACGATTCATTTTGGATCCACTATACACACCCTGTGCTATCGCGCACAGGGTATGTTTTCTCTGACAGTTGCTGAGAGGGACCCTCAAAGCGTTCCACGCGACCCTCTATAGCTTGCTTCACGGCTCTGTCTCCCTGTGATACATGTTGCTGCTAGGTATCATTAGTTGAAGCTTCAACGGACATCAGATCTAGCAGAGCAATGAGCGGGTTTTCGTGGTCATTGAGATATTCTGTAGCTCTCCGACAGCTGTTTGGAGCTCTCCATCTCCGATACTCGCTCGATCGAGTAGTCCACGAATCAGGAATTTTACTTGCGCGTGATGCTTTTCAAACCTTGGTCGCATTCGCCAACCGCAGGTTGCTCTGCCTGAACACTTGCAGTGCCCTCGGTATCTCAAAAGTCCTTGCGAGTGTCATAGTCCTCACGACAGTACTTGGCATTATCATCTACGAATACCCTCCGGTCAAGCCGCCTACAATCTTCAGGCCACCTGGGTCACCCGAATATGCGACGGCATGTCTGAGCGGATGCCAAGCAGCCCATGTCACAGCATTGGTCGTCTCTAATTTGACGACCTCCTCTCCTGTTTCCACATGCCAGATGCTGAGACCCTTCTCGTTGTCCTTCAGAGGATCGAGGCCACCCCCAGCAGTCAGGTAGGCGCCATCGTAACTAAAACTCAAGTCTCTCACAGCTCCCGCGGCTTCCATGAGGGTGTGATCGACGAGCCAAGTATTGGTGTTCCAGAGGGTGATAAGGCCATCTGTGCCGCCCACTGCAATGTGGTTACCCGTTGGGCTTTGCTGGACCGAGTAAGTCGAGCCGCTGTGAGCAACTAGATGATGAATGGGCTGCATAGACGGGTAAGAGAGGACTTTGACGGGACCTTCCGTCGTTGCTGCGAGAATGTGGGAGCCAGAGTTTGTGAAAGCCATCTGATAGAAGGCGCCCTTGTCTTTGGTGGGAGAGCGATCGGTGGGAGTTGCATCGTATCCAGGGAGGTTGCTCGTGGAAGGGGCATTGGCGTTGGGCTCGAGGATCATGGGCGTGTCTGCTTTGCGCACATCCAGCGCAGTGATGACATCGTTTCTCGTGCCCACTAACAATTCTGTGCCGCTGGGGTGCCAAGTGAGGAATAAGGTCTGCTCGCCAGTCTTGTATTCTCCGCTCTTTCCTTGCGCATATCCCTTTGCACCATAGCCGCTGCCACCTCCGCCTCCGCCTCCGCCGCCTCCTCCCGCCAGATTTGTTGATCCACCCGGTAGCCTGACGTCCCAGAATTTGACAAAACCGTCTTGGCCTGTGCTCGCCAGCAGACTTTCCATGCGCGGACTGAAGGCCAGCTTCTCAATAGTGTTACCGTGTGCGCCGGGCTTCGGGCCATCCTGCAATGCGGTTGTCGCTCTCACGTCTGCTCGGTCGGGATTCCACACGCGGATGTTGTTGTGCACATTGTGAGCGACCATGCTGCCGGTGGGAGACCACGAGATGGAGCGGATGTTGGGGGCCATGGTGCTATTCGGCGGCGGCGGTCGTCCCGTCTCATTGAGCACGATGGGCTTCGCCTTCTTGTAGTCGAAGTGGGAAGCGACGACATCTTTGCGCAGGTTGCGCCGTGCGGGTGGAGGTGCCATTGAGGAGAGGGAATGGAAGCTGAGGGGGAAGGACGGCTGAGAGGGAGGTGAGGTTCATCTAAAGTCGATCAATAAGGTACATGTATACTGGAGAATTGCCCCAGCCGACCCATACCGTGCAGGTGGTGGGAAGTGGAGTAAGGGCAGTAACGTGATAAAGGTATCCAGATTCCAAGGAAAGGTACAACGTTGTAGCTCCAGATTCTAGAATAAGGTAGACTAGCGCCAAGGACGATCGGCAGACGGCACATCCATGCCTTCGTTACGGTAGCCAATCGCAAGTCCGCTCGCGCACCCTCACACGTGGAAACCGCAGCTGTGGTAGGAACGGGAAACGTTCCTTCCTGTGCCGCAGAAGCTTCACAGAAGGAGAAGGAGTTCTCGACTCCGGTGCGTGTTGGTATGCTCGCTCCTGTCGTAGTTGTACTCTTCTTCAGCAGTACCACCAGGTAAAAAGAGCCCTGTAGCTGCACCGCCTCGCCCCCCCAGAACACAACAGGACAGCATCCCATCGCTATACTACACCATCTGTCTGCATTCCCACCACTTGCCGTGGCCCGGAGTCCTCTTGCACCGCCACACGCAGCCAGCCAGCACACGCGACCGAGCGATGACGGCGGCAGGCAGATCACCGGCTTCTTGATCGAGACTCTCCATCATGCCCATGTCGAATAACATCAACAACCACAACAGTGGCGGACGCAGCAGTCCGGCCCCGTCGCGCGCTCCCCACCCTCACCACCACCCCTCGTTCCACCACCACCCATATCACCACACGCGCTACACCAGCGACCCCAGCATCGCGCGCCTGTCCGAGAGGACCATTATGGAGCAGCCCGAGGACACAACACGGCCGGTCTTGGATACCTTCGACTCGTCGGGCACCAACTCTAGTGGCAACGATGTCGACGACTACGCCCCTGCCCAGGAAAGCTACAGCGATAGCGATGCTATGTCGTCCTCTCGCCACTTCACGCCCGGCGGCAGCAGTGTGACATATGCCCAGGACGAAGTGACGCCCTTGACCAACGTCTCGACCTATGGCTGGAGTCAACCGGGCTCGAATACCGTGTCGCGAACGAGCACGCGAGGCACCAGTGGGTCCTCTGCGGCACCGCCAGTCACTCCAGGATATGAGGGCTTGCCACCCAACACAACGGCGGCCGTGAGTGCCTCGAGGAGGCCTGCGAACACGAGGAAAGAGAGCAGCAACATATACGCGCCCAATCGAGGGCCTGCAAACTCCATGCGCTACGCTCTGAACACCAATACACGCCCTCGTAACGGATCCACGCATCGACGCAGAAGGAACCCCAACGACGAATATCGGGCGCAGGAAAAGGCGTATGTGCAGAGGATACGACAGGATGCGCCGGACAACGACTTCTACACCGAGCCAAGGACGCCCAGTCTAGACTACAGCTCCGGCAGCGAGTCGGACGAGGCAAGCCCTACCAATGCTAACCACATTGACTACGATCCCGCCGAGGTCGACACGTTGTTGTACTACGGAAATGAGGACCTCGAGCCGTCCGTGGAAGAGCTTAACATCCCTGCAAATCGAGAACGGCTGGAATGGCACGCCATGTTGGCCAATGTGCTCACAGGAGATGTTGTGAAGCAAGAGAAGAAGCGTCTGATTGGTGGTCCTGAACAGCAGGGCGAAAACACATTGAAGACAGAGGTCTGGTTGGGGGTGCGAGCAAAGACATGCGGTCGATCAGTCGCTGCGCAGAGGCGGCTAGTCGAAGACGGCAGATCCAAGGTCAAGCAAACGATAGAATCGATCGTGGCCTTTGAGATCAAGGGCGAAGCAGAAGTTGGCCAATCTCCTATGCAGCAAGTGCAGGATGTTGTCAAAAAGATTGAGAAGATCGAAGGACTCTATCCGACTCGGCAAGCCTTTGAGGCAGCACACCCCCGAGCTGCGTCCGCTGCATATCGAGACACATGTGATGCTGTTATTGCTTGGAACAACACGACGGAGCTCATCAACACCGAGCTGGGTATCCTACAAAGGTGGGTCGGTAATATGGAGCTTGACTTCACAACTGCTCGCGAACGGCCGGAAGGGGAACAGCATAACGAGCTGTTTGACGATAGTTCTTTCATTGATCGCATTCTCAAGGAAGACGGATTGAAATCTTTACAGGGAGACAAGAACCTTCTCAACGGCGTCAACACAGTCATTCATAAGGCCAAAGCTACGTTGATAGCCAACGCCGAAGCCTTTTCAGACCGCCATCTTCCTCCCTACATTGAGGAATTACTCACGCTCATCAACTTCCCTAGTCGACTCATTCAGGAGATTATCCGCATGCGACTCTCTTATGCTAAGAAGATGAAAGACCCAGCACAGCAAGGTGTAATGACTGCTGAGCAAATGATCCTGCAGTTCCAGATCCTTCTTTCACTGGCAGTCAGGATCAAGGAGGCATACCTCGCGATTGCTCAACCGGAATCAGGCTGGGATTTGCCTCCATGCATTGATGATGCTTTCGATTCGGTCGTTCTCGAAGCCCTGAAATTCTACTTCAGAATGCTCAACTGGAAGCTGATGGCAAACAAGAACACGTTCAAAGAAGCTGAGATTCTCGAACAGGAGTGGGACTTTTCTAACGAACTCGGTCGTCACCTTGATGGTGGTGATGTGGAAGTCGCGGAGCAATTCTCCAGCTTGACTTCCAAGTCGATGGGCCGCTTAGCCACCCACTTTGAAAAGGAACTGCAAAGGCCCGCGGACGAGGTCGCCGGAACTACAGAGATGGACAAGCGGTACAAGGCCATTCTCGACTCTGTTCGTGTGAGACAGCGAAAGATCTTTCGATTCGGCAGGATTCTCAGTCAACGTTTCGAGAATGCCACCGAGTACAACATCAACATTGAGAACGAACTCTACGAAGACTTTCTCCTGGCGCTAAGGCTATCTGGCCACTTCTTGGTGGAAACAAATGCCGACGGCCCCCTTGCCGTGGCACCTGGAGAGACAGACAAGACTGGCGGCAAGGTGTACATACTCGCTAGTCCAGTGCTAAGAGACCGACCCAAGGACATCCAAAGCATGCTTGGTACCTGCTATCATGCTGAAGACAGCCCCGAAGACCCTAGCAACCCCTATGTCCTCATTTTACGACCTGAGCTACCTCTGCTTTGGGAGGGTGACCGGATGGATACCTTTCAATCCGGCAAGGAGATCTTAAAAGTGCCCCAGACTCTCGACCTCAAGACTGGCCGTCTCCGATTAGTCGCCGACGGGAGTCTGCAGCGCCTCCAAAATGCCAATATGGCATTCGCCGATGCAACGGGCAACTTCGAGCTGACCGTCCTCGTTGAACAGCGTGCAAATTTACCGCGTGTCAACCAGGAGCTGGCAAAGATTCGGAAGACGGCGCACAAACTTTCCAATACGATCATGGACTCTGTTGCAATCGTCCGTTCACAGACTGAAGCTGCGGGCAGGAAGGGAGAGAGCCAGGAACTCATCCAGAACTGCTTTGCGTTCGCCACTGAGTTTGGTCAACGCTCAGCCATACATATGGACGCACAACGGCGTGCAGTTAACCAGCACAAGCTGACTAAGCTCGCACTTGACTGGGTGTCATTTGTGTGCGATGACTGTGTAGCATCTGACCGCAAGACCTTCCGATGGGCCGTAGTGGCACTGGAGTTTGCCATGGTCATGACAAGAGGCCAAAATATCCTGTCCATAACTGACGACGAGTATGCGCGGCTCCGAGCAAAGGTGGCAGGGTGCATGAGTTTGCTCATCTCCCACTTCGATATCATGGGTGCCCGAGGCACGGTTGCCGCGCAAGCGGAAAAACAAAAAGCAGATGCAATGATTGGTAAGCTTCGCCTCGACATTGGAAGACTCAAGGATGATGAAGAGTCTTCACGCGTAGTACGTGCACAGTGGCTGGATGAACTTGAAAAGCTCGATCAACTCCGTGAAGACCGCAGAGCAGAACGACAGGCTTTGGGACGGGTGCTCGAAGACTCTAATGACGCCGATCGAGCTCTCACCCACCTCTCCGCTTCCGCTGGCAACGTGCACCTCCGATGGCAACAAGGCCAATTCGTGGGTGGCGGCACTTTTGGCAGTGTCTATGCTGCCATCAATCTCGACAGCGGTCATCTCATGGCTGTCAAGGAAATCCGTTTGCAAGACCCCAAACTGATCCCCACGATCGTGTCGCAAATTCGAGATGAAATGGGCGTTCTCCAGGTTCTGGACCACCCTAACGTTGTTCAGTATTTTGGTATCGAACCTCACCGAGACAAGGTATACATCTTCATGGAATACTGTTCGGGCGGGTCACTCGCAGGACTTCTCGAGCACGGTCGTATTGAGGATGAGACAGTCGTGCAAGTCTATGCTCTGCAAATGTTGGAAGGTCTTGGCTACCTCCATGATGCCAACGTGGTGCATCGCGACATCAAGCCCGAAAACATTCTCCTGGACCACAACGGTGTAATCAAGTTCGTCGATTTCGGTGCCGCCAAGGTCATCGCTAAACAAGGCAAAACGGTCGTTGCCGACGGTCCTTCCGGTAACGGTCGCCAACGCTCTGTCCAAGGTACTCCTATGTACATGTCCCCGGAAGTCATCAAAGGCGGCAAACACGGTGGTCGGCTGGGTGCCGCAGATATCTGGTCTCTGGGTTGTGTCATTAGTGAAATGGCAACGGGCTGCAGACCCTGGGCCAATATGGACAACGATTTCGCAATCATGTACAACATCGCCAACGGGAATTCGCCCATGACTCCCAACGCGGAACAGATGTCGGAGGTAGGCTTGGACTTTTTGAAGAGGTGTTTTGAGAGAGATCCGGCGAGAAGAGCGTCTGCGGCGGAGTTGTTACAGCATGAATGGATCCAAGCTATCAGGGTGCAACTGAGCCTGGAACAACCTGCCACTCCCCAAACTCCGTCTGTGATGAGCGAGAACTCATATGGTGGGGGCTCGATGACGCCGAGTAGCTCAGGCAGCTCGAGACAGTTCTAGATGGGCCGTCGCGCAGCGAGCGATGACAGGGACAATGAAAAAGGTGGTACTGGGTCATGCCCGAGCGATGCTTCGGGCGCGCAGCGACCGACGAGGAGTGAAGCTGATAATGGTCGGCTGAAAAGATATATCAGCCGTAACAGAAGTCAAAGTCCGAAGAGAAGAGTGTCCTTTTACAGCAACGCCACTCTCGAACGCCAAGATGAGGAGGCTGAGAAGAGCGCTCCAGGTGCAGAGTCGCAGATTTCGACTCGGAAGACATTGGCGAGGATGAAAACAGCATCCATGCCATTGCAGCAGCTTACTGTTGGGGAGTCTTGTGTATGGGACTCCAAAATAACACCACCTACACCACCGGAGGAAAAGGAAGAATCTACAGCGAGCATATGAGGATGAGCGAGCCCCTTTGTTTGTGCTCGTTTTGCTCCTAAGATACGACCGGATCATCATAATGGTCATTCACATTCACGGCGGGCGTACTTTGTGGAGGCTGAGGCTGATGGACGGTGTTCGGCCCTCAAAAATCTTTATCATTACACCGATTGACAGACGATACGTGTGCATATCACAGACCTATTTTTAGATAACCTTCATGTCTGCTTCTTCTTCTTCTTCTCCTTTATCTTCATCTTCATCTTTATATTCTTCTTCTTCTTCTTCATCTTCTTGGGACATGAATAAACATGTGAACAATTAAACAAACACATTGATTACATATAAATTTACATCGATCCATTCTACATCTCGTGATCTGTCTCTGTCTGTCTGCACTATCCCCCCCCCCCCCCGCGCATGATATTCCAAATGTACCTATGTCAATAACTTGCACAAATTCTTTCTCGGTCCATTGTTCTCTCTAGTACTACAGTAATAGTAGTACTCCTAGTAGTAGACAGAGATCTAGCTGTTGTAGCTTCCAGGCATGCTGTTGTTCCTCTCTCTGCTGTTGCTGTTGCTGTTGCTGTTGCTGTTGCTGTTGCTGTTGCTGTTGCTGTTGCTGTTGCTGTTGCTGTTATTACTATTGTTACCTCCTCCACTTTCATTCGAGCGGTCACCACTTTGCTTGTTGCTTGAGGAGTTTTCGTTGGAGGAGTTGTTGTTCGACGACGAGTTGTTGTTGTTGGAGGAGTTGTTGTTGGACGAATTGTTGCTGGAAGAGTCGTTGCCGGAAGAGTTGTTGTTGCTGTTCGACGACGAGTTGTTGCCACCAGATGACCTCCTCGAAGAATCATTGTCGCCACGATCCTGCCCAGATGACGAGTTATTATTGTTGTTGTTGCTGTTGTTCTTGCTGGAGGAGTCACCCTCATTCTTGTTCGAGTCAGAGGATGAGTTGTTTGAGGAGTTACTGTCGTTGTTGCTGCTGTTGTTGTTTGATGAAGAGCCTTGATTGTTGGAAGAAGAATTTTGGCCGCTCGATGAACCACTGTCGTTATTCTTCTTCGATCCCCCGCCCAGCCAGGAGCTTATGCCGCTAAACGTGCTGCTACTTTCCTCCTTGTTTGAGCTTTCGTTCGAAGAGCTCTGGTTCCCTGAAGATGAAGAGGAGTTGTTGTTGTTGGTATTGTTGTTGCTGTCACCTTTGTTGCTGCTACTGTTGTTCGACGTGTTGTTGTTCTGGCCACTGGCTTGACTGTCGCTCGACGAACTGTTGTTTCCTGACTGAGACGAAGTATTATTGGATTGAGACTGGTTATTGCCGCCTCCAGAGGTGCTGTTGTTGCCACCTGAGCTGCTACTGTTTGATCCACCTGTAGAGCTGTTGTTGGACGATGCACCATGGTCATTGTTGTTGCTGTTGTTGCTGCTGCTGTTATTGCTGCTGATGTTGCTGATGTTACTGTTGTTGTTGTTACTGCCGTTGCTGCTGCTGTTGTTGCTGTTGCTATTGTTGTTGCTGTTGCTATTGTTGTTGCTGCTGCCGCTGCCGCCGCTGTTGGTGTTGCTGTTGTTGCCGCTGCTGTTGTTATTGCTGCTGCTGCTGTTGCTGTTGCTGCTGATGTTGCTGATATTGCTGCTGTTGTTATTGTCTCCTGACGAAGTCGTCTTCGAGCCCCGTCGATCATTGTTGCTGTTGCTGTTGCTGCCAGACGAGTTCGTCCTCGAAGAGCCTTGCTGCTGATTGCCACTTTGTCCCTGTTGTTTGGACTGCCCCGAGCCTCGGCGATCGTTGTTGTGCTGGTTCGAACCGCCTGAAGGAAATGTCAATACTCAGTGCCTAACTCCATTCGCTCCACGGCCAGACTCACCCCCTTGACTGTTAGATCCTTGCTGCCCCTGTGAGCCTTGCTGGCCTCCTCTCTGAGCGCTAGCACCACCGACTTGGTTCCTTCTGTTCCACGTCCGATCGATGACCTGCACACAGTGAGTGAGTGCTTGTCCTCAACGTGGAAAGTAAAGAGGCCTTACCTGCAACGTCCTCTGCGCAGTTGGTACCACCGAAATGTTGGTAATGCTCACACGCTCATGCTGATTGAGCATGAAAGCCGCAGAGTCAGCGACATCGTCCGCCAGCAGAGGCTCCATTCCTTCCATGAATTCATCGTACTGCTTCTTGTCAAAGCCGACTCTTTGCTGATGGAAGTGCGTTGCCACAATGCCCGGACGTAGAGCCAAGACTTTGATATTCGTCTCGCTGAGCTCCACTCTCAGACTGTCCGTAAATGCTTCCTGCGCAGCTTTGCTCGCATGATAGACCGCCTCACCTGGGAAAGGAGGAACTGCAATCACACCGCATTAGTGTCTGTTGACAAGTCACTTCCCAGTATTGCCCCACCACCACATTCTGTCCGAGCGTTGTGCTTCTTCTAGGCCTCATCCTGGCACTACCTAGGTACTCACCTTCGAGCCCCGTCACAGACGTGACATTCAAAATGATGCCCCTCTTCCTATTCTTCATACCGCCCACGTTGAGGGCCGCATACGCCGCAAACATGTAGCCATCGATGTTCGTGCGCGACATCTGCACAATGTCCTCGACCTTGAGGTCGGGAAACCGATTGGGAGCACCAAGTGCAAGCCCGGCATTGTTGACCAGTATGTCAATGTCACCAATCTCTTTGACAGCTTTGCGTACTGCATCTTCAACTTGATCATAGCGTGAGATGTCGGCTGTGCAATACACGAGTCTGCCCGAATCCACCTGCAGCTCTCGTGCGAGCTCTGAAAGTAGGAAAAGATGTCAGCAACTGTCCCCGTCAAAAGGCATAATGGATGATGATGTTTGGTGTGCCGAGGGGGATCAGGTATGCTATCGTTCTCCTCCTACCTTGCAACTTCTTCTCATTTCTGGCAAGAAGAATCAAATTAGCCTTCTGTTTTGCAAGGCGTCTGGCAATGGCAGCTCCAATTCCTGTTTGCAAAAGTGTAAGCTGTTTGTTTGTCGAGGACTCATGCCTGGAGCTCCTCGCGATTGAGTTCCCATACCCATGGATGCGCCTGTGATGAGGACATTTTGACCTTTCAGAGACATTGTGACGAATTCCCGACGACAGGAAGATTGGTGATGCTTTGTTTGGTGGAAATCCACGTCTGGCAATCGAGACCAACAAACACGGTGTTTGTTGCTATACCAGGTAGTTCTAGTCTGACTAAGGTACGAACAAACGACGTGCTCCGATCGTGGTCAACAAGACTCCGCTGGAGCTCATTGAGCAGTCGTGCGGATCCGTCGTCATAGTCTCTACTGTAGAACTACACATTTCCGCATTGAGAGAGTCGAGTCAGCCCCCAGTGGCTTTGAGTCAGTGTTAGCAGCAGCCAAGCCAGACGCTTGGTGCGGGTGGCTGTGGTTGGCATCAAGAAGCGCATGTTGGCGTCTATTGTTGGGCGCCTTCTCCTGCAGGTCCTGACACATCCAGCCTCGCGAAGGGGGGGACGCTCACAGCGGTTCGTGTCCGGGAGAGTATATCCCAGAATTATCGAACCGGGAGGTACACCTGGACTCCTGGAGAGATCGAGAACTCAAGTGACAACTACATTTGTGATGGCCGAACTCGAACAGAGAGGCTCGATCAGGATGGTCAAGAATGTGGAACAGCATACCATATCGGCCTTGACTCGTGCCCATTGATTCGACGTACATATAGGAGATATTGTGAACTAAGCATTCCGCTGTCACCACGCCGGGCATCATGCTGCCTCTAGGAGGTATCGATGTTCCATAGTGCACGTTTTGACATGTCGATCTTCTGCCCTGGACTGTTGTTTCGTTGTCCGCTTCGGGTACTGTGCCAATCGCAAAGCATGTAAATTGATGATTACACTTGATTATGACAAAGCCGCCTACGGAAATCCAGTTCGTGATGCATAATGGGACGTCCTGCGACTATAGAACTGCTGAGTGAACCATCCCTGCAGATGATGGAAACTCCAAGACTGTGCCAGATGTGCCGAAACGAAGAAAGGCAATTGACGTGGGAGAGAGCAATCTAGATGCTCAATCGCACTTTCCATTCCGCCTGCGAAATCAATGGTTTGAAGACCATCATTGTAACGACTTTGAAAGCAAATGATTGTTCTTGGCTATGTTTCAACTCATCATCAGCCTTACCTCCTACCATACCACGTCACACAGATCTCCGTGGCCGGCGTCAGTCCGGGCCGAGAACGACCTGACCAACTGCTCGGTTCATGCGGAAAAGGTCGTGGCTCAGCTGCGATTCTCGTGCGGATGATGCTGTAGCCTGAATCCCGCCAGCAACCCTCTGAAAACTCATCGCCGGAAGGACAGGCGGTACCACCTATACCTTCTCACGTTCTCCGGCTGAGGGTGCGCTTCCCGAAGGACTGCTCCCGAAGGGACTGCCTGCATCGGAAGTACAGTAGCGTATCGGCGGAGAGGTGGCCGACAAATTTTCAGGTCCTTATGTGCATTCGGACACGTTCGCCTTCATGCAGTGAAAATTGGTGACTGTGACGGGGTCTTAGCCGCGAGGAAGTCCTACACCAAGCAGGAAACAGGTCCTGAGGGTGGCACCCATGTAAACGAAGCCCAAGTTGCCCGCCCACATGGCATTCCACGTCCAGAAGCTGTAGTAGAGCTCCACACCGGCTGCTTTGCATGCATAGATGTGACCGAAGTCAGCGATGAGTAATCCCAGGAGAAGAGTCGACCAGACTCTACGATCTCTTGTCGCTCTCAGCACCAGGGCTTCGTTGAGAGTGAATGCAAAGTACAAGTTAGCTAGTTGGGAGAGAACCTTCCAACAAATCAGCATGATCTTCCATGGAGCAGAGCATGTGTGGCATGATTCTGCATAGCATGAACTTACAATACTTTCACGAGTGGAGACGCCGAGACCTGACGGTATGGTGTCATCGAGATACTTCTGCTGCTGGAAATGGGCAAAGTAGGCGCCCACCAGGGTCGATATAGGCTCAATCCAGAGAAAGAAGAGTGTATAGGGTAGCGGAAGCGGCTGGACCGATGGGTTTCGTGGCGTCATGCTGAGGACCAGACCTGACAGACCTGAAGTACCTGGATAGGTAGGTAGTAGTAGGAGGTAGTGTAGTGACCGTGACCGTGACCGTGACCGGTTCCAGAGCTGTGAGCTGAGCAGCTCACGGTAGCACACGGCACTATGCAGAGGCTGCAATAAGGACGAAGTAGGAGTGCTGTCGTCGCGCTACGGTGGTACTACTGTAAGTGCTGCCTCCGGTGATGATTATTGATGATGATGACGACGGAGAGTGGCTACCTGGGCAAGGGCAGCGCAGCCTCGTGGAACTCTCGGAAAAATCGGCGGGTCTGCAAACAGGTTGGTGGTGGCAACGAGTCAAGGAAGATGAGCCGACGGACGGACGGACGGACGGAGGGGTGGTCGGTCGGTCGGTCGAAGACAAGAGAGAGAGTGTGTGTTCTAGGAAGTAATTGTGTGACAATTCAGGAGCGTGTGATGGGAGATTTGATAGACGATTAGGTGTTGTTGTGATGCCTATAGGAGGTAGAAGTCAGGTACATTGTAGTTTGTTTACTGTGTTGTGTTAAGACTACAGTCTACACTCCACAGGCACTGTAAAACACTGTAATAGCAATAGTCGGAACTGGGTACCCATAAGAGTAATCATGACACTGTATCGAGAAGCCGTACCGAGATCCGGCAAATCACCGCTTTCCGTGGTCCCGTGGAATGGTGGTGCGGGTACCTCCTAGGATGGGATGGGCTGGGTCCGCTGGGATGGGCTGGGCTGGGCTGGGCTAGGGCTGTTTCTGGCTGCTTTTTCGCTGTGTTTGTGCCTTCTACAGTAGAACTCTAGGAGGTACCTCCACTGGCTCCAGAGAAGTGTATGTGCCCGACCAACCTACGACATACCATCGCCTCTGCCTGCCACTGTCGTCCGATTCGTTTCACGGGCAAACTCTTTATGGAATCCCTCGACGTCGGCGCGCTTACAGGCTACAGCAACCACCGACGCACACGTCCAGTCCAGCCTACCTAATTTCAGTAACCGATCGTCTCGAAACCAGAGAGAGCCGAACAGAGTGCGAGTGGCCGCCGATCCCTCGGTGTTGGTGTGATCGTGGTTGGGGACTTTGGGTCATCATTAGGTATCAAGGGGTCCCCATTACCTCCTAGACCCAAATCAAGCCATCCAGCACGTTCCCAGCACGCAGAGAGCAGCGCCTGAACGCACCGCACCGCACCGCACCGCAACGCAGCCACGGATCCAGCGAGAGCGAGAAGGGAATTGGAAGCAGAATAGTCTGGTCCTGGTTCCTTGGCCCCGGCCCTGGCCCTTCTGCTAGTAGGTACTGCTACTACTACTGCTACCAGCCTACCACTGCTGCTGCTGCTGTGTCCTGACTGTGTCCTCTGTCTGTCTTCCCGAGGTGGCGGTGTTGTGTCCGCTGCATACGCATTACACGTATAAACATCAGTAGCCCTGCTGCTCACCCGCCCTCACCGACCTTGCCTTGCTGCTCCTCCGCGCGCGCTATTCTTATTCTTGTTCTTGTTGCTGGCAGCCGGAAGTCCCACCGTCGCGCGTTTCTGTCGTGCGTCCTTGACTTGATCCTACTCCTGGTCCCGCCGCACTTAATCACAACGCTCCTTACAACGTCCGCACTCCGCACGCTGGACGTCCATATACACGACTCCGACCACGACGTTGCCGCCGTCGCCGCCCGTACATCCGCCGCCGCCGTCGCCGTCGCCGTCGCCGCCTCCTCCTCCTCTCCTCTCACCTGTTACCACTCCCGGTGCGAGGACACGCAGCCGCCCTCTGCACCTGCCAGTAGCGTTAGCATTGGTCTGAGAACCAACACTGCGCTGTCTGTCTGTCGACTGGACGACGTAGCGGACCTGCATCGGTCGGAACGGGCATCATCAACAACGCATACATCCCATCACACCCAGCCCAGTACACATTCACTACCATCCGCCCGACCAACTCCTCGCTCTCCCCTCCCCTCGCGCTGCACACCAGCTGTGGCCGCCACGATGCAGGACGGCACATCGTCCCCTACGCCCTCCTCCCTCCTCCCTGGATACACTCCTCATCGACCGCAGATGCCCACGGAGCGTCCCCATACTATGCACGCTTCGCCTGCTTTCAGCTTCGTCGCCGAACAGAATGATCAGGAGTACGACTCGGTGTCCGATCACGGAGAATCCACGCCGCGTGCGTCCGCTGTTGAGCCCATATGCTCCAGGGGTGCTGATGTACAACGAAGACGAATGTCCCGCGACGACACTGCCAATGATATGCACATGTTCGCTGGGTCAGGCGATGTGCACGCTGTCGCTGCCGATAGCGAGGCCGGTGCGGTCGACACCTTTGGATTGTTATGGGGGGAGATACCACCCCATCTGACTGAAGATGAATACCGCATTGAGCATGCTCGTCTGCAGCAGCTGCAGCAGCAGCAAAGAGCCAGAAAAGGGCCATCATCAGGCGTGATCACGGACGCAGAGCACGCCGAGTCGTCCAAGTCGTCATCATCCATTGGCAGGCGCTTCTCCAAGTACTCCAAGGACCGCGTGAACAACCTGCGTGAGAGCATGCACCGGTATGCACTGCCCGTGTCAGTTGGACGTGCCAGGAGATCAAGCACACCCAACCCCATTGACTGCCAGGACGTGGCATGTCTGAACTCTGCCATGCAGTTATCCAAACAACCCACGTCTCCCTCCAAACGCAGCGCGCGACACGACATTGACAGACCGCGCAAGTACAGAAACAACCTTTTTCCCACCGGAGACCGCAAAGACACCCCTGCTCCTACCACACTTGGGCAAGGTCTGCCCGTTCGACCTGCCACAAGCAGTCGCTACGTTCCTGCCATTAGCTCTGCCCCTGGAGGTGACGCTGCCCGAAAGGCTGCTGCTATGCACAATAACACACTACCAACACCCTCTACCATATCGGACTGGGTCATCCCGGAGCAGGACTCGGACCACCGCAGACATCGTTTAGGCTCTATGAGCAGCGCAGCCGACAGTGGGGCAGACTTATCAACTTACAGCGGTTCTGATCTGGGCTCAACCCGCGACGTAGACGGGGATGTCACCATGATGGAATACGCCGACCCTCCTACTCGAGACTTCACCAAGTTATTCCCTGTCGAGCTTTCTTACACCATATTTGAGTACTTGAGCCACAAGGATCTTCTGCAAGCGGAGCAAGTCTGTCACAAGTGGAAGAAGCTAGGCGAGCACGCATCTGTCTGGCGTACCATCTTTCATCGCCGATACCAGCGACAAGTCTTCACCAACCCTGCGCCTGTCCAAGTCGGAGGCAACGGCATAGGACTCCCGAATTTGAAATTCCCTAAGCAAGAATGGCGCAAGATGTACAAGGCTCGCGTCGAGCTCGAGAGGAACTGGAGACAAGGTGCAGGCAATGCAGGTAAAGCAGTATACTTGTCTGGTCATACCGACAGCGTTTATTGTCTCCAGTTTGACGAAGAGAAGATTATTACAGGCTCGCGCGACCGCACCATCCGAGTTTGGGACATCAACACCTATCAATGCCTGAAAGTTATTGGTGGCCCGAACGTGAGGCCGGTAGCGGGCCCCAAGGTGCTTCGTACTGTTGACTACCCGCATTTTCATATGGCGACCGCCAGTGTGAATGGGACTGCTTACGGGGACAACATTTATCACCAGCCAAATCAATATCACGACGCCAGCATTCTGTGCCTCCAATACGACGAGAAGATTCTCGTGACTGGCTCGTCCGATTCAGATTTGATTGTATGGAACATCCACGACTATTCTTTCAACAGACGACTGAGCAAGCACACCGGTGGTGTCTTGGATGTTGCTCTTGACGCCAAACACATCATCTCTTGCAGCAAGGACTCGAAAATCATCGTCTGGGACCGGGAAACATACGAGGCAAAGGGCGAGCTTACTGGTCATAGAGGCCCAGTCAATGCTGTACAGCTTCGAGGCCACCTGCTTGTCAGTGCCAGTGGCGATGGTATCGCTCGTCTGTGGGATATCAACCAAATGAAGCTTATCAAAGAGTTCAGTCCTAAGGAGCGAGGTCTTGCTGCAGTGGAGTTCAGTGAAGATATGAAGCATGTCCTGGCCGGTGGTAACGATAACATTACCTACAAGTTCGAGACCGAGACTGGTCGCGAGGTCATGCAATACACTGGCCATACACAACTCGTCCGGTCACTGTGGCTGGATAGCGCCAATGAGAGGGTGGTCTCTGGCAGCTACGATCTCGATCTCCGCGTATACGACTTCAACACTGGCGCAGAGCTTTGGCGCGGCGAAGAATGGACAACAAGCTGGATGCTAGCAGCGAAGTCGGACTATCGTCGAATCGTGGCTACCAGTCAGGATGGTCGGATATTGATTGTTGATTTTGGCATACTCAAGGGTGCGCCATGCTATCAATCTCGTGACGGTCAGCCTATTGAGAACATCGATCTTCTTCGCGGTATCGAACGTACCAGCCAGATTAAGTTTCGCGATCCATTTGCACAGCGCAGAGACACTGTCATCCGCAGGTCTTAGCAGGCGCGGGTACTGATGATCTGACAGTTGCCATGGATCAGCTAAATCTTCAACCTCTTCGACTCTGGCGGTAGAGAAATGCGTCATTGAGGAAGATCAAGCACTGCGGCTTCCTGTTCCGCATGCAGCCTTTAGGCACGCTGCGCGAAGATGGTGAGCATCCTGTGCCATGTCCAGGCTGGTGCGAATTACGGAAGCATATTGTGGAGCAGAAGGCTCAAACGAAGGGTGTCACTGCGACGAGGTGTCGTGTTCGAAATACTCACAAATCAATCGTCTCGTGTGCGGTTGTCCGGTGGCTTATGTCTTGTGTGGCTGCAACACACAACCTGCAGTAGAAAGCGAGGAAACTTGGTCAATCTTCTTTCTTTTGGATACAAGCGGATGGGAAGCGTGTCAACTATCATTCATTTTCTGATTGGATAAATAGCTGTCCTTGAGCGAAGGCAGACTTGTTAGCACTCGTTTTGAATCGTATGATGAGATATTCTCCGTCAAACTTGTTCCAGTTTACTTCTTCTGTAAGCATTATTCTGTGCTGTGCATGCTTGGCGTCGAAAAAGCCGTGTGATGCTCGTTCACTCTACGTAAGTACCATGCCTCGGCATCTCGACTTCTGCGCAAGCCGGCTCCATGTCGAATGGGTTCATCAAGGCACCTGACGATAGGTGGTGCTAAGCAGGTACTATGTAGGTAGCTAGGTACCAGGTATCTATCGATCTGAATATGACTTGCCCGTCACTCAAGACGGAATCTTTCCTTTTCTGGAGTGAACTTTGGATGGATCGCTTTGAATGGATGCAAGGCACATGCCGCAAGCAAGCAGAGCAGCGTTCTCAAGAAGAGACGTCGTGTCGTAGCAGGTGTGTGACTCGAAGGAGCATTCTGAAGGTAAGGTAGGTACCTGTACTTTTCCCACTTGCTGTCCAGAGGGGAGGCCCTTCTTTCCCACTCGTTTCGTGGCTTGATTTTCCCTTGTTTTGATTTGGTTTTCCTTCTTTACCAAACAATTCGACACCCTTGGACTGATAGAAGAACTATAAGCTTTGATTTGTGGAGGTGGAGGAAGTCGCACGTTTGCACCACCACCGACCGAGTGATCTTGTTCGTCACCGTTCGTGGTGTCTGCGAGAAGCGTGTGTTCTCGGAAGCTGTCGTGTGATATGATATGTAATGTGGAGGCCCCTCCAGTGTTGCTCCCCCCTCCCCCAATCCGCATGGCCATCCCATAGTAGCCTGCAAGAGATCCATACTCCCTTCGTCCACGACCACCTTTTGTCGTCCGTCCGCTTTGGATTCACATGTCTGATGAATGACCCCGTCCGTCTGTGTCTCTCCCTGGTTTTTTCACTTATCCTTCCCATCTCCCAAGGTCAAAATACCCTTCAACTCCTTCTTCACAACCTCTGCCCCGTCCTTAACGACCTCTATCGGAATCGCCAAATCTGGTGCAGAAACGTTCCCGCCGCTGCCGCCTCCACTACCGCCGATATCTCCCATGTTCTGCATAATCATCCTCATTGCCTCATCGTAGGTGGCCGCGTCCCCGCTCCGGAACAAGCGCTCGACGTAATCTCGCACGTTTTGCGTCCAGCCGGCTGCTTCGAGGCGGTCTTGGAATGCGCTTTGGATTCTTTTGATTCCTCCGTTTTGGAGGAGTGCCAGGTTGATGCTGTCTTGGACGCTGGGAGTGTAGGCGCTGGTTGTGCCGTTGACGGAAACTTTGCGATCTGCCATTGTGCGCTGGTTGTGGATGGCGGCACGCACTGAGGCTGTGGGAGGAAGGGCTGGGTGACGTGCTTGGAGTCTCGGCCTCGGTAGCGTAAGGTATAGTGCGGATTGTTTGTTGCTGCTCGAGAAGAATGAGGTCGTGAGACACGACGAGGATTAGAGCTGCAACGATCAATGGCTGAGGTGAGGTGCGCACGTTAGTTCTACTAGCGTGGCTCAAGCGTCATTTTCACATGACACTAAACCAAGCCAACCTGAAAGGCCAGCACACTTGGAGAACAACAAACACGTCACTATTTGTTACAGGTACCTGTACCCATTGACTGTATCACAATTACTGCCTTGGTTTTAAGCGTCCATCGAGGTGATATCGACCAGGCAAGAACCGGGCCACCAGCCCTGCGCTAAGTGCGTATCGCTCAACTCACGACAGCATCTCCACTACATGTACCTGTAATTTCAGCACACACATAGTGTGATCCATATGTCTATCCTACTGGACCTTTCCCACCAAGCAGTCAAGCAAACAAGCAAACAAGGCGAACCATTCAGCGGTATTGGATTTTGTTGCGTCCATTATGGCTGCGGAATCACTGAGCGACGCCAGGGCAAGTCTAACTTGCTACATTGCCTACGAGGTAGCCATGAGTCGGTAGTGGAATGACACTCGAAAGAACAATGGTCTTTGCATGCTGGCAGACGCTTGGGTATGATCAATGGCATCTACCAGATGGAAAGAGGATACGTCCTTTGAGCACGCCTTTCGGGCGCCGAGTAGTGGTGGCGAAGAGGCAAGTCAATGATAGCGCATTGAGAGATGCTGAAGTCTGATGTGCTGATTGTCGTGTATTCGACTCATATGTCCTCCATACACCTTCAGCGGACATGCTGGGATGTGATAGAAGAAGTAAGGGACCTGACAATTCCATTTCCGTCTTCTTGTTTCCTACTCTGGCGTGCGTGCGAGGACGATCCATGGAACGGATGGGGAGAACGTGGAGGTGAGGAGCGCACCGTTCTTGCCTCTTCAATTTGCTGCAGATATTGGATGCGAGGACGGGGAAACAGCGAAGTGGAACCTCCCGGTAGGTAAGGTGCGACTCATATACCAGGCAATTGCCGCAGCTTCACCAAATTCACCAACTTCACCAATCACCAACTCAGCTCGGCGTCACCTAGCCTTCACTTGGGTACCTTAGGCACAAGTCACTTCTTGCTGCTTTCCAAGATATTAAAACCTTCGAAGGAACACCACGTCCATCTGCCTCCGAACTTTGCACTCTTTTCAGGCAGTCCACTGCAGACACGATGGCGTACAACCCCTATCCCTCCGGCAGCGCCAACGCCATAGCCTCACCCGCACAGTGAGCCACTTCCGTAATGCCCGCGACTGTGGACTGCGCTGACCGTACTCAGCATCAAATGCAAGGATTGCAACATCAAGAAGCCCAAGTCTGCCTTCTCCAAGAAGCAGCTCGCAGATCTTGCCACGCACATGCAGCGCAAGCCATTCTTCAAGCCTGAGATCCAGGGCCACGTCATCTGTATCGGCTGCTCTCCCAAGCAAGTCGTCGAGCTGCACTGTCTTATCTGCGACCTTGACAAGGGACTTGACAGATTCTCGAAAGCTCAACGCAAGACTCCAGACACCGCGGTATGTCGCTGTTTCCTTGCTGAGATCTGGACACTTCGGTTCCTACGGGCATAATATGGGAAGACAATGACTGATGATGGAGTAGATTTGCTGGTCTTGTGCCCAGGAGAGAGACAACTACGAGCCTGGCGAGCAGGACGGTGACCGAAGCAGCGGCGGCAGCGACTTTGACGAGAGTGATGCCAGCGACGATGTGGGTCCCATCTCGAAAGACATGTGTTCAATGATACGCGCGCTGACATCGTGAAGACTTACAGCGTTGCAGACACTGTCAGCAATTCAGTGCGCAGCACCCTTCCAGCCACTCTCTCCTCGCGCGGCGGCGTCTCGCTTCCCAGCACCAGCAATGCCCCGACTAGTCGCGGTGGTGGTTGGGGTTCAAGTTCGAGCGCTGCAAGCACTACTACTACGTCCACCGCTGCAGGTGGTGCTTTCCAGAGCGTCACTAGTCGCTCGAACATGACAGCTTCCTCTACCGTCTTTCAAGCTTCCAAGTACAAACCGAGCGCCGCCTCGACGCCAGTCAAAACTGGTGGAGCCGCGTTTGCGAAAGTCAAGGCAGTACGTCCCAACGAAGCATATTGGCGCGAAATCCTTGGGCTAACAATGATGTACAGAAACCCCGCACCGTCCGCTACGATGTGAACAACGAAGACCGCCAGCATCACAGCGGCGGCGAGGACGACGACGTCAATCTTACGGACAGCGAGTAAGCGCTAAGCAGCCGACCTCCGCCACGAGCAGGCGATACGGTGCTTCAAAGTCCGATCGCAAAGTCGGTCACTTGCGGGCCCTGGGAGAGGACAGGCCTTGGTAGGCATAGGTCTGCGAAAGGGCATAGCAGTCGCTAGCGCATTGATCCGCTAGTTCTACTCAGAACATAAGCTTGAAGGCCTAGCTTCATGTGGTTCTGTACATTAGGACAATGAATTAGGTAGCTACGAAATGACTATCTTACGAATGCTGCAGATGAAGCAAACAAGCGAGCACTGGGTGAAGGTTGGGCAAGGAAGTCGAGCTCAAATGCTCGAACATGCCTGGCACGTATGTCGAAGAGAAAAGGGCACCACAGAACTCCGGTCCTATTCCAATTCCCGTTTCGAAGCAAATACCAATCCAACTTCAATGTGCCGTGCCCAACCCTCTATTCCCATCCATAGCTCCAAAAGAAAAAATAATGACAAGTGGCCAAGAGCGGCGTGTGATGGCAGTCTATGTGCAATTTAAGTGCAATCTGAGTGCAGTCTGTAGTAATTGAGAGTACGAGAAATTTTGGTGTGAAAGACGGGGGCATCCAGTCCCGTGTTGTGGTGCAATGAGTGTGGTGTGGTCGGGTGTTCCAGTGGTGTATGTAGTAAGGTAGATTTGATGTGGTATCAGTAGTCGTCGTCGTCGGCGTCGTCGTCGTCGTCTTCATCCGGAATACCGGTCAAACTCTGCAAGCTACTCCATAGCTCCTGCCATGCGGATTTATGTTGAGGTACGCTGAGTAAAGTTGGTTGTTCCAGGATGGTCTCGTCGTCTTCTTCGACATCTTGATAGAGATCTTGATCGTCGTCGTCGATCGAGGCTGAAGATATCGTCGCGAGGGCAGAGTCGTGCTGGGCACCATCCTCCTCCTGTCCTTCTTCTCCTTCTTCCTCCTGTTCTTCTTCCTCCTCTTCCTCTTCCTCCTCTTCCTCCTCCTCTTCTTCGAGTTCCTCTTCGTCCTCCTCTTCCTCCTCTTCCTCCTCTTCTTCGAGTTCCTCGAGCTTGGCGACATCGTCCTCCTCATCATACTCCTGATCATCTCCTTCCGTAGGTATAGTTTCAAAATGAATACGGTCCTCCCCAAGGGTGGGGTGTGTTAGTAAGTGTGTCTGGGTGCCTCGATCTGCACACGGCGGTTGGAAGAATGTGCTTGCATCGTTCTTCCGTGGGGTCGTGGTTTCAGAGTCGGGCCAGCCTGTCGATCCAGCCAAGGTCACAGGCTCTGCTATCTGTTCCACTTTCCCCTCAGCAGATGAACACGGCGTGACACTCTGGCTGCTGTCTGTGCGCTTGATGGTAAGACTTGTGATCCGGCCACGACATTCTCGGATAGTCTCCAATTGCCAATCGGCCTCATCCTCGATTTGAGTTTCAGCAGACTTTGCCAAGGTTTTGCCCTTGGAAATTGGTGAGGTTGGTATGCCGTACTTGCTTCTTCGCCGTTTGAAGCGAGCTTCAACATCTTGCCAGTCCGAGTCGGTCCGCCAGCGGTCCATCTCAGATAAGATAGCGTTCTTCTTACTACACGTCGGGCCTGTGGCATGGCCACCATCATAACGGAGATCATCAACATCGACCTCCAATGATTTCATCTGCAGCTTGAGAAACAGCAGTTCGCTATATTCGAAGCCAAGATCCTGGCGCAAACCTTCGTTCTCCGATCGAAGCTGTTCGATTTCCTCTTCCTTCTCCTCCATAGCAGTATAGTGTCGTTCGTGCAATTCCGCGAACTCTGACTGCCGCTGCCGTAGCTCGGACTGGACTGTGTTCAATTTCTCGAGCAAGTCCTGCATCTGGCTCATGTACCACGTGCGTTCAGCCTGATACTGCTTCAGAGCCGAACTATCTTCGTCGAATATCCTGCTGCTCTCTACACTGCTGTCCAGGCTAGCGTATGACTGAGACGAAGAGCCACGACTGTGTTGCGGGGTCTGCGCAGCAGCTTTCCCCTTTTCCTTCTCCTCCGCCATGAGAACACGCGCATTGTCCATATCAATAGGCTGTTGCGTCTGGGAGTGCAAAGTATCCAGCTCGAGGTCAATCTCGGCCAACTTGCGGCCGACGATCTTGATGGCTTCGCGACCCTTCTCGGACTGATCCCGCATGAGTTGCGACTGCAGCTTATTCATCTTAACAAGCAATGCCTTGGTTTCGGTCGAGGGCGCATGGGGATTGATATTGAGAGATGAGCGCGCATCGTCGGAGAAGTAGTCGGAAAAAGGAGAGTTCTGCAGCGAAGAGTTGCGCCGCGACGTTTTTGCAGGCGTGAGCGGAGCCCCGGTGGTGCGCGCCATGTTCGTGAGGCCCTTGCTGTTACTGCTGCCGTAGCTCGAGAAGCGCGACAACGGGCTCCGACTGTATTCACTTGGTGGGGAGCTCGAGTAGCTCCCGCTCACGCTGTTGTTCAGCGCCCGTCGGTTCGCGCGCTGCTCGGTGCTCAGCACGGGAGCGCGCGGGGTGTACGAAGTCTTGACACGCGCATGAGTGCGCTTGGGTTTCTCCGAGAGGTGGTATCGAGAAGAGGGGCCAAAGGGAAAATGCCATGATGGCAACGAGGCAACAGCTGCTGCTGAAGAAGAAGCGGGAGAAGAAACAGAAGATAGAGAAGAAGAATGGGCAGAGGGCGAGGAGGCTGGGGGGTGAGGTGAAGACATCGGCGCGGACATGACGGCTCTCGTCAAAGAGATCACAATCCAACGCGCGCGCTTGCAGCCTCGACAGATCCTCCTCTACACCTCGAAGCCGGAGCAAAGCGAGAGTGATGATGTTGGAGTGTCGATCGGAAGATTGAGTTTGAGCGCGCGAACTGAAAACGTGGTGGGCGCGCAGCGGCCGGCAGCAGTGCGGCGGCGGGGGTTCCCGCGCTCACATGCATGTACCTGGTATCCGTGCATGGCAAGAATTCCATGTCGCAACTATGTGTGTGCTGTCATGTCATACACATCCACATCACCATTCGAAGCAAAGGTCCGGCGTCACCTACCTCGATGAGCCAGTTTGTGTTCCTGACGTCGCCTAGGCCGGTACCTTAACACAAAAATGGCGTCCACAGTAAGTGACTCCACTCTGCTCTTCTGCTTGTCACTCACGATACTGACACAGCTGCAGATAGCTGTACAGCCATCGCTCGCCGAAGTCCAGCGAATCGTCGACGGCAGCAAAAGCTTTGCCAATGCGCCCAACCTCATCCCAATATGTTGCTCGATCCCCTCGGAGTTCTTGACGCCTTCCTCAATCTACCTCAAGGTCGCGGCAAGGTAGGGCGATCCCATTGTTGCTGCTTTGATCCCACCAGACCGAATCACTATGCTGATCAGCTTGCAGTTCTCGATCAAAGC
Source organism: Sphaerulina musiva SO2202 (assembly GCF_000320565.1). Lineage (NCBI taxonomy): Eukaryota > Fungi > Ascomycota > Dothideomycetes > Mycosphaerellales > Mycosphaerellaceae > Sphaerulina > Sphaerulina musiva. Next base: position 3,827,479 of record NW_016017383.1, read on the forward strand.
TATCCTTTCTCTTCGAATCCGCCGCCACTTCTGAGACTATCGGTCGCTACAGCTTCGTCGGCGCAGATCCTCGCAAAACCATCGTGTCCGGTCCAAATCATGGCCTCGAAGCCGACCCTCTGCCCCAGCTGGACCAAGAGCTCGCACAGTATCGGGTTGCTCACATTCCATCGTTGCGGCTGCCGCCCTTGACTGGTGGAGCCATTGGATATGTGGGCTATGATTGCGTAAAGTACTTCGAGCCAAAGACCAAACGTCCTATGAAGGATGTGCTGGGCGTGCCGGAAAGTCTGTTCATGCTGTACGACACCGTAGTAGCGATGGACCATTTCTTCCAGAAGGTTGTGGTAATTAGCTACCTACACGTGCCCTCTCCGGATGCTCCGTCGGGCGCCCTGGAAAATGCATACGAGAAATCCAAAGCGAGCATAGCACAGTTGGTGCATACGTTGAAGAGCAAGGATCTGCCTCTGCCACCACAAGGTCCAATTGATCTGGAGCAAGAGTACAAGAGCAACATCGGTCGGGAGGGCTACGAGGCCCACGTCACAAGACTGAAGGAACATATCGTCAAGGGCGACATTATACAAGCAGTGCCTTCTCAGCGCATCGCACGCCCAACCAGCCTGCACCCATTCAACATCTACCGTCATTTGCGGACTGTCAATCCATCGCCATACCTTTTCTACTTGGATTGCGAAGACTTCCAGATCATCGGTGCAAGCCCAGAGGTATTGGTCAAGGAAGAAAATGGCCGCATCATCACGCATCCGATCGCTGGCACTATCAAGCGAGGAACAACTCCCGCGGAGGATCAGGTACTGGCAGAAACACTACACGCCAGCGTGAAAGACAGAGCAGAGCACGTCATGCTGGTTGACCTCGCACGAAACGATGTCAATCGAGTCTGCGATCCACTGTCAACCAGAGTGGACAAGCTGATGGTTGTCCAGAGGTTCAGTCACGTCCAACATCTAGTTTCGGAAGTTTCAGGCATCCTGAGGCCAGGCAAGACCCGCTTTGATGCGTTCCGGTCCATCTTTCCGGCTGGGACAGTCTCAGGCGCACCCAAAGTAAAAGCAATGGAATTGATTGCCGAACTGGAAGGTGAGAAGCGAGGCGTCTATGCCGGTGCGGTCGGTTGGTTTGGCTACAATAACATCGATGCCGCTACTGGCGAGGAACGAGAGGGCGCGATGGACACTTGCATTGCACTGCGGACCATGATGACCAAGGACGGGGTGGCATACCTACAGGCTGGTGGTGGAATCGTCTTCGATAGCGATGAGGGCGATGAGTACGAGGAGACCATCAATAAGCTTGCAGCAAACATGAGATGTATCGAGCAGGCCGAGCGACTGCACTATGAAGAGCAGCGGGGTGAGACTCAGCCGATAGCCGATGGTGGGCCCGTTGGAGGAACAGCTGCGAAAGTCGAACTTGCCGGTTGAAAGGTCAGGTATGTAAATGGAAGCGGTCAAGGAAAAGTAAGGTATGTAGGTACATGTAGCAGCTGCCCCCCAATCTAGATGAACTCGTCGGCTCGTCTGCGAGTCAGCGGGCGGCAGGTGTAGGCCTGAGTACCTCCCGACTTGTACTTACTTATTGATGAGAAATTTCACCGACTACCTGTAAAATCAATACCGTAGGTAGGTACCTAATGGATGTGCCTACTACATACCCGACCTAGGGACCTGGTAGGTACATGTAAGCCCTCGGCTGCCGTCGTCAGAGTAGCGTGAGGACGGTTAAAGTAAGGTAGGGGCAGCAGGCCATGTAGGCAAGTGGTACTGTGGTAGGAGGTAGGAGGTAGCAATATACCCGAGCTCTCACCGTGTGGGGTGGCTGTGGAGGAGGGACGAGGACAAGGGCCCCTGCCGAACGTCACAACAACACGTCCATGTAGCAACCATGCCACCAGCGCCAGGTACTGTCAGGTATCCTACACCTGACGGTATTGACAGGATCCGGCGTGTGCCAAGGAACAGCCAGAGATGCCGCGGAGCATCAACCATACCGTAACAAGGTGCACATGGACATGCAAAGACAAATGCGCAGAGAATTGATTACCTTAGCCAGCCACTTCACCGTTCTTTGGATCAATGGCACCTGCAGCTAGAACAGTTCTAAGTGCGGGCCGGACAGAGCGTTGGGAGCTCCATATCTCGTACTGAAGGTACATCTAGCTGCTACCGGTACACGCCACTCCTCCATTCTTTACATTTTCAGGCTCGGGAAAGAGACACACGCAGAGAGAGAAAGAGCGAGAGTGAGAGAGTGAGAGCATCTTGAGTCTTGCCGTGCATCTTGGGCTTGCTTATCTTACATCTTGTCGAGCAGGTCGACGCTCTTGTCAGCCAAACATCCTCCGCTCCATCACCAACCATCATCAACATCCTCTCAACGTCGCTCCAGTCATCTTCTTGTACACTGCATCCTGCATAGATTCGTATCAGTATCGGACCACAGTCCTACCTCCTACCTCCACTACTCACTTCTTTTCACGTCCACCGTCTCGCTCGCACACGCCGTCTGCTTCGACACCCACTCGAGTACTTCACGACCGTTGCACACACCCTCCCTCCCTCAACACAGCTACAGCGCCCGCCGCTCTTCGTCCGGAGTGCCGGCCACTCTTAGTGCCACACAGCAAGCATGGTCTACATCGACAATCAGCATGTCGAAAGCGCTGAAGAGACGCGGCTGAAGGAAGATAGAAATCGCGAGAAGTACTGGAAGAAATGGGGTCCATACACTGCCGAACGTCAATGGGCCACTGTACGAGAGGACTACTCGTGCGTACCATCGATGGGCCTCTGAAGCAGCGCCATATGCTGACCAATATGACAGCTCCAATGGCGATGCATGGAGCTCCTTCACCTACGACATGGCTCGCTCGCGAGCCTTTCGATGGGGTGAAGACGGTATTGCTGGCGTGTCAGACACTCACGGCCGCCTCAACTTTGCCTTCGCTTTTTGGAACGGGAAGGAGTGCGTATTATTCCACTTCAGCGCTCTTGACGGGTTTGCTAACTTTTGATCAGCGGTCATCTCAAGGAACGCCTCTTTGGTCTCTCCAATCCTCAAGGTGTACACGGCGAGAGCATCAAGGAGTGCCACTTTCACCTCGACAACACGCCAACCCACTCGTATATGAAGTTTCTCTACAAGATGCCGATCAACGAGTTTCCCTACAAAGACTTGATCAAAACAAACGCGGCACGGAACAAGACGGAAAGAGAGTACAACCTGGTCGACACTGGCATTTTTAAAGACAACAAGTACTGGGACATCTTCATCGAGACTGCAAAGGAGAGTGATGACCCTGATGAGCTGCTGTTTCGTGTCACTGCGTACAATCGCAGTTCTGAGCCGGCGAAGCTGCACATTCTACCTCATGCTTGGTTCCGCAACACTTGGGCGTGGGGTTATGATGACACAAAGCCTAGCATCGAGCAGGTTGACACCTTGACTACTCATATCAAGCACAAGGAGCTGGGCGAGCGTTACTTCCAGTGCTCTCCTTCGCCCAACGCCTGTGGCAACGAGACTGATATTGAGCCCGAGTTCCTCTTTACCGACAATGATACCAACTTCGTGGAACTTTGGGGATCGAAGAAGAACAAGACTCCATATGTCAAGGACGCTTTCCACAAGCGCGTAGTCCATGGCGACAAGAAGGCTGTCAACCCTCAGAAGATTGGTACCAAGAGCGCTGCTTGGTACGCATTCGACCAGGGCCAGGGCGTGCTGCCAGGCGAGTGTGCTGTCGTTCGCCTTCGTGTGACGAAGAAAGCCACCGATGGCTACTTGGACGAAGAGCGCTTCGACGATGTTATGGACAAACGACTCGCCGAGGCCGACGAGTTCTACTACAAGCTCAACCCCATGCCGATGTCCGACGATCTACGGAACATTCAGCGCCAGGCTCTTTCTGGTATGATGTGGTGTAAGCAATTCTACCACTTTATTTGGGATCAGTGGGCAAACGGCGATCCGGCGATGCCTCCTCCGCCGCCGGAACGGAAATCTGTTCGAAATGCCCAGTGGAAGCACATGCACTTGGACGACATCTTGTCCATGCCCGACTCCTGGGAATATCCGTTTTTCGCCGCCTGGGATACTGCCTTCCACTGCATACCCTTAGCCATGATCGACCCTGAGTTTGCCAAGAAGCAGCTCGACCTCTTCACCCGAGAGTGGTACATGCATCCCAACGGACAGCTTCCAGCCTATGAATGGAATTTTGGCGACGTCAACCCACCAGTGCACGCTTGGGCTGTCTTCCGCACATTCAAGATCGAGCGCAAGATGTATGGACGCGAGGACCTGGACTTCTTGGAGCGCGTCTTTCAGAAGCTGCTCCTGAACTTCACGTGGTGGTGCAATCGCAAGGACTTTGATGGAAAGAATGTTTTCGAGGGTGGCTTCTTGGGTCTCGACAATATTGGTCTGTTCAACAGATCTGATCCCTTGCCTACAGGTGGCAAGCTTGAGCAAGCCGATGCCACTGGCTGGATGGGCTTCTACTGCCTATGCATGCTCAATATTGCCCTTGAGCTCGCCAAACACCGCCGCATCTACGAAGACATTGCGTCCAAGTTCTTTGAGCATTTCATCCTCATCTCGGATGCAATGCAGTATCGTGTCGGTGCAGAGTCCAAATCTCTCTGGAACGATGAGGACGGCTTCTACTACGATGCGATATCATGGGGCGGGCCTTGGTCACATCAGATGCCGGTCCGATCACTGGTTGGACTCATTCCGATGTACGCCACTCTTACCCTGGAGCCCGAAGTCATCAACCGCTTTCCTCAATTCAAGAAGCGGCTTGACTGGTTCGTCAAGAACAAGCACGATGTCATCTCGCGCAACATTGCAAGCATGACGCGCCGTGGAAAAGACGAGCGCCTGCTTCTCTCCTTCGTCAATGAGGACCGCCTCCGAAGCATCCTCAAATACATGCTCGACCCGGCAGAGTTTTTGAGTCCTTTCGGCATTCGCTCACTGTCGAAATACCACAAGGACCACCCAGTCTCGATGGATGTCAACGGACAAACATACTCAGTCAGCTACATCCCAGGTGATTCCGACAGCGGGCTCTTCGGAGGCAACAGCAACTGGCGTGGGCCTTGCTGGCTTGCAGTCAATTTCCTGCTTATTGAGTCGCTGTTGCGCTTCTACATGTTCTATGGCAGCACTTTCAAAGTTGAGTGCCCCACTGGCTCTGGAGACTTCATGCATCTTGGCCATGTGGCCGAAGAGCTTCAGCACCGACTCCAGCACTTAATGTCCGCCGATTCCAAGGGAGCCCGAGCCATTCATGACGGTAACGAGATGCTTAACAATGATCCTCACTGGAAAGATTATCTGTGGTTCTACGAATACTTTGATGGTGACTCTGGACGCGGTCTAGGCGCCACACATCAGACCGGATGGACTGGACTCATGGCCAAGATCATCCAGGACACTGGGTAAGTTTACCTGCTTTGCCGAAATCGTCTATGCATTACTAACCAGCATTAGTACCAATTGTCGTCTTCCCCAGACTCCGCGTACGCCTAGTAGTGCGGCTGCGCATTACTTTGATGACACGTTCAGTCGCCAGCGTCGGGCTTCGCTTGGTCAGAATGGGCGGAAGAGTCCTAGACTTGCTCGTTCGCTCACCCGAACTCGCTCCATTGGTGCTAGAAGTGACTGGAGCGGCACGCATGGCGAGACCGAGCCCGAACTCGCTGGAGAGGAAGCTGATGAAGCGTTTGCTAATGGCAAGCCTGACCGCACTTGGAGCATCTACCAGGAGGACGCCAATGGCAGCACGAAGAAGCCCGAGGAGGATCCCGATGACCCCATCAACAGATATGTCCAAGACCAGCTGCAACGCATCAAGAGCAACGAGAGCCATGAACACGCCGACGAGCTGGCTTCGTTGAATGACGGCGCGAACGATGAGCTATGAGTCGTCGTCGCTGATTATCGGAAAGTTTTGAAGGACGTCAACTTCCTTTACCTAGGCTCCTGTGACGACGAGACGGACATGACGGCCTATACATCATGATGTGACGACGGAGCTGGCGAGTTGCTCCCTAGAATCTAGACTCTAGACCTAGATGGTGCCACTATCAGTGTCTCATGACAAGTTGACAGTGCAGCCTTTTTGTTGATTGCGCTTCTCGTCCCGTGCCCTTTGACCACTCATCTGTGCCTTGCCTACCTCCTAGCAGAGCAGAAGAAGCGGAACACCCAAAGTGATCGCCAAGCCTATAGATGTTCCGCTTCTTCTGCTACCCAGGAGCCTTGGCCTGTTTCACACAAATGTACTTTGACGCTGCATTTACTTTCAGCGTACATGCCGTGTGCATGCACGTACATGTAGGCGAGGGGTCATGACGAAACACTTTCATCACGGGCGCCACTTTCCTTCCACATCCTACTAGGAGGTACATGTAGGTACCGTACCCGTACTACCTTACCTCCTACCAGGTGTACCTATACCTTACCTTATACATGTACCCGTTCACAAGGTACCATTTCCTAGTCTTTGAATCGAGAAAAAGTTCTTATTGAGCACTCAAGTCCAGTCCAGTCAATTCACGCCACGTCACGTCAAAATGGTGACGATTAATTGTGCATATAGCGAAGCCATCAATCCATCATCTGGAGTCACGCCCATTCTCTCGCGCAGGTGAGTCAAATTTTCATTGTATATATATATATATATATTACCTCTTCAAAAATGCTCTCCCCTCTATTCAATTTAAAAAAAAATCAATTTAAAAAGTTCAGTTCAACTCAATTCTAACCCTTTGTTTTTTCTTTCTTCAACAGTCAAGTCTGGAAAGGCCTACAGATTAAAATCCGAGAAGCGCAAAGATTTGTGCCGGTGATTGAGAGGTGTGAAGTCCTTGAGGAGGAGGAGAAGAAGAACAACGGGGAGGAGGAAGAGGAGGAAAAATGGGGTCAAGTTACGAGGAAAGTGTGGTTTAAATCGTCTGATGGAAAGAGTGTGAAAGAGGTGTGTAAGAGCTATTGGCCTGTCAAGGTGGATTTTCATCAACCTGATGGAGCGGTGATTACGAATACGATTTCGGATGGGGAGGCGGAAGGGTCTATGTTGATGAGTATGTGTTTGATCTTTTTTTGCTGCTGTGGATGAAAGTTGTTTTTGAGTGACTGACTGGTTTTACTTTCAGCGTATACGTTTGAGTGGAGGCATCCTGATGTTGCAGAAGGGTCGGAGGAGCATATGAAGTTGATGGAAGAACACAGAAAGGGTGCGAAGATGGCTGTGTCGAAGTCGTTGGAGGCTATGAGAAAAATGGCGCTTGATGGCGAGCTCGATTGAGAGCCAAGGTAGGTAGGTAGGGACTTGCATGTTTCACAATGGAAGCGATGTAGCATGATCAGGGCAGGACAGTACGCAGTGAGACGCGCAGAAGTCATTGTATGTTCATTTCAGTCATGGTATTCAGCATTTCAGCTCTTATGTATCTTCAACCCGTGGCGACGTCGCAATCTGACCATAGCTCTGGCGCATTGCGCGAACCGACTACTCCGTCCTCTTCCACGGGCAACCCGATAATCGGCCAATACTACTCTTATCATCATCCTAGCCTTTCTAAATAGCATTGGCCGCCTTGAGGAGCTCCGGAAGCTGGCTCTTCTTGCCCTGAAGATCCGAGTTACCTCCAATATGCTTCTTGGCGATAAAGATGTTGGGAACGGAGCGCTGGTTGGTCATCTCCTCGAGGGCATCCTGAATAGCGGCGCCATCATCTGTGAAAAGGAAGGGTCGGTCAGTATTCCGTGGTGGAGGTATAGGGCACACATCGAAATGTTTGTCGAAACATACCGACTTGGTCCAGCTCGATGATGTATGGCTTTGCGCCCACCTCGCTCAGCAGAGACTTGGTCGCTTTGCAGTATGGGCAGTACGACTTGGAGAAGACTGCGACGGCATTGCTGTCGATGATCTCTTGCGCCTTCGCCTTGGCTGCCATGATGGTGTTGGGGCTGGCTGAACGGGCGCCGCTGAAGAAGGTGCGTATGAAGTTAATGGTGGCGGTGGTGGAGGGGGTGGTGTGGTGGTGGGTGTTCGTTGTTGGTTGAAGGTATGTATATGCTGTGTCGTCTCGGGCTGATGGAGTTGGGATGTGGTGGGGTTAGTAAGGTACCTTAGGTAAGGTAGGTAGTGAATGAGAATCTACAGGTAAGGTACCCTAGGAAGTACCGTAGGTACCTGTACATGGGAGTGATGACTCTGGTTGCTCGGTTGTCTTCGTAAGCGCAGGGACCGCTGCCGACAGGCCGATGGCGAATGCGGCGGACCTACCACCACCTACGTCACTCTCACTTGTCAGCAGTTTTGTGTCTTGGCATGTCGGGCATTCCGGCACGTGGCTTCCAGATTCCTTGGCGCGGACACGCCAAGAGATGCAGTGGGACAGCACGAAGAAGAAGGCGAAGATTTCGCCAAGCGGCTAGAACAACACAACGACGTCTGCAGGGCTGAACTGCGGCCACCGACGAATGATCGCCATTGTTCACATGCATTCTTGCTGAAGCCCCAAGAACGTTATCGCGAACTAATCCCCAGGCGGGGGAACGCCGGTCTTGGGACATGGGTTACGGTATTGGCATTGGCCGCCAGCATCATCACCACCTTGCAGCATTCACATTCCCATCCCATATCGCCCATTGTGTGGGCCAGAACCCCGCCCCCGTCCACAAACATGGCCTCTTCGCATAAGCAACGACGATGCGAGGACGACGACGACGATGACCACCTTCTTCTCCCGCACGCCGGAAAGTCTTGCTTCCATCATGGCCTGATCCCTCCCGCTCGTTGCCATCCTGATCCTGCTCTCCCGAGCGCCTGATGAGCTCGTGTCATCAACCACAGCACCCGCCAAGCCTTCTCCCGTCCGACTTCTTGGGTCCCAAGACCATCCTGTCTTGTCATCGGTCGACCTGCGGGCACGAAGGTTTCTGTGCTTGATCGGAGCCGACTGGGGACTACATTCGCGGCTATACATATACCTTCATGTCGCGCCAGCCTGATGCAGAATCTCCACCATTCTTGATTCCTTTGTCATACTCGCTTCCCCTCGCTAAGCGGCTACGACTTATTCATACATCCCAATACGCACTACATTCCTGACCGTGGTGAATATCATCTACCGGTTCAAGCCTGCATGAACAAACCACAACATGGGGAAATCACAGAATCCACTGGAGGGCCATGTCTCCGGACAATCCAACAAGCCCTTGAGTCAACCTGCACACTCCCTCAAATGGAAGGAGGTGGCTGAAGAGCTCAAGGCCGATGTCGATGATGGTCTTACGGGGAGCGAAGCCAGCTCCCGACTGGAAGAATATGGCAAGAACGAGTTAGGAGAAGGTGAAGGAGTGAATCCAGGCAAGATTCTCGTGCGCCAAGGTAAGAAGTCTGATGAAGCAGCACAAGATTTACTTGCATATGCTGACGTTGATCCTAGTGGCTAATGCGATGACTCTCGTCCTGATCATTGCCATGGCGGTTTCGTTTGCAATCCAATCGTACATCGAAGGTGGCGTGATTGCTGGAGTCATCTTCATCAACATTGCAGTCGGCTTCACTCAGGAGTTCCAGGCCGAAAAGACCATGGATTCGTTGCGCTCTCTGAGTTCTCCTACAGCCCAAGCTGTTCGGGACGGCGCATCAAAGAGCCTACCAACCATTGAGATTGTGCCTGGTGACCTGGTAGAATTAAAGACTGGCGACACCATTCCAGCGGACATTCGACTGATCGAAGCTGTCAACTTTGAGACTGACGAGGCCCTTCTCACCGGCGAGTCCCTGCCTGTACGCAAGGCCCACAACGACGTGTTTGACGCAGAAACCGGCCCTGGCGATCGACTTAACGTTGCTTATAGCTCTTCCACTGTGACCAAGGGTCGTGCCACTGGTATTGTCTTCGCTACTGGCATGCACACGGAAATTGGTTCTATTGCTGCTGCGCTTCGCAAGAAGGACAGCAGGAGGCGACCGGTCAAGCGCAACGAAGATGGCACTACCAAGACGTATCGCTACGTACAAGCTGCGATCCTGACCTGCACCGATGCCGTTGGCCACTTCTTGGGCGTCAACGTGGGCACACCCCTACAAAAGAAGCTCTCGAGACTTGCAGTCCTGCTGTTCCTCATCGCCGTTCTCTGTGCCATCATCGTGCTGGGAGCCAACTCGTTCCGCAATCAGCGGGAAATTATCATTTACGCCGTGGCTACCGGTCTATCCATGATTCCTGCCTCGCTGGTCGTCGTGCTCACCATCACGATGGCAGCGGGCACCAAACGCATGGTCGAGCGAAACGTCATTGTGCGAAATCTGAGGTCGCTCGAGGCTCTCGGAGCCGTCACTGACATCTGCTCTGACAAAACTGGAACACTGACGCAGGGAAAGATGGTAGCCAAGAAGGCATGGATCCCAGCGACCGGCACGTACACTATCGACCAATCTGAAGAACCGTTCAACCCAACCAAAGGTGACATCTCTCACAATGAAAAAGAGCCGCACAAGGTGGCATACAACGACAAGGACAAGCGGACCAGTTACGCCGAACTCCTGCAGAACAACGACGCACTCAAAGACTATCTTCGGGCTGCTTCTTTGGCCAATTTGGCCACGGTACACCAGACGGACTCTGGGGAGTGGCACGCTCGTGGTGATCCGACCGAAATTGCCATTCAAGTCTTCGCATCTCGCTTTCAATGGAACCGCAGAGCATCCGTGTCGGGCGATAACCCTGCCATGAAGCTGCTTGTGGAATTCCCATTCGACTCCGACGTGAAGAAAATGAGTGTCATCTACAGAGACCTGCACAGCGACAAGATGTATGCATTCACCAAGGGTGCGGTGGAGCGTGTCATCGCCTCCTGTACATCTTACATTCCCGAAAACGACAAGCCCGCCGTCGAGATGACCGAAGCGTACCGAGAGCAGATTCTCGAGAACATGGAGGCTCTCGCGAAGCACGGTCTGCGTGTTCTCGCTCTTGCGAGCCGCGACTATACCGATCCTTATGAAGAAGGCAAGGAGATTGATCGTGCCACAGTGGAGAAAGACCTGATCTTCCGTGGCCTCATTGGCCTCTACGACCCACCACGTGCAGAGTCTGCACCGTCTGTGCGCCGCTGTCATGAAGCAGGTATTGAAGTACACATGCTCACAGGCGACCATCCGGGAACCGCTCGAGCCATTGCTGCGCAAGTCGGTATCTTACCCACGAAGATGAGGGAGCTCAGCAAAGATGTTGCCGATGCCATGGTCATGACTGCCTCTCAATTCGACGCGCTCTCCGACGATCAAATCGACGCACTTCCCGTCCTCCCGCTTGTCATCGCTCGATGTGCACCAAACACGAAAGTTCGCATGATCGAAGCCCTCCACCGTCGCAAGAAGTTCTGTGCCATGACCGGAGATGGAGTCAACGACAGTCCCTCTCTGAAGCGTGCAGATGTCGGTATCGCAATGGGTCAGGCGGGATCTGATGTCGCCAAAGACGCCTCCGATATCATCCTGACCGACGACAACTTCGCCAGTATCCTCGCCGCCGTCGAAGAGGGACGTCGCACATTCGACAATATCCAAAAGTTCGTCCTTCATCTCCTCGCCCAAAACGTTGCCCAGGCCATTGTCCTCCTCGTTGGTCTCGTCTTCAAGGACGCGGAAGATCTTTCCGTCTACCCGATTTCCCCCATCGAGATTCTCTGGATCATCATGGTCACGTCTGGAATTCCCGACATGGGATTGGGCTTCCAGGAAGCCGCCCCTGATGTTCTTCAGCGCCCTCCACAATCGTTGAAGCGAGGTATCTTCTCCTGGGAACTCATGATCGACATGGTGGTTCTCGGCATCTGGATTGCAGCTTTGACACTGGGCGCCTTCGTCCTGGTTCTCTATGGCTGGGGTTCTGGCACCATTGGAATTGGCTGCAACCAAGACATTGATGACGGTTGCGGTCTCATCTTCCGTGCTCGAGCGACAGCATTCGCCTGTTTGACGTGGTTCTCCCTCTTCTTGGCGTGGGAAGTCATTGACATGCGACGATCCTTCTTCCGAATGCAACCCAACTCGGACCGATACTTTACCCAATGGATGTTGGATGTGTGGAGGAACAAGTTCCTCTGCTGGGCCGTCGTCGCCGGTTTCGTGCTCATCTTCCCGCTGTTGTATATCCCCGGCCTCAACGACCAAGTATTCAGACATACGGGAATTAGCTGGGAGTGGGGCATTGTGTTTATTGCTTCAGGATTGTTCTTCCTCGGTGTGGAAGGCTGGAAGTGGGCGAAGCGAGTCTACTTCCGGAGACTGGCGAAAAAGAACGCCGTGGGAAATGTGGATTTGGAGACGAGGGTGTTTGAAAGATATCTTACTCAAAGCTCGAGTATCTCGGCGGAGAAGGAATTGGCGTAATAGCATGAAATGTCATGTAATATGAAGTAATGAAAATGAATGAATTTTTCCGTTGCTGAATTCAACAGAGTTACCATTACCTATCTCATTTTTCCTTGGTGCCTACACACCAAATCCCCACTAAACCGCCCACTCCCCTCCTCTTCCTCTTCCTCCTCCTCCTCCTCCTCACCATCATGCCGACACTACGACAATAACCATAACCATAATAACAATAATACACGTATGCATTGATGAACTAATACATACGAATGGATGAGTTGATGAGAATTGTGGTGCTATTATAGGTGTTATGACAAAAATTTCTGCGATGGAAATACTTCGCCGTATCCGATTCCGACTTGCTAAAAACTACCTAACCTCAACTGGTAAGGTACCTACTCGAGTCTCGGGCAAGTCGAATGGAATGGGGGAAGGAGGAGTGGGAGTGGGAGTGGGAGGAAGGAAGGAAGGAAGGAAAATGAGGGAAGGAGGGAAGGAAGGAAGGAAGGAGGGAAGGAAGGAAGGAGGGAAGGAGGGAAGGAGGGAAGGAGGGAAGGAGGGAAGGAGGGAAGGAGGGAAGGAGGGAAGGAGGGAAGGAGGGAAGGAGGGAAGGAGGGAAGGAGGAAAGAAAGTCAAGGAAAGAGTCGCTGTGATGAACAAGTGCCCAGGTGGGTAAAGATGGATGGACATCGATAAACCGTTGATTAATTTATATTGTAACTTGGTGTAGGTGTAGGTGTAGGGGAGAAGAATGATATGTCGGAGTGTTTTGACGAGCTCTTTTCTTTTCTTTTTCCTTTTTTTCGGGGGGGGGGGGGCTCTTATAGAAGAAGGAAGGAAGACATTCTCCAATTAAAAAGATAAGAAAGGTAAAAAAGTAGAAAAGGAACAGACGGGCGAAACAAAAAGCAAACAGACGAAAAAGTAAGGTAAGATAAGTCAACGTACCCTCCATATCGTTTCCGACTAAAATCCGCACAAATCGAAATCTTGTCCACACAAATCGACGACGGAGTACATCTTGTCGGTGGTAGTGGCGGAAGTGGTGGTAATGGTAAAAAAGATTTTAATAATCCCGCTGGGTTGGCTACTGCTTCTGCTTCTGCTTCTGCTTCTGCTGTTGCTGTGGTGGTGATAACTGGTGACGCTGTCGTGGATATGGTTGTATAATTCAGATTCAGAGTCCTCGAATCCGTTATTGTGACGGCCAAGGATGACGAGAAAGGCAATTGACGTCGTGCGATAGCGGCTGGCGTGGCTTGTTGTTGTTGTTGTGGCTTCTTTCCGATAGCGGCATGTTGTTCTTCGGACTCGATTTTGGGGACAGCTGCGGCAGAGATGCCAGATACACAAAAGGTTGTTGCAAGGAGAAGAAAGATCTTCATGATGATGGACTGATCAGGCGTGAGAGGCGAGATGCGGGACGGTCCCTTGAGTTAGTAGTAGTGGGTAAAGACATTTCGAGAGAGGGAAAAAAGGAAAGGATAATTGTAAGTCAGATGTCCAGAGGGAGGACATGTATACTGAGAGCGAGCATAGTGAACGGTTTGGGCATGTGTGATGCGTTGGTGATTGCTTGATTGGAGTTGCGGTGCCCACGTTCATCGTTTATGGTGGTTACCGATCGACGATGGAAGATTGATGGAATGCGATAGGTATCGTGTTGGAATGGAGATCCCACCAGGTCTCAGTTGGAGAGCTGGACCCTGGAGACGGGTTCAGTGAACCTCCCATGAAAATGGTCATGAAGGAACGAGGTCCGACATCGATCGGCAAGAAAATAGCTTATATCGCTGGGAAAGAATGCTGGGTTGGGAAATCCCTCGCGTGTCGGATCTGCCGAACTCCCAATTCAAGCTTGGCATATATTATGTATCACTGGTGAGGTCAACTGCATTAAAACCCCCACCGAAGATGGTAGCCCGCATTACCTCAACGCTCCTGGTCGATATTGGACTACGCAAGGGCACACGTCGTGCACCACCGGAGGTACTTGTGTATCATGTAATCGAGGCGAATTCGCGTTTGGCTTCCTTCAATAGTTCTGGCTGAGTCAGAACATCAATAGCTGTGGCTGCCAGGCCCTTGGCCACGCGCAGAGCACATCGATGAGCATCTTCCGTTCGTGCAGCTTTCTCAAAGTCAGGCGTATGTGGACCTCCGGATGCGCTCTTGATGCACATGTTGGGAGATATGCTCGGCATGGCGCGGCTGATGTCGCCCTGATCAGTTGATGCCATGGTCGCACTGGTTAGCACATCGAGATCGCCCGTGGGGATACTGCCCCCCAGCTGATTGAAAGCGTTCCGATAGCTTCGGCCCAGCGCCTTGTTGGGTCTACAAGCAGCACGAGATCATTGATCAGCGATAGTGTCTTGGGTCATTCATTTCACGTGGGGCGCACGTACACATGATCCAGATATTCACCTTTAGGAGTGATCTCCAATCTCGCGCCGGTTGCCGTCGCAGCCCCCTCGAAACAAGCCATGACGCGTTTCTTGAGGGCAACCAGGCGGTCGCGGCTGCTGGAGCGCACCACAAAAAGCCCTGAAGCGTATGCGTGTATGATGTTGGGTCTAACATATCGTGTCAATACGAGGTCATATGAGAGCCACGAACCGCAAACCTACCGCAGACCACCATTGATGATTTGACCCTGAATGATATCCCCGGGCTGCGTTTGCTGCCGTAGAGCAGAAGTGGCGGTGTATGCAATGATAAGAGCGTCCAACGCATTGATGCCGTCCCCTGTGAGAATGTTATAGCTGCTGGCGCTGTTGAGGAAGTGGGTCACTCACATGGGCTTGCCGCTGCATGTGCTTCTCTTCCAAAATATTCCACCTTGAAAGAAGAGTATGCAGCGGTTCGGACTCTGAGGTAGTGTGTAAGCAACATGAGAGAGATGGGCGCTAGAGATGGAAGCGGGCAGGCTGCACACCTACAGTGCACTGTCTGGTGAAATACCAGGATGAGAGATCAGAGAAATGTCCACGGCGTGGTCCGAGTATGCACCTGCTTTGAGCAGCTTGATCTTGCCGCCACCACCTTCCTACACTGCTTCATCAGCATGTAGCATAGACAGAAGGGCAATATACCAGGTTGCTTCCATTCCAACAAAGTCAGAGCAACTAGAGTAAGAAACCTTACCTCTGCAGGAGTTCCAAACAAGACCACTTTGCCTCCTATTGTCTGCTCCCTGACCAAATCTGCCGCCGCCAGAGCACCTCCGATGGAAGCGATAGCAATCAGATTGTGTCCGCAAGCGTGTCCGATACCTTTCAATGCATCATACTCTGCATTGAACGACACCACAGGCCCGGGCCGGCCACTATCGTACACAGCCACGAAAGCAGTCTCGATACCATATGCTGATCGCGTGACCTTCCAATCATCGTACTGAGCCATGAAATTCGTAATCACATCGTGTGCATAGGTCTCTTTATATGCGAGTTCCGGATGATCGTGGATTTTGAGGGATATGTCTCGTAGCACATCACTGAGGTGATCGATCCGGTCCGAGATGGTTGGCAGACGAGGATTCTTTGCTTGATGTTCGATCATGACGAGACCTTCTTCGAGGAGTTCGCTTTCATCAGATCGTGCTTCCGCCATGTTTTTGGGGTTTTCCAAGGTTCCGAAGATACCTACTTCAGAGCAGCAAACAAAAGACATCGATGGTCCTCCGTGTGAGGTGTGGTGGTTTATCGCAGGCCCACATCAGTCGCCATCTTGGCATTCGCCTCTTCGGCCAAGGCACCTCGCCTGGCTGTGATGCTTCGTATCTCACCTGGCGACGGCCATTGAATTTCCATTATTCGTCGAAGATTGGGGCTTTGTGCCCATCTGGTGGCGGCTGCTGCGACAACATCGTCGTCATAGATGAAGACGACTATCGCCTACAAATCCAGCTGGACTTCACTTGGTAAGTGCGTCGATGAGAAATTACAATGATGACTACCACCAAAGCGTCGTCTGCTCAAATCAGTATGCCATGCTCGCCGAAGAATGAATCCAATGGTACCAAAGGTACCTTAGGTATGTATACAAGGAGAGTTCGATGCAGTTGATTGCCATGGCCTGCCTAGTCTCGCGGACCAGGATGCCCTTGGCATATTATTGCCGCACCTCGTTTCTTCTTTCAATCTCGAAGAAAAGAGAACATTGCATAGGTACATACATACATGTTGGTAGCATTCGTGGTATATATACAGGCGCTCATGGGCAGATGGCCGTCTCAATATAGAAAAAAAGATACAAGTACATGGTGAAGAATATCTTAAGAGGCTACCTCATTGTAGCTGTGGCATGTTATAAGATGCACTACTAGGTAGGTAGTAACCTATCCACGGTGTCACTGCCCGATTTTGAACGGAAAATGGGCTAAGAAACTTGGTCGCTGAAGCACATTCTTCCGCAGAGCTCGCTGAAACGCTAACAAATTCAGACAAAAGACGTTGACCACCATTCGCTCTTTAAAAATAAGTGTCGATGACTACTGTCTTTGCGCTCCCGGCATAGGTATGAATGGGGCTCACGTCCATTCTGATATGTGAAAAACCCGGTATTCCCATCCCTTTCTTCCTGATGGGCCTCCTCCAAGCACCATCGTCTTCTGTAAGAGACAGGCCAAGAAGTGTTGAAAATGCGGCCCCACTCCCATCAGTCCTTGGCCGGGTATAATGTCCATGCAAAGAAATCGCCCGATACGGGCGTTTGGGGTATAAAGACGCAATATACATGAGAAACTTGCAGCCCGAGTGAGGGACGTGTTACATCATCACGCAACAGCAACCCTTTTTCGGCGCGAATTCTTCCTTCTCGCTGAGCTCTGGTACTCGTAGCGTCCCATCATGCCCAGGGCTCATGGGTTGTGAAGGCATTGGAGACGGCGCTGCGGAACGTTGTATAGTAGGTGTGGAGGGTATCGTAGGTGTGATCTTGTAGCCACCGCTTGTACCGGGACGGACACTGCCATTCTCGCTCTTCGACCTCAACGGCCACCCATGCTCTGTCGAATAGCTATTCGGCGAAAGTGATTTGGTAGGCGAAGGCAGGTTGGCCGGCACGTCGAGATTCTGACTCTGCAGAGTCAAGACAGGTGCCTTTCGTGAAAGATCCTCGTCGTTCAGGAGATTGAAGTCCCGATCGTAGACTGTTCCTGTCTTGCCTTCCTTCTCCCACTGCTCTTGCATCATACGTTTTGCGTGCGTGGGTATCATCTGCTGATCAGGAGGGAGACGAGGATCGGGCTTATACATGGTGGCTATCCACGGTGCTTCACCATCCGGCGAGAAACGTCCTGTGGAAGGACGAGACTTGTGCCCCGAACTGGACCCTGGTCTCCTAATCGCAGCAGCCGAAGGGGCCCGTTTCCCAGCCGATGAGCCTGGTCTGGCAGCGGAACTGCTAGGTATTGAAGACTTACGTCCAGTGGGAGTCTGCTTCGGCGCACGCGCTTTCTGGGGAGAGCCCTCGCCCGACGAGTGCTTGTTCGAGCTGCCCGGAGGCGATCTTCGTTTGCCATCTGGATCGGACTCCAGAAGCACTTGGCTACTGATGCTGGCACTACGAGCCTTTCTGGCATACTGAAGCTCGTCCCAACTGCTACTCACGCTCTGACTTCCAGCGCGACTGCGAGGTAGTGGCGAGTCTCGCTCCACCACATCGTGAGGGACAGGTACGGGACTAATTCGAGATACTGGTATTCGTGACGTGCCCGGGCGTGCCATGTGCTGCTGCTGCTGTGTTGATGTCTGCGAAAAGGGCTTTGTACTGCTTGGAAGCTCCGTCGATGCCTGGTTATTGGGTTGGCGCTCTGGATCCCTGCCGGAATCAAAATATGGTTCTGCCCGTTGGGGAGACCACTGTGGCCGCATGTCCTCGTGGGGTGACGCAAGTGGATGATCCATATTCATATCGTTTCGAGAGGGATATGCAGCCGTATACTCTTCGTCGTAGCCTACCCCGTTCAGCGGTCCATGGGCTGCCTTGCGAGAGCCCGAGCGGCTGACAGAACGGCTGGTCCTGCCACTTTCGCGGCCAGGACCCAAGCTCTGAGACCGGCGGGATGGGCGCAGGTAGATACCGGCCTCTTCCATCTCTTGTATCTCAATCTGCGCTAATTTGTCTCTGTGTACCCATAGCGAATTGTCCTCTTCTGGATATGCGCTGCCAGCTGTGCCCTTGGAAGTTGTTGCAGCGCTTTGTGGCAATCTCTTGTTTTCGCGGAGTGCGTCTCGTGAACGCTTCTTCACGGCCGTGCTGTTGCTCGCTCGCACCGATGTCCTACGCTGCTTGGTCGTCTCCGAGTCGCTGAGCAAGTCCCACGTACTGGAGCGTCGCTCGAGCGCTTTGCTGCCATTCTCGTCCCACTCATGGTCTGCACGCGGCGAGCCACGTGGGTTGTACGCCCTTGCATTGCCGTCGGTCTGTTCCAAAGGCACCGAGTAGGTCCAAGCCCCATTCACTGTCGCAGCCATGCTGACCGTCTGTTTGCTTGCTGGAGCGCGCGAGACACGAGCCAAAATCAGGCCGCAGACGACATCCCCTTACCGTGACTCCGGCTCGGCCGTGATGATGATATCGGGGGGTCGTAGATCTGCCGTACACACGCGTACACGTGTAGTGCGACTGCCCGGTGGCAGGACGGTAGTCGTCGTCGTCGTCGTCGTCGTCGTAGTAGTCAAGTGTGATCGTGGTATTCGGGGGCGAGGCGACGACGCTCGTAGGGTGCAAGGTGTGCGTGTGTCTCTCAATGTGCCAGTTCCCAGTTTCCAGTTCCAGATCCCCAATTCCAGATCCCGTCCCCCAGTACAGTAGTGCGGTTCGATGGGTAGTAAGATGGAGAATTAGCTCTCGGGATGATCACAAACGACAGTCAAAAATATAAAAACCAGATTTGACGTCGCACCCCCAACAAGAGGACGGAGTTACCCTTTAATCGCGAGCGTTACCTCCTAGGTACCTGTGGTCCTGTAGGAGGTAGGCGGGAGAGCACGAGCCCGACCCGTTTTTGACTGTTGACTGCAGGCCACACGCCACGCCTGTCCTGCGTGCGGGCGCTAGGTGGTACCTCCACGGTTTGACGGTGATGATCGAGGCCGGAACGAAGGTGAATAATTAAAATCCTCCAGCGAAAGTGTCTCCAAGGGGAGAGTGGCCAGGGGAGAGCAACTTGCATTGAGTCTAACGCGAAACTCTAATTAACGACGCCGGCTCCTGAACTCATATTGAATGATGATGATGCCGGGTCACGAGCAAGCCTCCCGATACTAATCATCATGATAATCATAGTAGGTAATCATAAATCATAAAAAATTAAAAATAAATCTTCTTCTGCGGGAGAAGCAGCGAATTCTGTCCATCTTTTTGGGATGAGTAGTTACAACCAACATGTACATCCTCCACTCAGTACATGTCATGTATGTACTTCCTCTCCTCCTCGTTGGTGGCGAGCAAGCAAGCAAGATGGAGCTAAGCTGCTAAGGTACCCGTACAGACGTACCTAACCCCTCGACCGGACGACGGACCACAACCCCAACACATCGGCCGGCACGTTTCATGCCAGGTACATGTACACACCAGCATCAGGTAGCGATAGCGCTTGTTATGCGCGACGAGACATTTTTTTTTTCCTTTTTCCATCTATTTATTTGTGAAAAAAGGAAGATGATATCAGGCAGAATAGAATCTCGTCGTCTCGTCGTCGTGCACAAGTCCAGTCGTAGGAGGTATCCACATGCACACTCACTACTTATGCACTATGCACGTGCACATGCACCTCCTAGAACACGGCGAAGACACACTCCCGGGGAGATCACTCCCTAGGTACATTACCTAATATAACAACAACTCCACTGGCCTGGAGTCTCTCACAATAGTCCTACTAATCACATTACAGCTTCTACAGTCAGGTAGCTTCTCTCCAACACCAGACCTGGAAGCTACATGTACATGTAGGCTTTTGTAATATAGGTAGGTACATAACATGTACAGCGAAAGCTGTCCTGGCTCACGTTGTCTAGACCTGGCCACGCACGAGCAGATCATCCTCCATCCGCACAGAGAAAAGAAAGTGGCTGTGGTAACACTTCGGAAGTCGTGAAACGTTCAACACAGCACCCAAGCACGGTCTGCTCGCGGAAATTGCCCAAGCAGAAAATCTTTTTTCTTCTACCTCCCGTCGATAACAAAATCTACCAACTGCTTCAGTGTTCACCGCTCCCATGTACTTACTCCATTCTCTCCCTCTCCCTCTCGCTCTCTCAAACCACATATTTTCAAAACTCCACTTCCATGATAATTGCGTCTCGTTCCAAGTCATTATCTCATAATAAAACCCATCTCATATGCGCGCCAACTGGACCGGCACAAGCACACCCATGCGTTAATGCAACCATGCCGGTGATGTTCGCATCGTCAAGTCTCCTTCCAAGCACAAAACTTATAGTATCATCATACGGTACTGCCGTATATGCCTGCCAGCAAATGCACACGCGCGTCCGGCATCAACAAACTACAGCCTATCGACCTCACTTGCGGCTTGCTCAAGGCATCGGAGCCTCCTTCCAACCGACTTGCTTTCTGTCTCCTTCCTCTGGCTGTTCCTAACGTCCAAAAGTCGAGCTACCAGCCAAGCCGGTATGCATGGCCATGTGGTTACGCTGATGGAATGTGCCAATTGGCTGGAATCCCCTATGGACATGTGATCAGTACCGATACGCGGCTTCTTCGAGCGCTCCCCATCACAAAACTTACTTGGCAAGATCGATTCCTTCATCTTCGTCGCCAGCCGACTGGTATGCATTGGCTGGCGGCAAGCTCGCGTACGGTGCTGTCTGTATGTTGTAAGCGCCGTTGGTGACCGGACGCACAGCTTCAAAGCTATTTGCGACAGCAGCCGTTGGTAGCTCATACTGTCTCGGAGCTGGATTTGCTGGCTGTAGTACCGTCGTGGGCGGAGTGTGCTGTTGCACGGCACTTGCGTGAGACACAACGCTGGGTGGAGTCTTTTCCGGTGCATGCTGAATATTGGTCTGCTCCTCGGTCGAAGTGCTGTGTTGGCTGAGCGATTTCATGGCAGCTGTGGCAGGACGGCTGAGGGTCGGACTGGCATCAAGCGCACGAGTCGAGTTGTGCGGTCTTGGAGGACTACTCGATCCGATGAGTGGACTGCCGCCACGCTTAAGCTCTGTGGACCCGGCTGCCTTTTCACCCACTTCTGGCTTCTCCACTGGTGACGTTCGCTCCTCGCTGCTCTCCTTACTTTGTTTGACAGTCTCCTTATGCAATGGGAAGGGAGTCTTCAATGGACTGATGTCAAATGGCTTGAATGGCGTGCTTCCCGCCAACCCCTCCATTTTCCAGAAAGGGGCCGGGCTGCTGAACTGTATAAAGTCACTGGGGCGCCTCAGTGTGCTCGGAGGTGCTAGACGCTGCGATGGGCGAAGAGGGAAGGGCGTGTCTAAGGGCCCAGTACGACCTTCGTCGTTGACATACAACGACGGTGGTGATCCAGCAGCATTGGCTAGCGCATTGAGACCAGTGCGTGGCGTCGACCGCTGAGGATAGTCGTATTCGGTCAATCCATTTGTCTCGATGCCAAGGCCGGCGCTGCTTTCGAGGTGACCATTAGCCGGCCGCCTAGGTCCACGATCGGGAGTGTACGCTTCTATTGCAGTGGAGTACGACGGCTGGTAGGAAGTCAATGGCGGAGTTGTATCATCATCCCTCTTGATTCCAGAACGCAACGCCGGACTGTTAGGTGAGCCCATTGTGCTTTGCGTGCCGGGTATCGGGGCCGGTCGTCTGCAGCCTTTCATACCTTGTTGCACGAAAGTGTCGAACTCGGTAGGCTCTATCATCCACTTCATTCCCTTACCAGGCTCGTCTGTGCGGCGAGCGATCTTCGTGAAAGCCTTGTTCAAGCTGAGGTTGTGACGAATGCTGTTCTGCCAGCCACCAGTGTTGAACCTGTAAAATGCATAGTTTGCCTGGATCCACTTGTAGATGTTGGACAGCGTCATCTGATGGTCCTGAGTGCTAAGAATTGCCATGCCAATGAGTTGAGCATACGAGTGAGGCGGCTTCAGATCTTTTGCTCCATCGGCTGCATAGTCGATGGTCTCGGTGGACTCCATCATAACGGCCCGAGCATAATTCGCGGCTGGCGACGACTTGGCATAAGGATGGCTTGCGCGCATCGGAGTGCCGGGGTTCGCCTGCAAAGCTGCGCTGTGCGAGTGGGGATGCATTCTTTGTTGTTGTGAACTGTGTTGCTGACCATTATAGTCCGACTGATACATGCCTGGATCTTGGAGATGACTGCGAGCAGTAGAGGATGGCTGCGGTTGGCTCAGACCGTTGCGCTGATCGTCCTCGCCGTCTTGACCATCGTCGGACGAAGATTGTACCTGCCTCAGGATGGATGCATCCCAGACCGGTCCATCATTCTCATGCGTGGCGGTCGTAATGAATGCCATTTGAGTGTTGGCGATCTCGAGAACGCTGCCGTTGCGAAGTACGGCTGTGGCACCCCTCCTATGGAGATTGTTGTCAACACGCACACCGTTCCTACCATTGACATGAAGAACCCAACGCTGTGACTCCGGTTCGTATGCTATTATGCAATGCAGTCTCGAAATCTGGCGATCGGGGCCAAGGTCAATATCAATCACAGTTCTCGCAGTGGGCGTCGTTGGTTGGCTCGGTGTGCCCTCTGACACGACAGCAGATAGCCTCTCGTGGGCCTCGGGTCTGCCAATGTTTACTTCCACCTTCCGGATGATGAAGACCCAATCCCTGCCAGCAATCTTGCCGTAGCCCGGCACATTCTCCTGACCTTCTAGAAGATCGTTGGCGAAGTCACTGACAGCCATCACCTGCTTGTCTGACACTCGCAGACTCTGGATGATTTCCTGCTCCGTGGGCGAGGATGGCTCGGTCTCATTGTCGCTAGCCTCCTGGGGCTCTGTGCCTTCTGTATCGTCGCGCTCAATTACGCGCGTATCTTTCGTCTTGCGGCGGGTATTGCGAGCCGCTGGCGCAGTGGCCTCGCTGCCTCGAGCTCGCTTCCTGGAACCACGCGTGGGCGTGGCTTGCGCTTCCGCGACTTCGACATCAGATGGCTCATGTGTCGGCTCCACTGCAGCAGGTGCCTTTCGTGCACGGCTCTTCCCTTTACGTCCTGAAGGCGGCATGATGGCAGTATCTCACGGTGTGCGTGTCGAATGGTGCGTCAGCGCAATCCCTCGCCAGATCCGCGTGTCCAGCGACAGCGGCGTCAGGTTATGTGCGCAAACCGAACCAGATCGAGTTGGCAAACGAAGTGACGAGCCACAGCTCGCTGGTCTCGTGCGCTCAAATCGCGAGCTCGCGATGTATCGTGATCGTTTGCCGCGTATGGCGAAATACTGGGCCGGGTAGGAGAAGGAGAGCGGGTCAAGTTCGCGTGTTGAGTCTGGCTCCTGCGACAACCATGCCGGTCTCCGTCCAGTCGTGATACGGGTCGTAGGGGTTGGTGAATCGGTGAGTGGGTGTGGGCGGTCGCGTGCGCGACGTGAGGTGTGTAGTGCGTGCGTGAGGTTTGCGTGCAAACTGGAACAGTTGGGGATGTTGGAGGTTACGTCGAGTGCGATTCGAGTACGCGACGTTGAAAAGCGCCAAGATGGAAGCCGCAAGCCTTCTTTCGTTCCACTTCGCTCCCACTTCGCTCCCAGCCTTCTTCTACCAGGGCAGGTACAGAATTTTCGCACTGGTGCTACCAATGGATGGACAAGACTCCAGGTGCCGGCTTGCCCACGCGCTCATACCGCGATATCATCCAATAATGATTTCGCGGTTCTGATGTGTTGATGTTCCTTCCCACCCGGACACCGTAGGAACGCGCCTGCCTGCACTCGATGACGTGTGTGTTTACTCTACTGTTTGCACTTGCAAACTTCCAATACGAGTACCTGTTACAGGTACCTCATACCAAAGCGCGGTTATGACACGTAATAATGTGGGCTATACCTTACGGTCCTTACCGCTGTAGCCAACATTGAATTTTCGCAATATATGCTATCCTTGACCGCGGGGAATTGGGAGTTGCCATTTATGGTACATGACCAGGTATCTGAGCCAGTAGGCTATCTAGGTACCAAGGCTTTCGGCGTCTCCTATGTATAGACGTTGCGACATTGCAACAATGGCTAGGAGGTAGTGAGCGATGGCGACAGGCAAACCATGGATGGCTATGAGATGTGCGATTACACGGCTTCCCATCAAGATCATTGTCACGCAATCGCAATTTCTTCATGCAGATTGTACTTCGCATATGTATATATGAGGTAGTCGTACACAGATATGTCTAAATGCTATGCTGATGCACGCCGAGAACGCCCGCCTACTGCACCAAAGCAGCTTGAAAAACGCCGTCGATAGTGTGCGCTCGATATTATTCATCATTAGGTACTCCACCAGTGCACCCACGCGCTATGCCGCAGTACCACCGTTCAACTGACGAAGAAGCAGTAGAAACGCTGCTAAAATGTCGTCTGCTGCTGTGTCGGACTCAAGAGTTCCTCGTGTTGGAAGTCTTTCTTGGTCTGCGCTTCGTCCACAGTCGGAGGCTTATCGAAACCCGGCTCTGAGAACAACGGTGACCCGCCATGCTGCTCGAGTGGAAATTCCCCTGGCATCGCTGCAGAGCTGGATGCAGTCGATACGATGGATTCATCATTGTCAGAGCTCTGACTTGTACTCGCGAGCGTTGAGGTCGTGGTGGTACCAGAATGTGTGGTGCTATTCGCTGTGTTTGTGAAAGAGCTCGAACTGTCCCGGTTTCCATCGAGGCAGTGACTGCTACCTCCCTTGCTCTGCAACGTAGGGTGTGCATTTTCCGTGGCACCTGTGACGTTCGCCTCTTGGACACCACTCTTCATTGACGTGTGATATCCTGGATCGTGTTCTGGAATCGATACCGCGGTCGGTGGCATCTTCCGGTTCGTAAGTTTCTTGTCTGGGAGTCTGAGGTCACCCGGTCCGATGAGCGAGCTGCGTCGAAGCTGTTCGAGTTGCGCGGACGGGTCCTTATCAAGAAAGTATTAATTAGCATACGCAAATGTGAGTACTGTGAACCTCGCAATGGTCTTGATCCGAGACGAAGCCGTGGTGGTGAACACCATCTCAAGTCGTGTCTTCGAAGCTTAGACCAGACTCAACGGTGATCGTCCAGTCAACACTGGAACAACACTGCGCAAAAACAGCGCACTGCTAAGAAAGGTACGGTATAACGAAACCACAATTGGGGCATCTTCTTACCCAGTCGGCTTGGTTCGGCACACCTTCGGCAGCAGGCAAATCGCTCGTACTGTCGCGCTCGTCGCCCCAATACGATCGCCGCTGGGGGGCAGGTGTAACGGGAAGAGACGGGCGTTCGATTGCAGATGGGAAATCCGTCAATATCAGAGATTCTCGACGTTCACGAGCATCCTCCACTTGTTGCACCAAATCCTCGGGATCCTTTTTCTCAGCGAGATTCTCCGACGCAGAATGTCCAGTTGACGACACCTTCTGTTGCACTACCTGCACATTGCCGCGATTCTTTTGAAATGAGGTCAATGCGCGAACGTAGTCGTTGATTCCATTGACGTCGTCCCAGGCATTCCTATTCTGAGCAAAAGCGGTCCAGGGATCGGTATCGTTGAGCTTAATCGTGGGAGTCGGTGGTTCCAACTTCGAATCAGATGTGACTTCCAGCTCATCAGCATAGGCAGCCTCGGAGTCTGCAGGCTTGTGCGGAGTAGTTGGCTCGTCGTCAATGAACTTCCGTGTCGGTTTCGTTTGGCGCTCCTCCCATGGAAAGATTGGTTTGGGCTTCTTTTCTGCTTCCTGTTTAGGTGGCGGGGGTACTTGGTAGTACATGTCCTTTGGCGGCTCCGGGTATGTCTGTGGTGGACGAAAGGGAGTCTTGTCCGAGCTGAACTGGTAAACTTGCACGGGAAAGTTGGCAGCTTCTGGTGCAGTTTCGAGAGGCGGGGCCCCTCGAGTAGCATCCCACTCCATATATGGAGCAGAAAAAATGCGTTGCTCGGCAGTAGGAGTGGGTTGCACGTTACCCTGATCAAGATTCTCGGAGGGCTCTCCTGGCTCTGTCATCGGCGGGGTCGCTGCGCGTGTCGGCTGATGTTCCTCTGCAGGATGGTGTGACTGCTGCTGAACATCAATTGGATGTACTGGATAGCCCGTAGCATAGTACGTCTGCGCTGCTGGCTTGTAGTCCTGCACGAGTTCCGTGATCGGATGTCGCTGCCCGCCGATGTACTGCCTGGTCTGCTCGTTGATGCTTAGCACTCAAGTCAATCGAACACGGCCGCTTCACTTACCGAGACCTGGAAATGTCGATCGTACACCGCCCACCATCTGCTGAGCATTTCTTGAAAGGCACCAGGCGCGCCATGCGCCTCTCTATCGCGCTGCCAGGGTTTCTCCTTGCCGATAAAATGCACCATGCTGATACCATTCTTCCAGTATCGATATGCCGGCTCGTATTGATAGTTGGCACTGGGTGTGGTGTTGTACTTGAAGCTCAGTCTCTTCCACGGACGATGCTCGTAGTACTGGTTGAGCAGACCTTGGTCTGCACCATCAAAGCTATCTCCAGCATTTGCCAGCCCTCGCAGAGCATAGTATTCACCCATGTCTGGCGTCAGAACCATGACGCCCGTGTTGAACGCATCTGGCCATCCCACGTCTGGTGCCGCAGCGAATGTCTCCGTGATGTCAAAGAGCTCTTCTGGCGCACGCAGAGCAACCACGTCCGCATCGATGTACACAATTTTGCGGAACTGCACCTGTCGCCATAGATGGATCTTCGTAAAGGTGTACAGCAGGTCGGGTCGGTTCATGAGATAGAGGTTGCCCGGACGGGGATTGCCAATGCGCTCGATTGGTATGACATAGTTGTAAAGAGACTATTGAACCAGTCAATAACGCTGAAGAGTCCCGAGGGCGGACGCCCCGTCTGGTCTGCAGCTGGATACCTGGAGTTCTTCAATCGTGCTGGCCTGTAGCGACTCTGCGAGTATGAGACAGGCCAGCTTCTTCGTCGTGCCGCAGTCTCTGAGAGAATGTGCGAGCACCGCCGCGCCTGCGAGAGTCTTGGGTCAGCATCTGGCCTTACCACTACTGACTGTCGTGATGCTGCCGTCGACGAGGGTCGCGTCGTGTCGTCGTAGGGGAAAGAGTTTCCACGGAGGCTTACCGGGTAAATACTCATCGTTCAGCACCAGCTGCGAGGTTGCTGTTAGCTACCTGAGGTTCTGCACAATATGATATACGTGCCGTCCGTCGTCGCTGCGTAACTCACCGTGCAATACACATCCTCCTGGCCGGCCATGACTGCTCCTGCTCCTGCTCCTGCGACCGCTCGAGCATTGGTGAAGGTCAATGAAAGCCGCTTTGTGAAAGGCTGGGATCTCGTATATAGTAGGTAAGGTATGGTGCATGTGCCGCACGCATGCACGCACGCACGCGCAGCTTCTCCAGCTTCTCCACTCTGGCCGGACGACCACGATACATACAATACCTAGTTGTAATCCAAATCGACGCCCGTTCACGCCGAGCCAGCCCATAGAGACCGGTGTTGAGATGTATCAGGCCCACCTCGACCAGCCGTTATTTTACAGCTGCACCGCTCGATAAGACGGGAACCACGCACGCCGCTATAGAACTAGTGTTCTATCAATGCGGTGGCAGGAACTGCAATATAGCCTGCTACGGTACATATATACAACAACAACACAACACCACCACCACCACCACCACCACCACCTGAACCAAGCTTCCATAGCTACAGGTACCTCCGGAGGTAGCTTGCACACAGCTTCTACCGAGACAGAGCTCAGAACCCTGAAATGGCACGTAAAATTACGTATCGACCAGGTTAGGTACCTCCGGTAGTAAGATGTACATGTGATATAGTTCTACCGTAGCCGACGGAAGTCTGAGTCTATTCTATTCCCCGCCTCTGTATTGACACAGCTTCCACAGCTTTCGCAGCTTTCATACACCGAATTGTTTCTAATGCAGCAATGCTTGCACTCGTGCAGATCAAAAGCTCGCGTGACAAAAAACATGGGCAAGATCTCGACCGCATGCCCCTTCGCCCCGCCTGGAATTCACCGCTGTGTCACATTGCGGATATCAGGGCATCTGCTGGGTACCATTCCAAGGATATAGGCGCCCGTGCTTCCATCGGGTCGGAAAGGGCATGTCTTTGGATCAGATTCCATACCAGGTACATTTCCACATCGATCGAAGTCTGAGGTCAGAAACCGTGCGGCAAGGCACTGTCACAACTTACAAGGGCAATTTTTCCAGGTTCTCATGGATAATTAACTACTACTGTAGTGCCAGCCATTTCTGTTTTGGCTGTATTCCTTTCAGCCAGTCTTGTCTTCGCAGTTTGCACTGTTGTGCCTTCATATTCCTTTCACAGCTATCACTCCTCTTGTCCCTCATTGTCTCATTTATCCTGCGGTTCCTCCACCAGACTGTCCGCCCCCGCTCTTGGTGGGACTTCCTCGTCCACTAGTCCTCTGCCTCTCGCTCCCACCCCCGGTCTGGTCTTCGCTACCCTGTGCTTTTCCCTTCTGCGCCTCTGTATTGGTGTGACTGATCTCGTGGTTCGCCGGACTCGCATTCAGAGGGCTATTCTTTTCCTGCACACAGAAACTCATACTATTAGCTTTGCAACAACATGCCAGTCTTCCTGGCCGGATTACCGCTCATGCGCTCAGAGCAGTAGTAGCAAAGAGGTTGGTGCTTTTTGACAGGATTGATTCGGGTTAACTCACACCCCCGCTCTCCTCTGCCGCACTCTGACTTTCACTCTCCGGGCTCGTTTTGCTCGGATCAAACGCCGCTGATTCTTGAGCAGCTTGATTATCTCCGCCGGATTTGCTGTACTCGTTCGATGTCGTGTCAATGCTATCTTTGTCTTGTCCAGCCTTCGACGCCAGGGATCGTAGTGGTGAGGTTTGGAATTGGCGTATCACAAGTTGTTGTCGCTGGGAGACGAAGCTCCGCCGGATGGTGCGTGGAAACATTGCAGTACCTGTAGTCGAGATTGTTGTTGGCGTGGTTGGTTGGTGCAAGAAGCCGAAGGATCGTAACAAGTAAGAAGTCGATCGTGGATGATCATTGCTCTCTGTGGAGCTTGAGGAACAGCATGTACGCTTCATTACATCATTTTCGTCACTTCCTTCTGAAATTGGTACATACATGTACCTTATATGGAGCAGCTGGGTCCGGGAGGATATGATTCGCTATTGACGCAGAACTGACAATAGTACCTAGGTAGGTAATCAACCTCTACATGTATGCTCTATAAGGTACCTACCTGTACTCACTAGCAACGCATCAGTCTAGTACACCTCCAAGATGTAACGGTGTTCCTCCTTGAGCTTCTCAATCTCCTTCGCACCGCTGACCTTCTTCTTGCCCTCGGCCTTCGCTTCCGTCTCCACAGCTTCCTCCAAAACATTCTGCACATCTGGCACTGGCCATGTAGGACCGCAAAGATAGAATGCACCTTCTTCTCGCAGATAAGCTCTGCGGATATCTCCCAGGGTCTGGCGCATACGATCCTGAATGTAGATCTTCTGTGGCTGATCACGAGAGAAAGCAGCTCCAAGCAAAGTGATGATCCCAGCGTCTTGGTATGCTTCCCATTCTTCGCCATACAGGTACTCTTCCCGCTTGTGACGAGAACCCATGTAGAGGAACACGTCACCGATTGGCATGCCTTGAGAGCGTTGCCAGGCCCGCTCTTGGACAAAGGCACGGAATGGCGCAAGACCAGTTCCCAGACCTGCCATGATGATGGGCTGAGTCGTCTTGGGCGGCAGTTTCATGACTGAGGGTTTGACGGATACGGTGACTGGAGCACCGACGGGCAGACTGTTGAGATAACGAGTCGCTTGTCCGAAACGATCGCGTCCCTTGGGGTCAACCCAATTGACTGTGACGATGAGCAAGCTCACGCTATTTGGTGTGACCTTCTGGGAAGATGCAATCGAGTATTCTCTTCGCTTCATTGGGCTGACGATGCGGGCGATGTCGTGGAAACCCGGGTGAGCGGACTTGAACTCAAGCAGAATATCTGCGTAGGTGACAGTGTCAACCTCGGCGCGGCGTTTGAGCTCGACGGTGGCCTCCTGGTTGCCCCCGGTGCCCAGCATCAACAGTTGAGTCTTCTCCGCCTCGTCATCTGCAAACTCGCTGAGCGCTTCATAGAAACGCTTTGGTGGACGACCGAAAATATCGACGTTTTGCAGCAATGCTTGGTAGACTGTACGATTCTCCAGCAGATTGGGGTCCTCACGAGAAGGAACCTCCACGATCTCGTCTGGGTTGAGACCGTACCACTTGATGAACTCGTCCACTTCCCGAGAATCATTCTCCGCATGGATGCCCAAGGCCTCGCCAATCTCGTACTTGACGCCACTGTTGCCAAGATCGAATTCGATGTGGAAGATGTTTCGATCGTAGGTCAATGGTGTCAGTCTCCGGTGTTCCTTGATGTGCACAATTGCCGTCTTAGCACTAACATCAGGACGAAGGGCGCTCTTGGTACCGTATGCCTCCTTGAACACCAAGCCCTTGGCCGCAATTCGCCAGTTCTTCAGCAGAGATGGTGGCTCTGCAGTTTCGCTTTCGTACGGTGCAAAGCTGTTGATGCTCAAATCCTCTGCCGGTGGCAAAGTCTCGTTGGCCTCGGGCTCGACAGTGAGCCAGCTTTCAGGAATTTCAACCTTCTTCAACGCTTGCTCCAGCTGTTCAACCAGTGCATAAAGGGCATCACCAGCGGCTTGCAGCTTCTTGACGCCAGCCTCGAACAAATCTGGTTTGGCAAGCTTGAGGAAGGCGAATTGCAGCAGGTAAGCCTCGAGTTCTGCGTTCTCCTCGACCTTGGGGCTGGCCGCCGGATCGAGCACCCAAAGTGAGCGCTTTCCGGTGGCAATTGCCTTGCGGACAGGAGCCTTGAGCTTCTTCTCGGCATCATCATCCTTCCATCCTGGTACCTTGAGAAGTACTGTGCCTTCAGGTTTCAAACTAGCAACCACAGAAAAGTCCTTTAGCAGCTGCTCGCTACCAATGACCACGACGTCAGCATTCTTGATGCTGTACGCAGTCTCGATGCTGCGGGATGAGGTGCGCAAGTCCGTTCTGAGTGCGCCACCCTGCACCAAATTGTCGTGACCAGAACGTACGGAAACATTGAGTGCGCTGTCATCCGCGAGAAGTTGACCAAGCATCACAGGGGCACTTGCACTATGGCTGGAGTCGACATCCCAGAAGGTATACTGCTTTGCATCCTTGTCGCCGAGTGTCAAGACAGAGCTTTGTGGCTCATCGTTTGAAACGGCTTGCTGCAAGAGAGTCTCAATCCTGGCAATCGTCCAGACTGTCTCGCGGGCATATTTGATATCGTAGACACTAGGAGATCTTCCAGAAGTCATGCTTTGAAAGTTGGTCGCAGCAAGTACATCAGCATACAAGTTGCTGGCCACACTCGCATCCAGTGCCGCAGCCTGATCATGAACCTGTCCTAGGACAGCGATGTGCTGGGTGCTGGCAGGCAAAGCAGCTAGGAACTCGTCTTCCACGAAAGGCCGGTAGACACGAACGTTGATCACACCGATCTTCACACCCTGCTCTGCAAGAGCCTCGGCGACCTGAGCGGCAATGCTAGCCTCGACAGTACCGAAGACAACAGTCACGCTGTCTGGCTGTGCATGGCCGTAATACTCGAATGCTTTGTACTCGGTGCCTAACTCCGCGTTGAACGCATTGAGGAGTTTCAACAACTTGCCCTCGTTTGTCAAACGCTTCGATTGCCTGTCTTCCTGCGTGCTCTGTAGAACACTGTCATAAGTGCGCTTCAAACTCGGCACGTTCAGCACATCAATCACTCGAGTCGTCTCACGGCCCACTGTGATACCGTCATAGGTGTGAATGGTCGGGAGGATCGATGCGAGGAGTGTGGATAGAAGTGACATGTGCTGAATTTCAAAGGCGCTCCTGCTAGCCACCAGGCCCAAGCCCAACTCTTCCGCCAGCGCGAGGGATGTAGCATAATCGGTGACGAGGCCCGCCTTCGTATCGGCAGCATAATCGACAGCGGCCACTTGAAGGGCAGTAGGATTGGCAACATCATACAGCAGGCTCAACTGGTCCAACTGTGGTCGGAATTGTTGCAAAGTGGCAGTGCTCGCAATGATCGACTGCGGCACATGTCTGCGGCTCAAGTCGAAGTCGGGACTGAACATGTATCCCAGCGCAATGCTGCCAGCTCCATTTCTAGTTTGTAGACACTGCACCGCCGTCACCGCACCGTGTGCATTCTTCTCGTGGCTGTCTCGCCACGCGCGTGCCGCCACATCGAGATCGAAGGAGTCGGGCGAGTAGCAGAAGAGGTGATCGGAGAGGGCGTACGCGACCTGCTGCACCAGTGTCTGCGCAGTCAAATACGTCGGACCAGACAGCGCTTCCAAGGCAATGTCTTGTCCGAACGGCAGCGCTGCGGACTTTCGCGAGAGGGTGTTGCTGGTGGTGGTCGTCGTCGTCGCACCGCCAGTGGTCTGAGGGAGTCCCATCGTGCCGACCAAGCGTTTCGGTCTGTCGTTCCGTGGGCGCCGAGGTGTGACCACAGATGTTCGAGATTCGTTCGTCTTCCTGCTTCTGTTCCTTACTCCTTCTTCTTCTTCTTCTTCACACTACTCGATATGAAGATGCAACGAGTGTCCGAAGTGTGCGCAAGAATAAAGAATTAGTTGAAGATTGTTGTCAACATAAATTTGTCAGCGCAATGGCGAAATGGAGAGCTAGAATGAGGTGGAACAAAAAAATTGGCTCCCGCCTTTGGTTGAGCACGCCATTTCACATGCACATGTCTCCATTTATGCTGAATCAGGGTCTTTATGCCCGTACTTCTCCACAACATGCATGGCACATCTTCAGGAGAAGCTTTCGTGAGTGAATCTCTCTGCAACCATGCACACGTGATAGCTGTAGTAGGAAGGTGAGAAGTGGATGCCTTCAATTGAGCTCAATACACAGCAATTAGACTAGGGTATAAAGGTAATGGTGATGGTATTCATCATCACCATAGAAGTCTCGGAGCTGCTACTCCGCTCGTCCGTCGGCGCCTCCTGGCGATCCCTCCTACCACTATCACACATCTCGCCATTCCGACAGACAATCGTCACGTCCGAAGCCGAGGCGACGTGACAGTCCTCATCAGATGAGATGAGGCTGCTAAAGAACGCACGGACATCGATCGCCGATAGACTAGTAGGCACATTTCGCTCAGTAACTTTTCGAACAATCTTACAGATTAAAAGGGTTACTTGTTGCCGTTATTTACCCTCGGGGAAATCCTCCAACGGACCTGATGTCGCAGACATTCCAGGTGCAGCTTTTACTGGCGCTTGCGCAGCAGCAGAAGTTTCTCCTGATGCAGGCACTTTCTTCTCGTCTGTCACCGCTGCCGCCGAGGTTTCCGTTGCGGGTGTTGGAGCTGGCTCCACAGTCTCCGTTGCTGTTGTTGCTGCAGTTGCTGCAGGAACAGCTGGCGGAGCATTCTCAATTGTCACTGCAGGAGTTGGCGGTGGAGCTGTCTCTTTCTCGACAACCTTCTCCTCTGCTGGTGGCAATGAGCTTTCCTTCACTGGCCCATTAGTCGTCTCTGCAACTGGCGGTGCTTCTGCCGTGGTTTCCGTCTTTGGCGGAGGAGCAGGAGGGGTGTCCAGGGCTGATACAGGCGCTGATGGTGCTGGTGTATCCGTGGCAGGAGAAACGCCAGAAGTCTCTGTGGACGGCGCTTTCGGCAAAGCTGCTTCTTCGCTGGGCGCAGGTGCTGTTGTGCTCGGGACCGCTGCAGTATCTGGCGCGCTTGACGGCTCAGAGGGCAGCTGTTTGTTCGTATCTGGTGCTGCAGTTGAGGCAGAAGGCGCACTCTGTTCTACCGCTGGCTTCGAGGCTGGTTGGTCGGGGGCAGCGGCTTCGGGCTTCGTGGCTTCGGACTTCGTGGCTTCGGGCTTCGTGGCTTCAGGCTTCGTGGCTTCAGGCTTCGTAGCTTCGGGCTTCGTGGCCTCGGGGACGGCGGTCGGAGTGGTAGATGGCTTCGCAGGTGGTTCGGCGGCGCTTTCTTGCTTGTTCTTCTTCCCTCGCTTGAGCATGCCCTTGAACAAGCCCTTCAGCCTCTCTACCGCATCGGGAGCTGTTCGGCACGCAGCTTGTCAGTAGCTGGTCGCGACGCGTGGGACCACGCGATCCTCCACTTACGAACGCCTGGCATGATGATGGTGGTGGTGGTAGTGGTGGTGATGGGCGAGCAGGAGGTTTACCGCTCTCAGTGAAATAGAGAGGACGCGACAAACGTGGCAAGCTACGGGTCAGCAGCAGCAGTCAGCAAGCAGACAGCGCAGCAGTCATTCAGGTAGGTCAAAGTAGAACTATGAGTAAGGTATGGGGGAGAAGAGCAAGCCTTTTGGCAGGCAATCCTTTCCCTCGTGGCGTCAGACTGTCAGTGCTCTCGCCAGTTGTTGACACCCACCGTGCTTGCCGAAATGAAGCAGAGATCGACCAGAGTGGCAGAGAGTGGCAGAAAGGAAGGGGTGTGGCACCTGCGCGGCTTGGTTAATGAGATACGCTGGTGACCCTGGGCCCTGGCTGGCCACTCCTGGACTCCTGGAGTCCTTGTCCCGTTGGAACTACCTCCTAGGCGAACGAGGAGAACTCGAGGTCGGAGATGCGTTTAGTGGGGTGATACTGTATGGCGTGGCAGTCCAAGACACGGAGCGCTTGCGTGCGTGTCTGTGTTACAGAGTGTGCTACTGTACCTCCTATAGACCTTACCTCCAGGTATGCGTGGGTGAAGCTGTCGTGTCGCGTGCGGTTTGCTGAAGAGCGGTGGTAGTTCTACCTTCGCACTAGCTCTACAGTAGTAACGCACACGGTCGTTTCAGATCCGAGTGCTCTGGAGGCTCTGACTGGAAATAGATGTGGACTTTGCTACTCATCACATATTATAATCGTTCTAAAAGGCACGGTAGCCATTAGAACTCCCTACCTCCTACGCGACCTACTAGGCTACTAGTAGCGACCCGACGCGCGCGCTTCCCGGGTGAGGGTCACCAGCACATGTCACGTGACTGAGGCAGGTGTCGGAGTCTAGTGGGAGGTACCGTACCTTACTGGTCGGTGACTGCAGGTGGTTAGTCTGCTTACATAACATTGCGGGGCAAAACGTGCTTTCTACCTGTCGTTCAAGTTGCGCTGCCTCTGCTCGTACAAGAGTACTGTACCTACCTAAAGCGACCGTATCGTCCACCTACTCCACCCGCTGCTTCATACTACTGCTACTCTAACCACAACTACGACTGCGACTGGATCTCCCACAACCAATCCTCCACCACCACTACCACCACTACCACCACTACCACCACCACCACCCACTCTTCACCACCGCGAACACCACCACCACGGCCGACCTCGACCCCATCTCGCGAGCGACACGCGTTGCTGCTCAACTGACCACTGCCCGAGAGCTTCTCTGGGACCCGACATATACAGGCAAGGAGGCGCCCAAGACCCGACTGCACCCGACCCACGTCGGCACCCTCAACGTCGACAACCGCACCGACAGTAACATCTCGGTGCGGTCTCTAGGCGGTAGCCACAAGGTTGAGCCGATGGACAAGCGCCATCCCTCCAGCTTTCAACAGCTGGAAAAGCTCGGTGAAGGCACTTATGCTACGGTGCGTGTAGCTCCTCCGCGCCCGCGCGCGCTGCAAGGAAGCCCTAGGGTAGACGCTGACGAGGTCGCAGGTCTTCAAAGGCCGCAATGGGCAGACGGGCCAGTTCGTGGCTCTGAAAGAAATCCATCTGGACAGCGAGGAGGGGACACCTAGCACCGCAATCCGCGAAATCTCGTTGATGAAAGAGCTCAAGCACGAGAATATTGTCAGCTTGTACGATGTTATCCACACCGAAAACAAGCTCATGCTGGTATTCGAGTACATGGACAAAGATTTGAAAAAGTACATGGACAGCTATCAAAATCCCGCCGGCGGCACCCGAGGTGCACTCGATGCGGGCACGGTAAAGAGCTTCATGTGGCAACTGCTACGAGGTATTGCCTTTTGCCACGAAAACCGTGTCCTGCACCGCGATCTCAAGCCCCAGAACCTCTTGATCAACGCACAGGGACAACTGAAACTGGGAGACTTTGGACTTGCACGTGCATTTGGCATTCCTGTCAATACCTTCTCCAACGAAGTGGTAACGCTGTGGTACCGTGCTCCCGATGTGTTATTGGGCAGTCGCACGTACAATACCAGCATCGACATCTGGAGTGCTGGTTGTATCATGGCAGAAATGTTCACTGGGCGACCGCTGTTCCCTGGCACCACAAACGAAGACCAGCTACTCAAGATCTTCCGGCTCATGGGCACCCCATCCGAGCGCAGCTGGCCCGGTATCAGTAGTTTTGCCGAGTACAAGCAAACATGGCCCGTCTATGCTACGCAAGAGCTCCGCGCCATTCTGCCCCAAATTGATACGCAAGGTCTGCACCTGTTGAGTCAACTGTTACAGCTTCAGCCCGAAAGGCGTTGGTCTGCGGAACAGGCCTTGGCTCATCCCTGGTTCACCGAGCTCAATGCACGTAGTCAGGCAGCTGCATCCGGAGCTTTCACGAATCCGGTACCTGGAATGGCGGTAGGACAGCAGCGTGCTTACTGATCCACATTATGTGTTGATTGCACTTGGCCCTCGGGTGGCTTGACCACTTGCGAGGCCGTGTCTGTGATCGATGCAGTTCATGCGCGAAGGCGAAAACCCATGGTTCACCTTCGCGTCTAGCCAACGAGGAGCAGGTGGAGCACTTTACGTGTTGTATGACTGTCGAGAAGTCTAGAATGCAACCTGCTGATCAGGGATGATCTTACCTCACGGCGATCGACATCATGCTTGCTTATGGCTATATCTCAGAGGAGGTACTCGAGCGTGCCCGAGAGAGGCACAGCAACGTTGTGGGCGGCTGAAGCCGGCCATGAGAACGAGATTGATCTGAAGCCTGAGTTTAAGCTTCTGGGTTAGCGGCTGGTCTCAAAAGGCTTGTTAGAAGCTTTGCAACGCTTGCTACTTCCTTCGAGTCACTGCTGGGACGCTTGTGGAAGACCGATCAATAACATGATTTGAGTCCATCAACTGTGTCTGAGGGAGAAGATGCAGAGACTCGAGGCTTCCCTGAGCCGTTGCAGCTCAGATATAGGCAGATTCCAAAGCGCCGCTCCCCAAATCCACGAGCCTGCATCTCTCTCTCTCTCTCTCCACTCGTGGCACGTTCCCAGCCATCTGCATCTCCCTCTCCGTATAAAGACTACCCTGGGTATCGATCACGTAGTTCTTGGAAGTCTTACAACACATAATTCTCCGCATGCAAATAAACCTCCACCACCTCTCCCTTGAAAACTTTACTCTGCAACCCCGCCACCGTCTTACTCACATCCATTCTCATCCCCGCCGGCCCACACACAAACACACACGCCTTGCTTCCCGCCGCATTCCATTCTTTGCTCATTTCTTGGAGCATATACGAGAGT
The DNA here is from genome assembly GCF_000320565.1 of Sphaerulina musiva SO2202. Classification (NCBI taxonomy): domain Eukaryota; kingdom Fungi; phylum Ascomycota; class Dothideomycetes; order Mycosphaerellales; family Mycosphaerellaceae; genus Sphaerulina; species Sphaerulina musiva. The sequence goes on from NW_016017383.1 coordinate 3,865,570, forward strand.
TCTGGTCGGCCCCATTCGATGCTCCAGCCTGCTGCTGCTGTTGAGGCTGAGGTTGATTGGAGACGGGGTTTGATGGTTGCGGGTAGGAAGGCGAATCTCTGTTTGGAGGGTTTGGTGTGTTAGAGCAGATGAGATGATGATGACGGGTGAGGGGGAAGGGGGAGGGGAGGGGGAAAGGGAAAATTTACCATGAGATTTTTTTGAAAATCAGTTGGAGTAGAAGGAAAGCCGAAATCGAAATCTTGCAGTGCTGCAGCTGCTGTTGCTGCCGGGGGAACTTTGGTCTGGATTTGCGACTGCTGTTGCTCCTGCAGTGGTGGCGATGGTATTGCCATCTTCTCCGCAGAAGTAGTATCCAATGAAGAAAGCTGTTGTTTCCACTTCCTCTTTTCATGCGGGTAAGTAGTAGTAGCAGTAGCAGTAGAATGCGGTGTATCTCCTTCTGCATATGCGCACGAAGAAAAATCTGGAGCATGAAGTTGCAAACCAGAACGATGTGAAGGATGTGGAGGAGGAGGAGGAGGGATCCTCTGTGATAGAGGGCTTCGCATTGGCTTCAGATGAGCCTCAGGAAGAGGTCGTAAGCGATCTGTACTCTCCTCTCGAAGCTCTTTTTCGTGTGCCAAATCTCCATATGCTTCGGCTTCGGCTTCGGCTTCGGTTTCGAGTGATAATGCCGAGTGTCGTTGAGTGTTTGAAGCTGTGGAATAGCGGCGGTTGGGGTTTGAGTTGAGGGAATGTTTGCTTTTGTTGTTGCTTGCGATTTTGTGAAAGATGTCTGAGACTTTGTTGTCGTGAAAGAGCGAACTCACAGGTCCGGGTCTAGGTCTACCACCAGGCAGATGTGCTGCGCTGACGAAGTTTCCGGTTTGTTGTTGTTGACGCTTCGCGCCTGTAATATAGAATTGACAACTCACGGTATCAGGAGGTGCGAATTCGCGACAGATACGAAGTTCTTCTTTGAACCATTCCATCGTCTCGGGACGCTTCATCGCCCAGAGGAGGTGTATCGATCTCGTGACCGCCTTGCCGTCTCGCATGCGTTTGATGAGATCGAGGAGCTGAGAGACGATGGCCGTGATGCCCGTTCCTCCTGCGATGAGGACTACGTGCTCGAATGAGTCCAGTCGGCGACGCATACCACCGTATGGCCCGTCGATGAAGGCGCGATACGTCCACCATGGTCCATGATCCAATGCACTGTCCAGAACCTTTTTGGTAAAACCGCCGAAAGGTCGGAAGACGACCACCATGTCTCTGTATTGTTCTCCGTACTCGGAAGGGTAGTCGTCACTACAGAGCGAGGCGATGGTGAAGGGGTGATTCTCGAAAAGAGAAACACCAGGCATGCGGAGGTAGATGTACTGGCCGGGCTTCCAACGAACTCGAGTTGGTATTGTGACCTTGACTGCATTGTCTTCCAATACGGTCACCGCAGCCTCCTCGCCTATGCCCCAAGAGATCTGGAATGGATTGGTCCAGTTGAGATACAGAAGCCTAAAAATATAGGATGCGAGCCATATCGCAGTGGTCGCCCACAGATAGTGCCAAGAGGTCAAGTAATTATGACAATGCCAGAAGAGGAGTCCTAGCAGTGCAATGGAGACGGGAACATGCACGACGACAAAGAGCTCGTAGAATTTGCGTCTAAGGGGTCCAAGCGAGTGCACGCAGAGAAAGATTGCGGGCACGAGAGCAGCAATTCCTGTGAGCTGCAAGTCAGATTTTTGTCACTATCATTCATTGGTGGATGCTTGCATACCTGTGCCATAGATGTACACGCCAGACTGTTGAGCTTGCAGCAGACGATGAAACTCTTGCATGCCTCCGTCGTCCCAGACTGGAGTGACATAGAAAGGCACTGTGTGTATAATGCTCAGGATGAGAAAGATGTAAGCCAGCCAGCGATGCAACACATTCAATCTCTCGTGGCCGATTCCAGTGAGTAGCGAGATGAGGTTGGCTTTCATGCTCAATCCAACAATCCAGGGCATCAAAGCTACGGCAATCATCCCAGATCGGATCGCAAGCGGTGGAGACCCGAATTGTATTGATTGCCAGTATAGTGGCTGTGGTATAAACGTATAAAGCAGCGTGAACGCGAGCGCGGCAAGGGCAATGAGGCATACTCCAACCGAGGGAAAGACGATTGGTCTGAGCTGCTTATGCACTCGCAGACTCGGTATGGGTCGATAGAGAACGTAGCGAAAGGCCGCCAATGTGTTTTTGAGAATCCACGGCATAGAGGGCTGCTCGACTTCTGGCAATGGCGCTTTTGGAACCGGCTGTTCTAGTGAAAAGAACTTGCGTGTCGATCGATCTGTCGCCAGAGCGGATAGCTCATAGTCGGTGGCTGGGGACGCACTCATGGCGAGGTTTTCAATGGATTCCTTGTGTGCAGCTATTCGCACCTTGTCGCCAAAGAAGTGGTACCACCGTATTATTGCCGTTGCTACCAAGAGAATGATGCTGAACCATACCCAGCCTAAAGCGTACTTGCCAGAATCTTCCCTAGACACCATCACACATCTGTCAGCAAACACAGCTGAGCCAGAACCTCGATTCCTGACTGTCCAGACTTACCATGGATCTCGCGTATGAGCTTCAATTAAGCCTGCTGGACTGGTGCTGTTGCAGCAAGGTATAGACACACGTTTTTGCATTGAGGGCGCATCGGCCGAGACATCGCTGGGGGTATATGATGCCCCATCATGGAGGAATTCCAGAGCGAGACCTACACGCCTGGTGAGGATTTCTGCAACACCGGCCATGTTCAGTCGTGAAGCAGGTGCTTCAATCCACGAGCTATAGAACCAGTATCGTCAAACGCACCACGGAGGAGTCTGTTGCCGTTAGGTCCCACCAGCTTAGGGCGTCACTATGATCCCAGAGCAGGTTCCGATCTGTAGTAAGTGGTGCAACAAACTCCAAGTTGGGCGCTCGCGACTCGCGAGTCACAACGGGTATATCCAGCTCCACGGTTGCAGTCTAGTCGCATCAGATTCTGTGTCCACATGTATTCACTTCATCTCGATCATCGTCACCGATTGCCGTGCGCAGACGAAAACATCAGGTGGCAGTCCAGAGTGGTCGACTGAACAAACGCGGGTGAAGAAGCCAAACCGATTCTTGATAAACTTGGTGGAAGAGGAAATGTACATCACCCCAACTAGATAGTGCGATGCGATGTGCAAGAACCTGCATGCACTATCACCTGCCGAGGAAGCCATGCACACCAGTGATGGGTGATCATCACAATCTTTGTGCACATCGCATACTTCTAGAAACCGACAAAGTCAAAGTGCCGTGATAGAGCTTCTGGAGCTTTACTTGATGAGACTACGAAGTGGTCAATACGCCTGATGTCAGCAATCAGCATTAAATTGGTTGGCTGTGCGGAATAGGGGATATTCCCTCGTGTCAGTGGCGAGGGCTGCGGAGGTAACTACTTCAGCATCGCTGCAGTGTGCAACGCCGCATCTGTTCTGGACCCGGTTATCGTCTGTGGCTCTTGATGATAGTTCTACTGCGGCGGTGTTATCAGTATAATGCGAACAGGAGATCGGCTGAGCACTCGTGACTGGCGCTGCCTATTGAGGCGATGCGTTCGCATATTTGCCTGAATCTGCCTCTTCAATTCGCCCGAGCTCTACTGAACATTATCGAGACTCCACCACCTCGACAGCGAATGAGTTCGGTTGATGGATCCAAGAAACAACAAGGTGAATGGGAGGTGCAGGTGGACGACTCTAAGAGGATGTCTAGCCGCCGACGCTATGGTGAGGTCGAATTCTGGCTGCTCATTGGCCACGGACATCCCGGTCAGATCGACTTTCCATGTGCACGTGCAAGCAATTCGTAGCGAGCAAAGCCTGTGATTCGCGAATTGCATTGGGGTGATATGAATGGACAATATCAATGCCTTTCTGTTCGTGCTAGGCGAATCATGTCTGTCGGTCGGGACCTAGCATCCTGTCAACGTCGTCCTCAATCAACCCAGCAGAGCCACGGAGATCAATCTCATTGCAAGTTTGATCTTACGACAAAATCATCTGTATTTTGCGCTGTCGCTGCGAAAATGGCTATGATCCATAGCTGCACGCTTGACATTGTGGGACCCAAGCTGGATGTTGCCCGAGTTCTCGACTTGAGGCACGTTCAAATTGGTGCTAAAGGCTGGTCGCAGCTACCATAGCATCGCTCTCTCTCCTAGTGATTCCGCCACGTGTTCGCCACATCAGGAAGGCTTGACAGGAGGATTGGGGTTTTATATGTCCAGGTCTAATTTCCGCAGCTGTATGACGGGTTTCGACCTGTTCGTGTGTTCCACTGGTACGTGACATGATCGTGATGGGGACAGCATTCACACTCCTCATCGTGCAAAGCATGTATTCTTACTTGAATTTGCTGGCCGGTATCTTGCTCGAGCAGGTTGTGCTCAGTCTCCATCGTCGTCGACTTCCTCGAGCTGCACCACACGTTTCGTACTCGATGGCTCTTGTTCCTGTCGAGGATCCAGACCTTTCATCTCCTCCTCGAAGCGCTTCAACTGCAGCTCCATGTCCACATCAGTGGTGCCTGGCGGCGCTTCTGCCTCCTCTACCTCGATTTCCATCCTGGCGGCCTCCTCTCCCGCCTCCTCGGCAGCTTTCTGCGCAGCATAGTATCCAGCCTTTTCCAGCTTGTCTATCTCCTCTGGCTCCAACAAGCGTCCCTGCCCTTTAACTTGCTTTTGCTTCTGCCTGACTGCAGCAGGCACAAATTTGGTGGCTTCCTTCTTCAGATCTCGGAGCTGAGGCGCGCTGCTGTATACAAGCTGTGGAGGCGGAGGTGCTACGGCAGGCTTCGTGGGTAGAGCGTGAGGCATGCGCTGACCGTCGGGTCCGATTTGAGGGTCGTGAAACTTCTGTCGAGGCATGGGCGGAGGCGTATCGCGAGGCATGGGTATGTTGCGGACTTCCGGATCTGTGTCGCTGCCACTGTCACTGTGTGGGCCGTCTACGTCTCGTCTCCGCTTGCCGAGGTGCTGCCTGCGATCGCGTTGCTCTTGTCGCGCATCACCTCTGTCGCCTCTATCAGTTCTCTCTGTACGACGCTCGTGGCTCGGGAATTTGGGAGCTGCATCTCCCAGAGCCTCTCTGGCGCGCTTGATGCCTCTGATGTCGCGCTCGAGTTGCGCAAGAGTCTCCTTGTCCTTCGGCCGCAGCTGGTTCCTGCTCTCCAATTCCTTCAACTCATCAATCTGCTTCTGCAGGCGTTCCGGGTTGCGGCGCGCGAGTTTCTCATTGCGCTGCTCTTGGACATTCTTCTTCGATTTGGCAATCTCTTTGCGTTTGTCCGCCTTGCGCTGGGCAGCGACGGGGTTGGCCGACTTCTCCTTGGGCATGACTGATCCGGCCGATGAGTGATTGATCCAGTGGGGGAATATCACGAATCAACTTGAAGCAGTTGCAAGTGGAAGAAGGGAAGAAGTGATAGAATGCCTGAGCTATATAACGGCGCTAGTCCGTATTCCACCACGTTTTCATGTGACATTGGAACTTCCACGACCTCCATCTTGTCGACCTCACACTGCCATCAATGTCTAAACGCTCTCATACCGAAATGGCCAGCGCAACAGCTCCGGGCGTTTCATCGCCTTTTATACCAATGTTCGAGCAGTTCCGAGCAGAGCTTGACGAACATCACGATCGCCGCGAAAGAATCAACAAAGCATCTCGCGACATCACCGCAGCATCCAAGAAGATCATCTTCACGCTACAACGGTGAGCGCACTTTTTGCCTATTGTTTGACTCGGCTTTTTGAGCTCACTGTTGTCCTCAGGGTCCGCACATTAAATGCACCTTTACCGCCACCAGTCATCACAGGCAACGAACCTTACCGCAAGAATATCCAAACGCAGTTCACCAGCGTGTGCAATGATCTGTAGGGCGCTGACAGCATCAATTACTAGCAAGAAGCTGAGCTAACCTTGCGTTCTTGCTGACCTGCAGACAAGGGCTCAATGCTCATCGCTATTCTCGACAGATCACTGGCGGTAATCAAGAATGGATGGAAGCTGTATCTTTCGAACATTACCTGACCACAGCAACCCTCATCACATACGAAAGTGCTGCTAGGAAGCTCTCTGAACTGACTGCTCCGTCCATGAACCTGAGTGTAGAAGATTACCTCCTCGGCATCTTTGACATGACAGGTGAATTGATGAAGTTTGCAATCACGACCATGGCGATGAATGGCGAGATGCCCACCATCGATTCTGCGCAAGGTCAGGAGCAGAGAAGTATCTTGAATGATATGCGGTATTTGCGAGCTGCGCTTGAGAAGTTAGACGTGAGTCGTTGGTCATCGGGAAAGGAAGTCGACAAGAAAATGGACGTTATGAAGGCGAGTGTGGAGAAAGTGGAACGAGCGTTGTGAGTGACTGATGATGGATTGCTTTCTGTAGCATGTGTAGCATGAAGGTTACTGATCAAGTCTCAGGTACGGACTGGTTGTACGTGGCGCCGAACGACCTAATGGTGGCTGGTTGCCGGATACAGATGGTGGTGCTGGAAGGGCGATTGACGTCGAAGGGTGAATGCAGAGAAGCAGATGTGATGACAGACACCACTTGGACTTGGACCTGCTATCATGGAGCGAGTGTAGGCGATTACCCCAGTGCTCGAGATGGATGAGCAGTAGATCATGAGAGATACTCGTCAGAGATGACTGTAAGTGAATGTTCGTCGAACCGCTTGAACAGTGCAGTTGTACGGGTCGGCTGCTCAGGTTACACACTGCGGGCTTCAAGAGAGTATTCTGTAGCCACGGATCGAACGAGGCACGAGAGGAGTTCATAACTGGCCAGCATGACTCACCAAATAGTGGCCTATACACATTCGTTCGATTCTTCGAAATACACAGGCTGGAGTCGGTGTCAGATATCAGGATTATGCTCGACAGGAAAATGACAGGGACGGTTCACCAGACTTCCAGGTTTGCTTTCCAGGATCCAGCAGCATCAGCAGGTGTCTCTGCGTTACCAGGACTTTGACACGTGGCGACTATGGATGCATGGAAGACATACGTCCACGTTGTTGTAATACACAGTACGACCAGAGGACAAGGACAGCACAACATACATTGTCATGTAGTCAAGGAATGGTCAAGAGAAACGACCACGACGAGGCACAAACCACTGCGGGCCCTGCGTCATATCTCCAGACGGGCATGCATTGTTGCTCATGTTGTGGCATCTTTTTCGACAACAACACATTTTGCACAAGTCTGCCGAATATCACCGGACGTGGCTATATACACCTATCTGGCGATCCCATCAGACTAACTCTTCCGTATGCTGAATATACAGCCAAAGCCGTGGTTGTTGTCGGTTACCGGGTTGGCGGATTTCGATCTGGTCGATGGTGTATAGAGACTTGCATTAATGCACACTTATGCAGTCATGCACGCCCCTCATCCACATTGGTGAGTAGTGTGGGCAGTGGATTGTCCTAAACTGGTATAGTGTCTTCTGAACTGAGGACATCTCTCGTTCCTCAACGTGATTTGCACGTGCAGGTCAATGTCTACCATGATTATACCTCCTATAGCAACTCGAGCAGGAGGTAGGAGGCACGGACTAGAACTACCTCCTACATGTAAGTGAAGTATACCTCACTTACCCCTTATTTCCAGGACAGTTTGATATGCCAAGCATACTGCATTTCCCCATCCAGGCTCAACACTCGATTATTCCAGCAACGATCTGCCTGCGAACGCCACTGCAGGAGCTGAAGATGCAGTTCGGCCTGCACATCGTGGGGCATCTGCAACAAGCACAGATACCAATAGAACTAGGAGGTAAGACACCTCCGATACGCATAATCTGACGCTGCTGACTGGCTGACTGGCTTGGTCCGATGCAGTCTCAGATGCAACTACACACACTGTCTTCATCTGGCACGATCGTCGGATGTCTCCCGCTTCCACGGCTTCACGACACTCGTGAAGAGCACGACAGCCTCGCACCGGAGGATGTGATTGTGTGCGCAATGCTGGCGCTAATGCATCCTCGTGGTAATGCAAGAAGCTATCATATTTCCTTGCCACCGTAGGCAGGTAAATAGGTAGGGACCGAGCTCATTCAGGCTTCACCATCACTCTTTGCGACCTCCAGAGCGACCTGGTATATCGATATCGACATTGTCCTAACGAGCAGGGACATTGCTCGCGTGCTACCACAACAATGCCGGGCAAGATCACGACACTCATCGGCACCATCAGGCGAAAGCCTGCCACTGCACCAGATGGCAGGTCAGATAGAGAGCTCAACGGCACGACCGAGAAGACTTCCATCATACAGGATCTCAAGCACATGAACATGAAGACTGCTTCCACACTCGGCCAAGGTCTTACCAGTCTGGCTTCAGGAGAACCTCTGGACGACAAAGAGCTGATGTTGGAAAATGGAGTCGCCATGTTGCAGGGTCTGCCACTCAACAGTGGCCTCTCGGCAGCAACAAGTAATGCCTTTATCAAGATGTAATGTCACACACGTCCATGCTGGCTCGATGGACCAGTACTGATAATAATCAGGCTATGGCACGACCTTCCTCACCCAGCTACTACTGTAGCAGGACCGACAGCTCGCTATCGACGACACGATGGAGGTATTGGAAATGATCTTGCGAACGTTGACACGTTGTGGACCACTGCTGATTCCCATGTTCCGACTGATAGGCAACAATAATCCTTGGAACCCCGAAATGGGTAAAGCAGGCACGCCGTATTCTCGTACAGTACCTCCCCTTCGACCCAAAGGCCCCAACCTTCCTGACCCCGAGCTGGTCTTCGAACAACTCCTCAAACGCCCAGACAACGAATTCCGCGAACACCCGTCCGGTCTCAACAGACTCTTCTTCTCATTTGCCACGATTGTGATCCACGAGTGCTTTCAAACCCGCCGAGGCACAGATCAATGGATCAACGAAACTTCGAGTTATGTGGATTTGTCGACGCTCTACGGGAATACCGAAGTGGAGCAGAAGAGAGTTCGAACGTACAACAATGGACTGATCTACAAGGACTCTTATGCTTCTGAAAGAATTGCTATGATGCCTCCTGGAGTGGTCACGCTCCTGGTCATGTTCTCTCGCAATCATAATGTCATCGCCAAGAATTTGTTGTCCATCAATGAAGAGGGAAGATATGGCGAGTGGGACAAGTTGAAGACTGAGGGTAATGAGCCTGGGTGCCAGAAGTGGTATGTAAGGGCTTATTGGGATAGAAGACATGCAAGAGCTTGATCACTGACGGATCCTGTCATCAACAACAGGCAAGACGAGGACATTTTCCAGGTTGCCCGAAACATCAATGTGGGCTTCTTCGCCACTGTCGTGCTCAAGGATTACGTCGCAGCCATTCTCAACACCCCACGAGCCAACTCAACCTGGTCTCTCGACCTCGGCGGTGAGATCAAGGCGGGAGGCAATCGTGTCGAACGAGGGACCGGAAACGTCGTCTCTGTCGAATTTGCAGTTTTGTATCACTGGCACGCAGCACTCTCTGCCGCAGATGCCAAATGGATGGAGGATATCATCAGGAAGAACATCCCCGAGCTGGGCGACTTGACGGAGTTGAACGAGAAGCATTTCATGAAAGTGATGATGGCCGAAGGACACAAATTGAAGAACACCCCACCTCCGAAATGGACATTCGGAGGGATCGAAAGGAATCCTGACGGCAGCTTCAACGATGCCGACCTGGCCAAGATTCTGCTAGATTGTGTCGAAGAGCCCGCTCACGCGTTTGGAGCCCACGGTACGCCTGCTAGTCTGAAGATTGTCGATGTAATGGGCCAGTTGCAAGCGAGAAACTGCTTCAATGTGTGCACGATGAACGAATTTCGCCGATATTTGAACTTGAAGCCGTATGCGAGCTTCAAGGACTGGAACCCCGATCCCAAGACTGCGAGATCAGCGGAGCTGTTGTATGGCCATATTGACAACTTGGAGCTGTATCCGGGATTAATGGCCGAGTGCACCAAGCCTGCCATGCCTGGCAGTGGTGTCTGCCCGGGCCAAACGACCGGACGTGGCATCTTGAACGATGCTGTCGCGCTGGTCCGTGGAGACCGATACCTTTCGTACGACTTGAACAGCTCCACTTTGACGAATTGGGGCTTGGGAAAGATTGGTGTTGTCGCACCAGGTAAGATGAATTGTGTCTCCCAGGCTATTCATATATTTTGTAGCACAATGTTGACCTCGATATCCTCTTCTAGGTTCCTACGGAGGCATGTTACCCAAGATCCTCTTCACTGGTCTTCCGGACAGCTTCACTGGTACTTCTGCATACGCTCTGCTCCCCTTCTACACTCCCAAAGCCGTGAAGAAGATCCTCGAAGGCAATGGTGTGGTCCAGCAATACGACCTCAAGCGTCCTGCAGGAAAGCCCATGGTCGCTGTTCACACCCAGGAAGCTTGCAAGAAGGTTTTTGAAGACCGAGCAACCTTCCGCACCATGTACCAGGCTGCCGTCACGAACTGCACCGATGGCCACGAGTTTATGCTTGGTTGGGATGAACAGAAGAAACACGACGCTCGATCTAATGTAAGACACGGCCACTTTTTCCAGAAACGAAGGAGGAGAAAATCATGAATTGGTACTGATCGCCTTGCTCGCTTGTCTTCTTCTTCTTCTTCATTTAGGTCCTCCACAAAATCTTCTTCGAAGAAGGATTCGAGAAAAACGTCGGAAAATTCTTCCGCGCCAACGTCGCCGCCCTCATCAAGAAAAACTCCCTCACCTACTCCGGCTCCCGTCGCTCCATTGACATTGTCCGCGACGTGACCAACGTGACACCCATCCTCTGGTTGGCCGAAAGGTTTGCCATTCCTCTCAAAAGCGACGAGCATCCCAAAGGGTTGATTTCCCGGCCGCAGCTATTTGATATGTGGCTAGTCCTGTTCATCTACCAGAGTTTTAACATTTTGCCTCGCAACGAGTGGGAACTGCGAGAGGGAGCGATGAAGGCTGCACCGATTCTGAGGGAGATTCTGACGGCGCATTTGAAGACTCAACAAGGAATGAAGGAACATATTGTCGATTGGTTGGCCAAGGGGAGTGCTTACGAGGTGAGTAATTCTTTTTTTTTCTCTTCTCCTCTCCTTTGAACAGAATATCCCTCTCCCCCCCACCGTATGATCGTGAACCATAGCTAACCCCTTTCCCTCCACGCCAGGTCGGTCCCGACGCCGACAGAATCTACAAAGCCCTCCTCCACACCAACCTCCCCCTGGGCGACCTCGTAGGCGACATCATCGGAATTTCCTCCCCCGTAGCAGGAAATCTCACTCAACAAGCCTCCCTCCTCATCGACCTCTTCCTCCTTCCGCAATACGCCACTTACAAATCCCGCATCATCCACCTCGCCCACCAACCCGATGACGACGACGCCTCGAATCGCGAACTTCAAGGTTTCGTCTTTGAGGGGATGCGCCACGCCGGTGTCGTGCCTGGTGTGCCGCGCGTGGCGACTCGGGATACCGTGATTGATGATGGGGAGGAGGAGGAGGAGAGAGGTGGCGGCGCGCAGAAGAAGCAGAAGAAGATTCTGGAGGGCCAAATGGTATTTGTTGCCACGTCAAAAGCGGCCATGGATCCCAAAGCATTTCCTGAACCGGAAAAATTGGATCCGTATAGGCCTTTGAGTAGTTATATTTTATTGGGGCATGTAAGTTTTTCCCTCTCTTCTTTATCCCTTCAAAGAAAAAATTTGGTAATTTTCTCACGCGATTATCTTTTTGTATAGGGCCTTCATTTCTGCTTTGGAGCTCGACTCGTCGCACCTGCTCTCGTGGCAACTTTGAAACAAGTTTTCAAATTGAAAAATCTTCGACGCGCAGCGGGGCGTAGTGGGGAGTTGCATGGAGTGGAACATGAGATTTCGGGGACGGGAGTGATGATGAAGTCGTATTTGGATCATGCTTCAAAGGTATGTTTTTTTCTTTCTTTCTTTCCTTCTTCTTTTTTTTTTTTTGCGGAGAAACTGTTGGTGGGGTTTGGTCGGTGGTGGGGGGCCGATGAACTTACATACTCATAATATGTGAAATGTGATGATGCTAATATTTGACGGGGTCGGTGACGCTATCGAATAGGAGAGTCCGATTCCTACTACGTTGACGCTGGAGTATGATGAGTAAGGAGGTAGAGAAGGAGAGAGGGATGAGATGATGATTCATAATGGCCATGTCGTAGGGGGAACTCAATGAGGAGAGGATAATGGTGATAATCAATGATGAGATGACAGCCAAGAGGGTAAGTTGATAAATGATGAGAAACGATCAAACTTGCATTTGGGGGTATCTTAAATCATCAGTTCCAGTGATTTCTTCGGCCTGATTCACGGCCATCCATAACTCCCACTCTTCCAGTTTAAATGCATGTAAATGACTGACTGACTGACTGACTGAGTCCATATTCCTTCCCCATCCTTCACTCAACAAAATCTTTCATCCTTGTCCTCGACAACGGCACTCATATTGGCCGTCGCACGCTCTATCATCTAGTCGATTCCTTCGTAGCTGCTCATCATCATCATCCACATATCACGCCCTCACTTCAATCAAATCATTGATCATTTGCAAAAACCGTTGACGATACTCTCCACTATCAGTCGTAATACTCATATGCCCCTGTCGATCCACCGTATTGTATACACTAATGAGGGCAGTCATCACTCGAGCGTAGACTTTGTGTTTACTCCAGAAGAAATCTAGGACGCTCGCTCGATATTTCCATTTTCCGTCTGCGGATGTGATGGAGGTGCGCCAACTGGGTGGTGCAATCACGGGAGGTTTGCCTCTCGGTGGCAAGTTTCCTTCTTCTTCTCCTTCTCCTTCATTCGTGGAGGCGGGTTTCGCAGCATCATTATCAGAAGAGGAAGAAGGGTCAGCGGGAATGGGTATTCGGACGAGCATCAGCGAGTAATCGACAGTATTGCAATTGGCGAGTAATCTGGTATCTTTTTGGAGTTGTGCTTTGAGATCTTCAGCTTGATCGAGAGTCAGAATGAGCTTGTCGGGGAAGTTGTCGGCCAACTTGGTCTTGGTGGCCTCGCTCGACAGTGCTCCATGAGCAATGTCTCGTTCGGGATAAAAGTAGGACATGGGTTTCAGGTCATAGTCTTCCCAGTCATCTCGTTTTCCGTGGAGTAAATTCTCCATGACGATGTGATGTGTGGGTGTAATATTCAACAAGGTGCCGATACTGCATTGATAGCATGCGAGAAACGCGGTGATTCGCGTCAGGAGACTATTGGGGTTGTGATACATGTACTCGGCATAGGGTTGCAACAGATCGTTCTTGAAGAAGGAGGACTCAAAACGGCGAGGAATGGACTTGATGATGTACTCTTCATCGTGTGTGGTGAAGAAGGTGGAGCCGGAGAGGCCCATATGTCCTTTGATGGCTTTGAGCAACCTCTTGTGCTCATCGTTGGCGCCAAAGCTGGCCTTGAATTCGCTCTCATCGAGGTGCCAGGCGCCGTGGCGTAGCGCTTGGAATAGTTGTTGGTTGACACACTGCAATTCGAGGCAGTACAGGCAGAAGTAGTTGGGGATGCGAGTGAAGATGCCAGGGCCCTTTTCTGAGCTGTAGATGATGGAGTGTGTAATGCAGCTCGCCGTCACCTGTTCTCGACGTGTCATATCGATGTGATGTGATGGGGTGTGAATAGTGTCGGCGCGAGGTAGAAGTGAAAGGAGAGAGGGAAAGAAGAGAAAAGGAGAGAAAAGAAGAGGAAGAGGAAGAGGAAGAGGAAGAGGAAGAGGTGAAGACGACAAATTCGGCGCCGGTGACCGAGACAGAGTAGTGCAAGACTAGCTAAGGTACATGATGTATACCTGAGGTGCTTGGAGGTGGTGGTGCTTGCGTCGCTGAAAGCTGCCTTGGGTCGCCTTTCAACTTCAAAATAACAATCATGGACATCTTCTACTTGCATTTCCCGTGGTCTATACCATAAAACGAATTCTCTCCTTGCACACATATCATGTCGGGCTATCACGGTACACTCCCTCCCTCCCTTCCTCCCTCCACCCACCCACCACCATTCACCCTCCCATACCTTACACACACACAAGACGCAACTGACCAGTGCACGCCATTCTTCTCACCCACCTCCAGTCGAGCACGGAATCAAGGATGAAGCGCCCCCTTCTGCCCCGAGGCGACGACGTCCCGATCTGTCGACCTTCTTCAGCACCCTCGACGTCGTCGACACGTCCGGCGCACGCGCTCCCTCCAACGCCCACGCAGTTCCTCATCCCAGCGACATCGCCGCTGCCTACCGCACCCTCGCCAATGCCTTTGAGATGATGCGTGGCGCCTCCTCCACCCCCGGCGATGGTTCGAGTGATCTCATGGCCACCCTCGTCGAATCGCTCCTGCAAGGCGCCGAACACCCACCGACGAAAGTCGAAGGTGTCTCCGACGAGTTCCTTGCACAGCTCGAACGGGTGGACAAGAAGGAGCTGCTCGCACTCAACAAGAAGAGACAGGAAGAAGTGTCGTGTCCAATTTGCTCGAATCCATTCTTGGAGGACTCGCATCCGCTGGTGGTCCGGCTGCCGTGTCATGATGATCATCTGTTTGATCTGGAGTGCATCACGCCGTGGTTAAAATTGAACCCCACCTGTCCTTTGGATCGCAAGGACTTGTTGCAGAAGAAGGTGGTTGTGCCGACGAAAGTGGAGGATGACGAGGAGGAGTACGATGATATGTATTCGTGAAAGGGAGAAGAACGAGGCAGAGACATTGTGGGATGCGATTCTACCTACTTCTCCATGTCGTTGGCAAACATGAGCGCCGACGACCAGTGCGACGTTAGAGACTTGATGGCTGCAGCATACCACAAGTAATGCTGAGCTCATCGCAGACGCCCTTCCCCCAAAAGGCATTAGACTTAGTCCATCTTGCTGATGGATGATCACGGAGTATGCTAACGATGCAGGACGCAACCGAACATGGTATCGCCATGACTGTAGACTTGAACATGCAGATGCCTTTACTGTTGCTCATAAAAAATCTTCTCTGCCACTTATCTGACAATATTTGATATTCGGCATATACAAGCCTGCTCCCAATTCGCCTGCGCAATCCACTTTCTCGCCAGGGGTATATATTTCGCGCTTCTCTGATATGACATTGTATATTCCAACAACCAAAAGACTCAACATGATCCCACCTAAATCCAAATATTCTCTCACATGATTCCATCCCACATATTCTCTCACATAACCACACAAATCTTGATTCCACAAATCTTGATTCCCATATCCTGCTGCTGTTGCGGCTCCTGATATCCCATTTGCTGCTGAGGTTGTTGTTGTCCCGGATAGCCCTGTTGTCCTCCACCATATTGCATCTGCTGCTGCCCTTGCTGATATCCATACGTGGGAGGTTTCCCCATGGGATACGCCGTCTGATAATGCGGCTGGCCATAATTCTGATGTTGCGGTTGATGATGCGAATCATAATCATATCCCTGATCCAAACCACCACCATGCCCTCCGCTTCCTGCACCGCCATTCCCACCACCGGGTTGCAATTCAATAAAAATCCTCCCCGCATTCGCTTCGGTATGAAAGCGCAAACCCAATTCCCGACAAACTTGTTCCACTCGCGGTTTAATCTTCTGCACATGTCCCGGAGAATGATTCCCCTTTCCCACAATCACATGTAAATGCGTCTGATTCGTCTGCGTGGCATAACGAATTCTCTGTTCCAAAATCTCCTCGGCCTCTTCCACAAATTGCCCATGCAAATCAATCGTATCCGCGGCAACTTTTCCCACAGAATTATTTTCGCGAAAGATAAATTCCGATGCTTGGTGATTGTAGGCGTCGGCTTGCGCGGCGTGTTGTTTGGATTTTTCCGAGGCCGAATGCGCGAGACTGCCGTCGCCGCGGGAGTAGGCTTGGCGGGCTTCGGCGGCGAAGTGTTGGTGTTGGCTTTGTTCTTGGCGGGCGAGGGAGCGGAGGCGGTCGTATTCTTGTTCGGAGGAGGAGGAGGTTGGGCCGTTGTGGTTGAAGGGGGAGCTGCCGAGGTGTTGGGGGTTGTAGGTGGACATGTTGGATGGATAGGGGTGAGAATGGGTATATAGGTATATATGTTGTTTTTTTTTTCAAATGTGGTGAGGATATATGTGTTTAAGAGAAAAGAATGGAGAGGAGGGAATGGTATAGGTATACACTCTACATGTATGTACAAAAGTGTTTTCAAGTGGTATACTACCAACCTCTTCTGCTGGACATGTTCAAGGGTCTGCAATCAAAAGTGGCTGGGACTGGCAAAAAGTTGGTTTACACGCCCAAAAGTCAATCCCCGCCAAGCCAATCGCATCCTTTCACATGCCAAACCCGTGACTTTTTGTTTTCCTTTTCACTTCACCTTCAACACCATCCCGAGTGAATCTTCTCTAGCACGCATTGAAAAACCGTCAGAACTCCTTTCGGAACGATATCCATCATCTGGAAGACTGCTCCTTTATACTCTCTCTGCTCATCGAACATACTCCATGTCCGCTCACTGGCATGAGACATCAACCCGAGAAAAAGTGAACACAGCTCTGAATTTGAAGAAGCTGGACATTGCAGCTGCTGAAGATCTTCTGTATGGTATCTCAAATACTGCCACGTGGTACTGGACATGCCATGTCATCATGGTAAGCCCTACTGCAAGTTAGGTATATTGAACATAGCCCGAAAGACTTGGCAGGATTCTAGTCAAACCGCTACGCAAGACGAACGTATACCTATGTACCGTACCTACAATACCTGTAGTTCCCGAGCTGAAGAAGACAGGTCGCAATAGTCTTTTCGTGGACAAAGACTACCCTACTCAATTCAAAAACTATCCTCTCTATGACCTCGCCTCTATCCATCGCCTAATTATAAGAAAACAAAACCTATACATACATTGTAAAAGAAACACCGTCTACAGGCTACATATAATCCATATTACACCTATCTCTAAAACGCCTAGAAAACGTCTAGAAGTTTAGAACAATCTCTAGTTAAAGCAAATCAACTACTCGTATGTAAAAAGTGAGCACTAGTCTTTCGGCAGAAATTCGCCCAAACAAAAAGAGAATCCTCGACTACCTAGTAGGGCGCGATCGGAAGAAGGTAAGGTAAGACATTGTGGTTCTACTCTTCTAACTGCCTACTAGTATAGAAAAAAGGGCGTATATACTGTAGGATAGGATAGGATACTGTATATACCGTACAATGCTAGATACTACATACTACTAAAATATCGAAATATCGAAATTCTAGAGGACGATTTCTGATTACAAAAATTTCTATTGGAGCAATAGAAGTAGAAATGGAAGTAGAAGTAGAGGAAGGGCGGGGGCGTATAGAGTGTAAGGTAGTTGAACAGTTGAACAGTTGAAAAGATGGTCGTCAAAACACCGCCCAAATTACCTTACTTTTTGTACAAGTCCTACAAGATGTTTCTCGATTTTTTTCCTTTTCCTTCTTTTTATCTCTTTTCTTTTTTTTAAGGGGGAGGAGAACCGAGAGGGGAAGAATGTCTCTTTAACCCAGTTGGGTAGACCATGCCGATATCTTCTAAGGAGGAGGAGAGAAGAATTCGACTGCTACATGTACTACACTCGGATATGTATGTGTTTTATCGATAACAGTAGCAGCACAAGAAGAAGAAGAAGAAGTGGTGTCCTACGGATCTCATCGGAGGAAATAGACAAGAAACTAATGTACCTTGAATAGTAGTTCGTCTTTTACCAAGCAATGGACTAGACTATTACATGTACCTACCTACTAGTCTAGCCAGCCAGCCAGCTGTACATGTGGTAGGAGTAGTAGTAGGTAAGGTAGTAGTGAAGGAAGATACCTACGACAAGACCGGTATTTGACGGAACACTGGTTTTTCTTTAAACGAGAGACAATGTTCCATCTGAGCTTCTTTTCTTCGCTTAGAAAAAAAGGTGGTGATGATTTGATACCTTACCTTAGTTATATATATATAACAGAAGCTACTCGACGCAGAATTCCTGGGTAAGCTGAGTCTACTTTTTTCTTTTGGATCCTATTGATCTGTTCATCGATTCATCTCCTCCAGAAGAGAAAGCAAGAACAGAAGCTTGCCCAAGAAAAGGAAAAGAAAAGAAAGCCAAAATGAAGACTTCCATCTTCACCACCCTCCTCCTTTCCGCAATGTTGCCATCGACCGTATTCGGATACTGGGTAAGTTCTTGTTTCTTCTTCTTTTTTCGTTCGCATCTCTCCCCTCCCCTCCCCTCCCCCTCCCCTCCCTCCCCACCTCTGTGTGTAAAGTCCACTAACATCCTCTCTCTCTCCCAAAACAGAACTGCATCATCACCAAAGAAGACAACTACTACGGAGACTCGGGAGCCTGTGTTCCCAACGGAGCAGATGCGGGGAAAAAATGGAAAAAATGCTTGAGCGTTCGTTTTATCCATCCCATCCACCCTTTTCTTGTGAGTGAATGAGTGAGTGTATGTATACTAACCTACCTGCGAAGAGACAGTCTTGCAAGACGCAAGGAAATGGTTGTTCGCCTATTCCCGGTAGAGACGGAGGAGAGGGAGCCTTGGCGGATTGTTCTGCTTGGTAAGCCCTGAGAGAAGAGGGGAGGAGAGGAGAGGAGAGGAGAGAAGAGAGGAGAGGGCAGGCCAAGGCGGCGGATTCGGAGTGGCGCACAATGGATAGATGTAGATAGCCGACATGTCAGTATCGACAAGAGTGAGGTTCCACTGGAATTCACTCGTACAAGTCTAGAGAACAAGTTAGAGAGAGGTACATCTCAGGAAGGAAGGTACTCTTGTTTCAAGAGGAAAGAGCCAAGGATTGTTCCTGCCAAGACTCTTCCAGCATTCGACACTGAGCCCGGGCCCTACCTCCTAGGGGTAAAGGTCAGCCTGGTCAGGTATTGCTGCCGTCTCCCGTCTCAGTGATCAGACTCTCCTAGGTAGATAGACGTTAGCACATGTAGTGACAGGCTCACGCAGAATGAGAATGCACAGAAGTCAAAAGAATCAAAACTTTTGCTCAGAGGAGTCTCAGAGTAACTTTTGCCTGATTCTATTTTCCGCTGGCCTCGTTCGCAGCATGCTTTTGAACGAACGCATCTCATGGAATCTGCAGGCTGTGAAGATTCTTTCATCGCTCGTGCAACTACTCTTCTCCATCAGGTGCTTTCTTGTACTTCATTGTGGACTTTCCTTTCAGACATGGCTCAGAATTCCATGTCAAAAGTGGCGGTCTGGTGTGTTGTCGTCTTCGCTCTAAACACCCATGCGTTGCACCACGATATGGCAAGATCGGACGTAATGATCCCTTGCTGCAAGCACCGCTTCTGACGCCTCCCTCCAGATATGGGTTTGGGGACTCGACACACGTGCGAGCGCGTGCAAGTGGCCACGCAAGCGCCGCCTCGAATCAGCCACTTCATTCTCGAGCACCAAGCGTTGCCAGTCCCAGATTAGCATGGCGGGTATTGCCGCCATCTGGCTCGCTCGGAGGGAATAAAGCTGGGGAGTGAGTTGGTTCAGCGTGCGGGTCTCGTTATCCATTTCCTCCAGGATCGGCTGCTTCAGCTGTCCGAGCTTACGGCTATATTCGTCTTGAATTTCCCAGAGACGAGATGTAAATCGCGTCCCTACTGCAGCAAGCATGGCATCCGTCTCCTCGGCGAGACTCATGGGGGCAGGCGGGACGCGGAACAGCACGCTGCGGTCCATGGGGCAGGTGTTGTTGTTTGCGAGCCACGTCAAGATGCATTCCTTGCAATAGACATGGTTACATGGAAGCTTGACGGCATGCTGGAGGGGTCCGTAGCAGATGGCGCACTCTTCGTCCGGCGCAACCCATAAGGGAGACGACGGGTCGGCGAGAAAGGAGCACGGAGACAAGCTGGTGGCGAGGAATTCCTCTCGACTCGGCAATAGTGCTGTCGAAGGGGCCGCCGTGGTAGCGTTGGCAGTTGCTGGCGGGCCCCGGTGGCTGGCTCTGATCCAGACGAAGAGCGGGTCTACTTTCAGTCAGTACTAGGACCATAATGGGTGCCGTCACAGGCTGTGCTGATAACTAACCGAAGAGCTCGTCTTCTTCAGGCGGGCGGTCCATCTGTGCGATGTCGTCGACTGATGTGTCGATGAGTGCACTGGTGGAAAAGGAAGAGAAGGGGAGGAGGAGGAGGAAGAAGAAGAAGAAGAAGGGGAAAAACCTGGAAGAAGGTCGCGGAGTGTGAACGCCGACTTCAGGTGAGAGTTGATATCTGTGTGCGAACCTACACACACCAACGACAACACACCATTACCTATTTTTTCTTTGCATGTCTCCGACTGTACTATCATATGTTGAGAAGGGGTTGGATAGCCTACTGATGTCCTACTCTGGCGGTGTTCAGAGAGCACGGGAAGGGCCAGTAGAGGAATGTCCCAGGAATGACAGCAGAGTGAATGAGATGGTCATCATCCCGCTCGCTTCTCGTCCTGTTCCTGTAGTCGTGTCTTCTTCCAGCATGTCTGGCCCATTCTTCCTGCAGCAACAGATGAGAGGGTGGGGGGAGAGAGAAGACGAGGAGAGAGCCTCTGAGAGAGGACAGGAGAAGACAGGACAGGACAGGACAGGCCTGGGAGCAGGCGTCTCGAACGATTCCCTTTTCCAGGTAGTCCCATTCTATTTTCAGAGGATCCCCGGACTCTCTCGTCTCTAGTTCTATTTCTGATGCTAGCGGCGACACTAGAATCATGAACTAATGCAGGACTCCAAGGCAACACATGTGATCCAGATGGGGGGGATGCTGACAAAGTTGTCGAAATGCATCGACGTCCATGGAGCTCTCAGCTCTCTCTCGTGTAGCTCTCGCGTCGCATTTATCCCCCATCCACCACCTACCTTACTATCCCCCCAGCATACCGTACTTTTCTCCTAGTCTGCCTCTTCGGGATAACTTGGTTAAACTACAACAGAACCGACCTGACCTGACCTGACCTCGGACAGCTCCTGGTTCGGCGCTCATGCAGGGGTCCTCCAATCTGGTCAGCAAGCAACACTCTCTGCCGACATCCGGACCCTTCTTTACCTTATACCATTGAGACCCTTCTCTCCTCCTCCTCCTCCTCCCCCTCCTCTTCTTCATTCTTATCTTCCTCCTCCTCCTTCCTCCTCCCTCCCATTGACAGGCCGGCCACTCTCCCCACCGAGATGCCCTCGACGCGCCAATTCCGCTCCATTGGCCTGCTCACGGTCCTTGCCTTTTGCATCATCTACTACATCTACAATGGCGCCTCGGACACGCATGAATCCGAATTCTATCAACGAACGAAGGCTGCCCTAGAGCGGAAAAAGACATCCCACGACCGAGACCAAATATTCGCCGAAGAAAAGGACAGACTCGGCCGAGTAGAACGGTTACGGAAAGAGCATGATGCGGCCGTGGAGAAAGAAGGAGCTACCAAAGTCTCCACCAGCCACAGCGAGGCCGCCGTGACGCAAGTAGTGGGCGGGGAAGAGAGAATCAAAGGGCAAAAGCCGTTGAAAGTGCCCGATACAGAGAAGGACGGAAAGGTGGTGCACGGCGCTCCCGAGAAGGATTCGGACGATGGCGTCGCGAAGATTGGCAATGTGCGGCAACAGCAGCAGTCGCTGCACAAGGAGGGCGGTGCGGTGACGGAAGGGGAGGACGACGACGAAGACGCAGCCGCCAAGAGGAAGAAGAAACAGGAAGAGGCGGAGGTGGAAGCGGAATTGACTGATATTTTGAAAAAGGGACCGATAATAGTCTTTTCCAAGAGCTATTGTCCCTATTCGAAGAAGGCAAAGGTATGTGGGATGGAATGCCGGATGAATGTTTGCATGCTGACGCTTGCTTTTTTCTCTCTCTTTCTCTTACAGCACGTCCTCCTCGATCTGTACTCCATCACCCCTGCGCCTTATGTGGTAGAACTGGACACACATCCTCTCGGACCCGGTCTACAAAGCCATCTGTACAAGTCTACGGGACGAAGAACGGTGCCGAATGTGTTGATCAATGGCCGATCGATCGGCGGAGGCGACGACATTGTGGGCCTGCACGAAAGTGGGAAACTGATCGACACCATTACGAGCATGGGCGGTAAACGAATCATGAGTGCGAGTAAAAAGGAACCGCACGCGAAACGGTTCAAATCATAGCGCACTTTGTTTGCTCTCATGTAAAGAAAAAAAGGGAAAAGGCAAGCATTGGAATGGGGGAAAGGAAGAAAGAAAGTGATACCCTTGGAAGAGAAATGAACATTCATGCTACTACCTTACCTTGACTTTTTGTGTTCATGTGCACCCTTCTTCTTTTCCCCCAAGAAGATCATCAGCAATTCAATAACAGTAACGACTCCTCGTCACCACTGCCAGGTGCAGCGAGCGAACCACTCAAACGAACAACATTTCCGCAGCAGCCCTCCCATTCCCCGCTACAGCCAATACAATCACCATGGCCAATGCCAAATCGGGAACGCTCTTCCCATCCTCTCGACTCTTGTCGTGACTTTGCGCTTCTACAATCACTGACCATTCCCCTTTCTCCTCTCCACCTCCTACCTCTACAGTGGCACATTGCAATCCATCGACAAAGACTTCCAAGGATGTGAGACTTGCTCCTCCTCCTGGCTGTTGTTCTGAGTCTTCGCTGCTGCTGGATTGGACGGAGCCAGTGATTTCAATCCAGAAAGAGGAAGAGGATGGAGATGATTCTTTTTCTTCTTTGTTTTCGGGAATGACTCGCTTGGCGTGGGAGATGGTTAGGACGGGCGCTTTCTTTCCTTTCTCGACAACTTTGTCACCTCCACGAGAAATAATCACATCAGTGGGTAAATCTGGAGTTCGACCTGGTTTGATTCTTCCTCCAGAAGAAGAAGATGCTTGTTTCGCTTCAAAAGCAGTGGCATATGACATAATTTTATTATCCTCATATGCCTTAGTGGCAAACGTGAGATTCACTGGCATGTTGATGTCCGACATGTTTCCCATGGGGACGTTGATGGTCGGGATGCCGAATTGTCGAATCGCGCAGTTGCCGTTGCTGTAGAGGACTCCGTTGCGCCTGGAGAGGGAGTGTCAGTTGGATTTAATATTTTCATTCATTGTCATTCGTTATCGGGGCAGTTCAAGAAAGTGACCAACTCACCATGCATCTCGTGCAGACTCTTCATTCTTATCCGCATCGGCTTTACCGACGTCGCCTTGACAGGGCCACACCACGGCATCGAGCCCTCGAGCGTCCATCCAGGCTTCGAAATCCGTCTTGCGACGCTCTTCCAACGCTTGGAGTTTGGGTCCGATGCCGGGGATGGAGAAAGTCGCCACGCGGCCCTTCTTGACGGCGTCGACGAGATTCGCACATTTGACGAGCGGGTCGTCTGGGCCGTAACGATCGGGCAGAGCGCCGGGAGGAGGCGGGAAAATCATGGCGGGGTCGACGTCGGCGAGCGTGGTGACGCTGGAGGTATCGTTGTTGGAGCGGAGGAAGTCGTCCCATGTGTAGGCCATGAGTTGGACCATGTCAATGTCGTTTTTGTGTACGGGTGTGAAGTATGGGGTGGAGGGCTTGGAGCCGGCTGCTGTACTCTCGAGATTGGTCACGATGGGAAAGTCGGTTTCGATCACGGTCGCACCACACGCTTCGAGTGTCTTGCGGGCTTGGTCCCAGAGCGCGCGGACGGAGGGTCGGATATGGACCGGGAGAGCGGCGGGGTCATGTTCACCAATGTACATTTTGGGCACTCCGATGACTTTCCCTTGCAATGAATTGGTGTCCACCAGAGACTGGTATGTCGCAGGTCGGATTGCTTCCGGGTCGGGGAGCGGGACGAATGGTTGTTCGCGCCAGAAATCGCAGTGCGTCTGTTCGTCTTTGGCAACGATGACATCAAGGAGAGAGAACATGTCTCGCATGCTTCTCGTATGAGGCACGACAGTATCGCAGTTGGGGAAGAGGGGCCAGTTGCCACGGATACTGATGAGACCCCGCGAGGGCGAGTATGCCACGAGACCATTGTTCGAAGCTGGCGATCGACCTGAAGAGATGGTCTCTTCACCCATGCCGAAAAGACCAAAACTCGCAGCTGTTGCTGTGGCACTGCCGTTGCTGGAGCCAGAGGCAAACGCTGCAGTCAAATAGTCTTCATTGTAAGGGCTCTCCGCTCTCCCATACACGCCACGCTGCATGCCTCCTGCGGCCATTGGAGGCATGTTGGTCCGCGCCAGGATGATGCCGCCTCCAGCTTTGATTCTTCCCACAACGAACGAGTCCTCAGTAGCGATCAGGTTTTCGAATGCTGGCGAGCCCGAAGCTACCGTCATGCCTTTGATCTTGTAGCTGTCCTTGATGGTGCATGGAATGCCATCCAGGTCGCTCCGTGGTGGCTGCCCCGCTGCACGGAGATCATCAGAGGCCTGAGCGTCCGCAAAGACATTCTTATTGATGATGGGGGAGGAGTTGAGGTAGATGCTCCGACGATCATACCGGGCCAAACGAAGGAGATGTTTAGCGGTGAGTTCGACCGATGAGATCTGGCCCGATGAGAGCGCGGCTTGCAGATCGCCAATACTGGCTTCGACAATGCTCATGATGGAGGTGCTGTAGCTGTGCTATATGAGGTAGATATGGTGAAGGTTTCGTCGTGACTCTTTCACAAGAAGTAGGTAGGTAGGAGGACTGTCTGCGATATTTGAGCATGGCGCTTACCTTGGGAGAGCTTCCAAGCCTCTCCATGTTCTCCATGGATGTACATATGTCGGGGCAGCTTCAATCACATCAATGGAGTAATATCACTCGATGGCAGACAACTTTGGGGAACAAATTGCAGAGTACGGTGAAGACAGGCATGGTTGTTCTGGTGGCGTGTCTAGTGACGGGCCTTGCAGCTCTACCTGGTCGGCGATAGGGAGGACGATGAGCCAATAGCCGCATCGCAATGGTGGACGTTGGAAGTATACACATGCGTGTCATATGTGCTCGAGGTCATGCCGGCGGCGATGGCCCCGGGGCGACTGGCCTATCTATCTTGTGTATGCCAAGTCGCAACCAGGGACGACGATGAGCTGGGCTGGCTGGAGCTTGGGATACGCAACCGAGGATGATGGCGTGTATGGTGCATGGTCTGGTGGATGTGGGAATGACAGCGGGAGGAGGAGGTGGTGGAGGCGGAGAAGGATGATGAGGTGGTGGTGGTGGTGGTGGTGGTGGTGGTGATGGTGATGGCGGTGGTGGCGGAGGTGGAGGGAGGCTCATCTCCCAGATGAAGTCTAGTGCTGGGTGTAGACTGTTAGGTAGGTACATAGAGTATGATGCCGATATCGGCGTGTTGGCATTGGCAGGTGAATAACAATAATTTTCCCGAGCTCCAGATTCAGAAGGTGCCTGTGAGTTCTCCATACTACTAGCAATACTAATAGTCAGGTACATGTCATGGCTGCTGCAAGGACTCTGCGTATAGGTGGGCATCTCCATGCATTTCTTGTGCATACCATACATATTGTTGTTCACACCAACAACTGACACACACACCCTCTCACAGGCCTCATTCCCGGCGACGGCATTGGCCGCGAGGTCATTCCAGCTGGTCGCCGTCTACTCGAAGCTCTGCCATCCTCACTCGGCCTCAAATTCTCCTTTGTCGACTTGGATGCCGGCTTCGACACCTTCAAGCGGACCGGCGTTGCGCTGCCCGACCAGACTGTCGAGACGCTGAAGAAGGAGTGCGATGGCGCCCTGTTCGGTGCCGTGAGGTAATACCATCTGCCTCCCATCTCCATATATCGCAGCTGCTATGCTATGCGATGCTACGCTACGCTATTGCTGACCGCCCTCCGCTCCGCCGCCAGCTCTCCCACCACGCCCACCAAAGGCTACTCCTCTCCCATCGTCGCTCTCCGCAAGCGACTCGACCTGTACGCCAACGTCCGCCCCGTCAAGTCCGTGACCCCCACCGCCGCCTTCCCCGACCCCATCGATCTCGTCATCGTCCGCGAGAACACCGAAGATCTGTATGTCAAGGAAGAGAAGACGTATGATACCCCCAATGGCAAGGTCGCCGAGGCCATCAAACGCATCTCCGAGCATGCCTCATCGAGGATCGCTACCATGGCGGGAGAGATTGCCCTGCGTCGTCAAATTCTACGCTCCAAGACGGCCTCGGGGGCTAACCAGAAGAGCATGGTGACCATTACGCACAAGTCCAACGTGCTATCACAGACCGACGGACTGTTTCGCAGCACCGCGCGCAAAGCATTGGAGCAGGACAAATTCGTGTCGGGGAATGTGGCCATTGACGAGCAGATTGTGGACTCCATGGTCTACAAGCTCTTCCGCGAGCCTTCCACCTACGATGTCATTGTGGCACCCAACCTCTACGGCGACATCCTCTCTGACGGCGCCGCCGCCCTTGTCGGGTCGCTAGGACTCGTGCCTTCCGCAAACGTGGGAGATGGGTTTGCCATTGGCGAGCCGTGCCACGGATCTGCCCCAGATATTCAAGGCAAAGGCATCGCAAACCCGATTGCTACCCTCCGAAGTGTGGCGCTGATGCTGGAGTTTTTGAACGAGGAAGAGGCCGCTGCGAAGATCTACCAGGCCGTCGATGGGAACCTTGCCGATGGCAAACTACTCAGTCCGGATATGGGAGGAAGTGCGAAGACGGAAGAGGTGCTGAATGACATTTTGAGGCGGCTATAGATGTTGTTGATGCAGTATGAACATCAGTTGTGTGCAACAGAACAAAATCGAAAAAAGTGCGACACGGCCCCCTCTTCCCATTGACCATCGCCTTGCCACTGACTGATGTAGCATTGGATGCCCCTTGAGGCAATGGAAACGCGCGGTGGAGAAATGGTGATTCGCGATGATCACTACCTACATTCACATTATCGCAAGACTATCGCAGCTCCCAAGAGCATAAAATGGACAAATGCAAGTCACTCTCGCGAACTCAGTCGGGAATCTAGCAACTACAGCAACATCACACACATAAGTCCTCGAGTGTTTGAGGCTGAGAGTGTTCTTCTCGTTCAAGATTATGAAAACCCAGGCAAGAGGGGGAGTTGGCGGCATCAAGCGAATCGCAGGTTCTGGCTTAGTCAGATTCCAACGCCGCCTGCATTGAGGAGCGTACGATCTTGCCGAATCCGCGAAATGACATATGTTGGAGAATTAATACAGCAATGAGAACATTGCTCACGCAGGCTATGATCCGCAACATTGAAGCAGATGGCACACGATCTGGTCATCTCCATCTGCGAAACAACATACGATGCGGAGACGACCATGTAATTCCCTTGCAGTTCGTCTACGACGCGGCAGACTGTCGAACCTTCTACAAGATTGATTCGATGCTGTCCCGGAACGAAGCCCGAAAAGCCGCCTGCTCTGCCCATTGGGGCCAGTAGTGGTGTTTGCATCCCTGAAAGCACTGGACATCGATCGAGCGTTCTGGGTAGCACTTTCTATGCTTCACCTACCTAAGCGATGAACTCATTTGGGTAAGGAATGAGACTTCTGAGTAGGTGACCTTCAAGCTTGTTGAAAAAATAATGTGGCAAAGTGGAACATCACGGAGATTGCGTGATCCTCGTAGAGGCAGAATCGAGGAGAGCTCAGAGCATTCCATATACCCAAGGTGACGTTGCTATTACGCTCCTGTGTCTTGGAAGCATTTGCGGAAGCGAGCTCCCCCAATTTTCTGGTCTTGGCCACTCTCTCGAGATAGGAGGTAGGACGGCCTGGCAAATGAGGAGATTTTCAGATCGCCCTTGAACATTCCCGTTCGTGACGTATCGGAGCCTTTGCCAGAACAGTGGACACTGGGAGTCTGGGAATATGGAATGAAATAGGAGACCTGGCGAGCCGATGTTTTGCCATGACTCTGGAGAAGCAAGGCCGGGGAGGGGACACCTCGTGCGCATCGGAGGCTACCGAGCGTGGTAAGTCTGTCATGCTTATACTGTAGCGTTAGGATCTCCCCGTTTTTAGCGATCGATCCTACCAATGACCATCTTCGACACTCGCAAGCTAGTCGACGCCATAATGTCGGCCGCTCGCTTTTCCATCGCATACAAACTAGCATTTCCAGCTGTTCGACTCGTATCGTACAGGGAAAACAAAAACGACCACAGCGCCTGATATTACCACCGCTCTGTTTCGAACCTCGTTCTGGGGATCCAAACGACTTCATCGATCCACCATCATCATGCGGCTGTTTCGCGCAGCATTCACAGGCATCATCGCCACCCTGGCGGCGACTCCCACTTTGACGAAAGCATGCACCAACTGCACCAACGAATCCACTGAGCCCATCGAACCCGCTCCCGCACCATGGACACTCAAAGGAGACATTTACGGGATTTTCCTCCTACCCGGCCTCGGCCTGCCTCTCCTCGGTGCCTCACCTGAAGATCTCCCCGTCAAAGCCTTCCCGCCGCTGGAACGGAAATATCAAGCTTCGATCGCGGGAGAATACGTGGGCAAGATTGGCATGATTCAGGTGTTACGGTATACGGAAAGTCCTGTCGGTCCGTACGATGAACTGCTCATCATTCCGGGGTTTTTTGAGTATGAGAATGAGGGGGAGAAGGAGGAAGGGGTGAGAGTGAGTAGGATCTATGTCAGTCAAAAGTATACGTGCTGGAACGGGCGTGTTAGTAAGTTTTCCCTCTTTTTTCTCCCCTCTGGTGTTCCTTCCTTTTCCGGAAAAAGAATTTATTCACAAACTCTGCGATATTCACGGAGGGAAGAAAACAAAAACAAAATTCTGACCAAGTGAACTTCTTTTTCAAAAAGACTGGAACATCCCCAAACATCTCGCCCGCTTCGACTGGACCTACGAAGCAGATGGCTCCACAACCGTCAAAGTCTATCCCTTTGACACCACCATCCCCAACTCCGAAGCCGAAGCCTTTGCGTCAGAAAAACCTTTTTTCCAGATGACTTTCGCCCCTCTCCTCCCGGAAAACCTCCTCAACGACACCCTCTCCAGCGTCACCTCCCTCCTCTCCTCTGGCGGCAGCTCCAGCAGCACCAACGGCATCCTTCCCTCCCTCCTCACCACCCTCACCAGCAACGGCCTCAACCTCAACCCTTCCATCCCCTTCACAACAGACCTCTACTCTCTTCTCGGAATCGACGCAACCCTCAAACAACCCCCTGTGCCTTATGGCAACGACGCCTTCAGTGCTTTGGGATTTGGAGGTCCGACGTGGAAATCTGTCGTTCCAGGACAATTTACCACGCAGGCGAATTTGGGAACGGTGGATTTGGATCAGTCGGGGACTGATGGCGAGGGAAGTCCTGGAGAGGTGAATGCCGTCGGGGATGAGTGGTATGAGAATTTTTGGCCCGGATTACCGAGGGTGAATGTTGGGATTAGGTATGTTTTTCCTTTTTCTTTCGGTTTCTTTGTGACTCCCCCCCCCCGGCGCCCCCTTTTTTTCCGAAGAATATAACGATGCTGATTACTACTAGGATGAAAGATGCTACGATTACGTTCAGCGAGGGGACCGACATGCCCAACGTGGTTGCATGAATGGAGGTTGCAAGGCAGAGCAAAAGACAAGAAAAGAGATGGAACATGAGATTTTAATTCAGACAAGACACGACGTAGAATTTAATTACTCGGCTGGTTTAGTTTTCCAACCGTCTAGTACAACTTATCGAGCTTGTTGAAGAATTTGCCGAATTTGCCTTCCATCTTCCCAACGCCTTCTTGCAATCTGCTATTCTTGCTTTGTATAGTACCATCCTGACTGGTTTGAGCCCTCTGCATCTTCGGAGGCCCGGTGTGCGCTGAAAATTCGGCCTCTGTAGGCCGGTAGGCTTGTGAATGCAAATCACCGGTATACGCGCCATATTGATTGTGCTGTCCAGCTGCCACTTGTTGAGCGGCAGAGTATGAAAAGTCGCTGTAGCCGCCGATTGGGGCCTGCTGTTGCAGTTGCACTGGAGCTGCCGGGGGAGGTGGCATCCCTGGAGATTGAATGGGTGTATGAGTGGCGTATGCGGGAGGTGCGGAAGGTGTGGGTGGTTGCTGGCTGAAAGCGGGAGATGCCTGAGGATAGTTGGCATATTGTGACGCGGGGTTGTAGGTAGTGGCATGGTGGGTGCCGGGTGGTCCAAATGAGGACTGTCGGAAGGAGGCTTGATGGGGCGGTGGTGAAGCAGGTCCAATCGTGCTAGCTGCCATTGGTCCAAATGACGGGGCACGCGCTTGCACAGGGGGTGATTGTGATGGTGGAGGTGGAACACTGCCTAGATGAGGTGGTGGCTGCTGGACTTCTGGCGCGGGTGCACCGGATGGCGGACCTGGGAAACTAGTTTGCAGCTGCTGGGGAGGGCCAGCAAAGTATGCTGCGTGCGGAGTCGTTTGAGCAGAGCCATGATATATGCCTGAAGTGGCAGCGTACTGAGTCTGCGGAGGCAGATGGTCGTAGCTTGCCGCTGCTTGCAGGCCCGTTCCAGATGATCCATCGTCGGGAGGCGGAGGCGTCTTTTCGCGATATGTGACGGGTTCAGGTGGTGCGGGGGCAGCAGGATTGTAAGCAGCGGGCGCTGTCTGGGGCGAGGCCACACTAGACTGAGGCGTTGGCGGGCCTGGCGTTGAGTGCGCAGATAGCACGCTTGTGGTCCGGGGTGGGAAATTGCTGACTATGGCGGTTCTCTCCAGCTGCTGCACAACAGGACTCATCGAGTCTCGATGCTCGGGCAGAGTCTGAGTGGCCGGGGCATTTTTGATGAGCAAACGATCGGGAGGCATAAGAGTTTTGAGATGATTGAGAAAGGTTGCGGCGTCTTTCTCTGTCCACAAGTATACATCCAAGGTATGAATCTTGTACAGATATTTCTGCTCGTTCTTGAGATCATAGTTGGGGAGATGCCAAGTCTGGTGGTCTTGCACCGCCTGTGCGTCCAGCACGAACGACAGCAATGCCGGCTGTAAGTGATTATATCTCAGCTCAGCGGCGGCGTTCAGATAGCCATGGAACGCGTCCTGGTCGGCAGTGCCGGCGTGATTGGCAATTTCTAGTTTGGCGTGGGAGCCGGACGTGTTGTTGCAGTAGAGATAGACATAGCTGCCTTTGGCGAATCGATGGTGTGCAGGCTTTGCCGACGGGTCGTTGAAGTGATAGTGGACGTCCGCGAAGCTAGCACACTACAGTCAGAAGAGAAGCAAAGCAGCTCCTGGCTGACACTCGTCGTCGTCGTCGTCGCCGCTGGTCCCACCAACTCTTACTCACAGTGTCGTAAGAAGCTGATCTCCTGGAGCAGCGGGCATTCTGTCTTGGACAATGCTACTGTACTGTTTCCCGTGATGCTTCTCTTCTATTCTGTGCTGCTCTGCTCTGCTCTACTACTGTACTGCTCTGTATGCATTCACCGTCGCAGTAGCAGCCTCTCCCCGTGATCCCTTCCTACAGCAGGTCGACGAGAGCGAGGTATGCTCGTCCGGCGTCGGTCAAGGCGATGAAGTCGTGGATGGATGGCGGCGGTGTTGCAAGTGAAGAGATCAGGACTGGAGGCTGCCATGGTTGCGTCCTGTTGCCTATGCGAGGCAGTGCTGCCGTCCGTTTCGTGGAGGAACAGTGCCGTGATATTATTGGTGTTGTAAGCGCTGCGCTCAGCGCTGATCGGCACATGCTCGCCAAGCCTTGCTCGCCCGCATGGCATTCCCGACACTAGTGCTCAGAAAGTAACATCGACACGCGCATGAGAATAAAGTGATACGGGAGTGAGAGAGCATCATCACCATCAACATCACCATCGCCATCACCAGGAAGTCCGTTGCGGTATCAAAGGGACGCGAGGGAACGGGAAGGGAAGGGAAGGGAAAGAGAAAGAGAAGAAAAAGACAGAGACCATGTCTCTGGTGCAGCTCTCACACATCTGCTCACACCTGCAAAACGCCTCCCTCGCACGCCTGGGCCTGACTTCGATCCCATACACGAAGCTACACCTCTCCTTAGCCCTGCTCCTCCAGAAACAAGGCTTCATCTCGCAGCTCAAGCTCGGGGGGCCATCGCCGCCTGCTTCGGTATTCGGCCAAGGCCCGCGAGACAACCACCACCTCACCAACTACCCCCATGGCGCTGCCGGGAGAGATCGATATAGCCCCGAGGCCGCCCTGGCTTTGGTCGTGAGAAAGCGCCTGACATCACCGCAGTTGCAATCTCTGGGATTCCCCCCGGAAGCCATCGAATTCGCACAACGGCATGGGAGAAGGACGCTGGAGGATCTGGAACGTCTAGGATGGGCTAGGCAGATACCGCGCTTCCTCAGCGACCTACGAGCGCAGGTCGATGCCTTGGTGGAAGAGCGAGACGAAGAGTTCCGGCGGCAAAGCTATGAGAGTGACCGACTCCACAGCACCGCAGAGGCCAACAGGAGGATCGCGCAGTTGGAAGAGAAGCTGGGTGATACGCCAGAGCGACGGCGAGAAATTGCGATGAGAGACGTGCTTGCTGGTCGGTCCCCGGCAGAACTGGAAATTTATCGAAAATACGGCAACGTTCCATTGCACGAGCTGGAAACCACGCGCTTCGATCTGGACACGCTCACCTCGCTTGCGGGAAAGAACTCATACATGACCGAGCGTGAGATCAATCTCAACGGAATCACCATCGAGGCCATGGGCTTGCCGGTATCGAAGCAGTCCGTCACACTACCCGTCGAAGACTTTCAAGATCCATCTCTCATGGAGACGGAGGGACTCGTGACGCAAGAGAACCGCGCGTCCAGAAGATTATGGCTGGGTCTGAAGTACTACGAGAGTAAACCGGTCATCACCAAAGCACAAATGATATCGAAGCCGACGAAACGAGTCTGGCTGGATAGCAGGGATCTCGGGAGGATTGTGCGGGGACACCAGGCCGGCGAGGTGAAGCCATTGACCAGAGTGGGCGAAATCATGGCTGTCAGTACCGACCGAGGGCTGATGGAGGCGAGAGAGTGCGTGGAGAGGAAGATTGGAGGGCAACCCTTGTGCAGGGTGTGGTGATACGACTATATGTACTATGGGAGAAACTGTCAGAGAAGGGCAGCAAAGCCTCCTCCTCCTCCTCCTCCTCATATCAACATCTACAGATGTATACTATTGTACAGCCAGCGCAGCACAAATGCGACTGTAGAATACTACCCAGTTATACTTTTCTCTTTCTCATCTGATCAATATTTGCCCCCGTACCTGTCCGAACCAAGTGAATGGATTTCCCCGGATGATCTATTTCCCCGATCCGAAAGTGGAGACACAACGCGACTCGTCACTCCCGCTTTGCTACATCTATATCAATGATACATAATGATTATTCTAAATTATAATGAAACCCAGCACCAATCATTACAATAGCTTCGATTGTGGTACAGAAGAGTCAACATTGCAGAAGCGGCGCTGAAGAAATAGTCAAACTCAAACCAGCAAAAATGGCCAACGAATCAAGAATCTACCGCACCGCTCTCGAGATGGCCATCATCTCGATGGTCATATATATCCTTGTCGGAGCTCCTGGATTATCATCATCATCTTCTTCTCCTTCTTCTTCTTCTTCTTCTTCTTCTTCCTCACACGACAATTCCAATTCCGATTCGGCAACTTCTGGTCTTTTCTCCAATTCCGACAAAAAAGTCAAGATCGAACATCTCGTCTACCCATCCAAGAATTTGACCTGTCCCAAACACGACTACACCACCCACATCTTCTCCACGAGTCCATTAGTCATCTACATTGAAGACTTTCTCAGCGCAGAAGAAGTCGAACATTTGATTGCATTGAGGTAGGTATGATTATGATCTCATCCATCCCCAACTTCTCACATGTTAAACACGTCTGATATTTATCGATTCCATCCCACACCACAGCACAAACAACTGGACCCCCTCAACAATCTTCAACGCAGGCCTCGAAACCACCGACCCCAAAATTCGCAAATCCGAAAAAGCCTCCATCCCGCGCTCCCGCCTCGTGCAATGTATCGAACAACGTGCTCTAGCCTTCCAAGGCTGGCCTCGAGATACCTTCATCGAAAGACTGTGGACGCAAAGATATAATGTTTCGGGTCATTATCGTTTACATTATGATTGGGCTTCATCGTCGAAGCATTCGAGGCGCGTGAGTAGTTTTATGGTGTATCTTTCTTCTGGGGAGGGGTTGAGAGGGGGTGGGACGAGATTTCCGAGGTTGAGTGGGCCGAGTGGAAAGGGGAATGGTGGAGAGATGTGGTGTGAATTTGTTGAGTGTTATGATGATGATGATGATCATCATCATCAGAATGAGGGAAAAGGTCAAAAGGAAGATGGTGGTGGAGTCACGTTCAAACCGAGAAAAGGAAGTGCAGTATTTTGGATGAATTTCGACGAGCAAGGACGAGGTTACAAAGAGACGATTCATGCGGGAATGCCGGTTCTCGAAGGTCAGAAGATTGGTTTGAATATTTGGACTTGGTATCAAGCCGGTCATAGAGCACCAGAGT
This sequence comes from Sphaerulina musiva SO2202, assembly GCF_000320565.1. Classification (NCBI taxonomy): domain Eukaryota; kingdom Fungi; phylum Ascomycota; class Dothideomycetes; order Mycosphaerellales; family Mycosphaerellaceae; genus Sphaerulina; species Sphaerulina musiva. The sequence goes on from NW_016017383.1 coordinate 3,900,088, forward strand.
CGGCGGGAGATGAGGAAGTGGGGAGTGGGACATGAATGGGGGCGAGGGGAAAGAATAAGAAGAGTGAAAGAGGGAGGAAGGGAGAGCGAGCCAGGTCTGTCCTTGGTAGCGCCTGATATACACACAGTACCTACCTCCCGTGTGGTCCAATGACCCGATGAAAATTTCTTACCACTTTCATGATCCAAACAAACAGAGAGCCCATTTTCATCACAAACGAGGAATCGAGCGCGCTTCTCTGCTGAAAAGCAACTTTCCCACGACTTCGCTATCCAAAGAGATAAAGAGGATCAAAATTCCCCTCCTGTCAAGTCCTCCCAAATCTCCATGCTGACATCTTCTCTCAGCTTCTGGGCACTTTTCCCTCCCATGCCCATCCGATGCCCCTTGATCACCTTGGGAGCCTTCTTCATGACACCCATCGGCTTACTCGGAGATCTGTTGCCGGCATTCCAGCTACTTTCCAAAACGACTCTCTTCTTGGGACTAGCTTTCTGACTGCCAGATGTTTTGACAGGGCTTCTTTTCTTCGGAGATGACTTCTCCTTCTTCTTTTTCTCCTTCTTCCCAGGACTTTCGTCTATCAGACTTGCCGCAACCTGCGTACTAAAGTCGAACTCGTGCGAATTGTCCGCTCCAACAGGCAAGTCCATCATCCAACCTCTTTTATCCATAATCGTGGTCATTTGATCCAATAATTCATTATGCTTCAAGGTTCGTCTACTTCCAAGAACCACAAGCTTGCTCCTGGCACGTGTGAGAGCCACGTTGACTCGCCTCCAATCTCTGAGCAAGTCGCCCACAATTCCATTTTCGTTGGAGCGAACCATGCTGAGAATAACGACTTCCTTGTCTCGGCCTTGGAAACGGTCTGCAGAGTCAATCTCGACAGCAGCAGGAATACCTGCGCGACGGAAGAGCTGGCGCATTAGGGCGAGTTGGGAGCGGTAGAGCGTGATGACGCCTATCTCTGGGGCGGGTACGCCGAGAGCGATGAAGCCAAGTACGAGTTGTGCTGACAAGGTGGCTTCTAGCAGGTTCGTAATCTTCCCGCCCCCCGAAAGAGTCTCGAGTGCGCTCTTGCTGAGCGGGTCCGTGTTCGCAAAGACGACTTTGTTCTCTGCATTGGTGGCACGAGACAGCCAGCATGCACCGTTAATGGCCGAGCACGCTGAACGTTGCGTATGATATGTTTCAAGCCCCATAGTGTTTGTCAAATGCAGCGTCCGTTGAGCCACAGATTCAGTGCCACAGCGCAGCTTGCCGTGGTATATTAGCTCATTCGACAGCGACATGATCTCTTCGCACATGCGATACTGTCTACCTAGCTCGGCGACGGCAGCAGGATGACCTTCGCTTAGTTGACGGAAAAGCGATACGTCCAGTCCTCCCTCAAGTGCCCTCCTATTCTGCACGAGAGGCGGAAGTTGAAAGTGATCGCCCACCAGCACGAACTTCCTGGCATGAAGAAGAGGCCCAAGGATAGTAGGCAACGTGATTTGTGAAGCTTCGTCGACAATGCACACGTCGAATGATCGTCGGTGGAATATTGCATGGTTGGTGCCCATACAAGTTGTTGCAACAATCTTGGTTGCCATATAGGCTGCGTCGACTTCTTCAATGGACTTTCGAGGCGTGGCAGCTAGCTGGCAGAACTCCTGAACCTGTGCATTGATCTTTGCTGGGATACCAAGACGCAAAATTGAGTCTGGTGGCGCAACGTCTTTGATCTTCAGGAGAATGTTGTCCACAGCAGTGTGTGTGTAGGAGGTGAGCAGAATGGACTTGTCTTCTGCAAGGAGTGCGCGGATGATATGGGCAATTGTGGTGGTCTTTCCAGTTCCTGGCATTCCCAGGATAAGCGCATAGTCATCAGCGGCCAGTACCCGAGAGACTGCTGATTGCTGATCTTCGTTCATCTGGCCTAGCTGAGTAGTTGTGTACTGCCCATGCATTGCAGGAGTAGGCGTAAACCCGGGTGCAGCATTGAAGACGATTTGGCCCCGAAGCTTGTTCACTATCGGACTGCTGTCCATGAGCGCAACCAGATTATTACGCACCAGCGCCAAACCGTTGCTGAACTCGTCCTTGTCAATCCGGTAGAGGATCGGCTGACCCTGGAGACTGTTGTCGTTGGCCAAACCGCCGACAGTCATGGTGCCTTGAAAAGCCTGGTTGTCTTTCTCATTGAAGCCCGCCAGCCGCTGTCGAGCTTCGCCAAGCTTTCGATCGACAGCAACAGTGATGTCCGATCTGCTGATGCCAACGAGATAACCATTTGCAAGTGCCCATTGACCTTGTTCTGATGAAACAACAACTGGTTCACCCAGTGTCAGCTGACTGCCTTGCATGAAAGAGGCCCCAGGCGACGCTTGTGCCCGTGCGAAAGTATAAGTGAAGCGGTTGATCTTGCCTCCGCTGCCCTCTACGCCATCGAATTGACTACCAGTGCTCGTTGCCGTCATGTCCTTCACAAGGTGGAGACGACCAAAGCACCGGCCGGCGGCCTCTCGGTCCACGGATGACATGGTCCAAAGCTCTTTTCTGAAGCGTGCTTGGTCTGCCTCCTCAAACGTCAATAGCCTGTCCCATTTCGCGAACCATTTCCTCGTCGCAATGCCAATAGCAGCATCTCTACCATCCAGCAATAGATGGCCCATAGCTTCTTTCCAAGTCGAGCTGTGGTTCTTCTTGTTGTCATCAATCATGCCGGCAGAATCTGCATTGCCGCCCTCGACTAGAGCGTGATAGTTGAAACAACTCTGCTGCGCATAACACCTCCCGCACTTGTACGGATTCCGGAGCATCGAAGGTAGACCCGAATCCGTGTTCTGCTGAGAGGGAAGTGGAGCGCCATCTTCAATTGCGTCTTCATTATCCAAGGGATTCCTAGCACGGAAGATGTATGCTGCAAGGCGATTGCGCTGCTGAATCATTTGCCTGATCTCGTTGAGAGGCGGTGCGATTCGAGACATGGCCGAGCTTTCCAGATAGTAGAGGATACCAGCCTCCACACTAATATCGTATCGATCGGACATCAGCAGAGTGTAGAGCGCCGTCTGTGCCCGATGTGCTGCGCTATGGGTGGTCCGACCGGTCTTCACCTCAAAGGGTACTATGAGATTTCGGAGATCAGGAGCACCCGGTCTGCTCGCGGTGGTGACCTGAACAGTGGCGTCGACGTTGCCCTTCAATCCATACTGTGGGGACCATACGTGCTCCTCAATCGCGATCAGCTTGCTAATGCTCATGAGAGTTTTCTCGCCGTGTTTGTCATCGACCTGAGCCGCAGCACTCGGTTCAGGTTGTACGAAGATCTTGGCCCAAGCTGTGATCTCACCCATTTTGGCCTTGACTTCCTCTACCGCAAGACTGGTGTCAGTCATGCCAAGCTCCCAGAGACCTTCAACATGGCCTTGAATCGTCCTTTCAACAAGGTCGGCCAAAAAGTTTTCACTCCATTGATTCGCCGAGAGAGCCTGCTGAAAGATTTCGTGGAGAATACTGCCATACACCATGGCCTTGCTTCCTTCACTTGTCGCTTTGATACGGTCCTGCAGAACTGCTTTACGGATACAATCAAAGGAGTCTGCGATCGTGGTTGCTGAAAGCATGTGATCTGGATGTATGATGAGCAGAGGGCTGTGCTCGTCATCAGAAATGACGATCTGTCCGGGTGGCGATTTGTACTGCGAGGCAAAAGGCTGTCTTCTGGCCTGGGCCACATGCACAATGGATTCTGGCGATACAGGTGTCGTGGTCCACGAGCCACGAAGAGTGATGACTGCTGGTTTCCGTTCACTTTCGTCCTCGGCAAGAACTATGATCTCCTCACATTGACGACCTTTGTCATTGGTGTATTCGTCACGTACGACTTTTTTAACGAAGAATCGTCGTAGTCTCGGTGCATATGGGTCGGGCAGGCTGTTGGCGCTTGCTCCGGTTTGAGATACTGGCGGACTGCGGCCAAGACCTTTTCGAGGACTGTGCTTTCGTGATGGAGTCTACGGAACGCATAAGCTATGTACCCCTACTCGTGATCACTTGTATCGATGACTGACCTGCATCGCCTGCGTTGCGCTGAATTCCGCTTGTGCGAACGAATCTTCGTCAATGCCATCGCCACCAAATTCGTCATCGTCCTCGATGATTATCGGCTTAGCAGGCTGTGCAGTAATCCTTGGAGCATCTATGGGCATGGATCGTGAAGTTGGTGGTTTGGGGAGGGGAGGCATATCGTACAGTGATTGCTGGGGCAGTTTCGGGGCTGGCTGAGAACACAGCTCATCAAGGTCGTCCACGGTCAGGTCAAAATCTTCGTCTCCGAATTCATCGGCTTCCACAATGGGTGCTACAGGTGGCTTGGCGACTTGTGGCACCTGGGGTTGACTTGGTTGCCGCACTATGGATGGTCGCTTATACGCAGGCAAGGGTGCTTTGCTCTGCAACGAGTATGTGGGTGATGCCCCTGGATTGAGTGGATCACCTACCTGTTTGGAAGTGTCGAAGCGAATGCCGCCAGACAAGGTCGGGCGGATGGTATGAGTTGGCGGTCGCGGTTGTGGAAGAGCTGGCATTCGCGCTCGAAGGGGACTTGTGGTCTGCGGTTTGGTGACACTGGCAGTCGTCTCTGGCAGCGGACTCGAGCTCGATGGAAGGTCCATGGCCGTCGTCGCGATCGGCGTCTCTTTCCGAGCCTGCTCGAGTCTTTGCGAAGCCAAGGATTCTTGTAGCTTCTGTACCATGGTTGCGACTTTGCTTCTGCCGCCAGATTCAACGGGTGTCTGATCCTGCCATACGCTGCTTGTTGTCGGCCTATCCCCGCCCGTCCGCTGACGCTTGGACTTGCTGGTTGGCCAGTCGTTGCCCGTGCTGGCCCATCGTCGCAAGCCCCCACCTTTGACTGGTGTCTCGAGAGGCCGTGGCGAACCTTGGAAGATCAGGTTACTGATCTCAGGCAGCTTCGGAAGATCGCCGCTCTGCTTGCTGCTGGCATACCGCTGCCACAGGTCTATGGACGGATCTGCAGCCGGGGTGCGGGCTACTGACTGCGGACCTTTTTGCGTAGAGCCACCGTTTGGCTGCGACGAAGAGGCTGGACCGATTGGCGAAGAGCTCTTGGCTCGTTTCCTTTTGCGTCGATTGGGTTTCAGTAGCTCTGAGGAGCCATTCGGTATCCAGCCGATCTGTTCTTGCGGCGAGCGCACCGCTTCTTCCACTTCCTTGACCTCGTCGCAGTCACCTATCAGGTCCTCCAATGGCAATCGCGCGCCGGGTGTGCAAGGAAAGGCATTTTGAGAAGATTCACCGCTCGTCACTGCCGACACTCCGCCGCCGCCGCTGGCGCTGCCTTTCCTCTCTTTCCCCGTGTCCTCCTTCTTTTGCGCCGAGTCCTCTGCGAAGGAAAATGCCTGTAATTTACTTTTCGCCTGCGAGTTGGCCGGAATGGGTGGTTTGGCTATGGGAATATTCGTCGGTGCATCAGCGAGGGGCGCTCTGTTTGCGGAGGATTTGTTCCAATGTCTGGGGCGCTGTGATCATGATCAGTGTCGTCGTAAGCAACGAAAGTGAATGTTTCCAGGAGCGTACTTTGTTGCCGTGATCCTTCTCGAAGAAGCCTTTGGTGCGAGTGGCCATGACGCCCGTCGTCTATGATAAATATATATCGTGATCCTCGTAGCACATTGCTCCAAAACGTCTCACAATCCAAAGAAATGGCGAAGATGGTGTGTGGTGTGGGTATGTCGTTTGTTGACACGAGCCGGAACAGTCGCGTCCAAAGAGTGAGGTAAACGACGCGATCTCGCGATCCGCCAAGAGTCTCCACTTTTACTTCACCTCACTTCTGCCTCTTCCAATCCTCTTTAAGGCACGCAACAATAGCCTTGTACATGCAGCACGCCCTTGACCGCGTTCACTGAAATCAAGTCTTGAGCCACCAAGCCAGTATCATGTCCTCGAAATGGCTGCCATCGTAGCAACAGAAGAGTGTATATATACCTAGCACGAGATTTCAGTCTCTAAATAATCCCATCGGGAGAATCAACATATTCTTCTCCAGATTACGGACTCATCCTCGACTTTACTGCTATACAGGGCAGATAAGAAAAGAAAAACATAGGGTACTTACCTACTCACTCACTCCACTCTTGGATCTGCTCAATAAATCCAAGAAAAAAAAAGATGACGAAAAAAGACACCTATTTCTCCTCCCGGAAATAGAAGAAAAGAGACAGACACCCATACGTGTAATCAATCAATCATTCAATGAGTCAACTCATCAAACAATCATAGGTATATACGTAATTCCGCTTGGCTCGATTTTTCTCCTGGTCTCAATTTCGCTCCTGCTCTCGCTTTTCATCCTGGTCTCATTTTTCGTCCTAATCTCAATTTTGCTCCTGATCTTGCTTTTCCTCCTTGTGTCAATCATTTCCCGTTATTCCGTTCATTCCCTTCTATCTCCCTTCATTCCTCCTCCTCATCATTTCCCCTCCTTATCATCGTCACAATCCTCATACTCCTAATGAAATAGTGACCCTGCCCCATCGAAGTTGGCGGTAGTAGTGCCGACGATGACCAGGAGGAAGAGAGGAAGGCTTATTGGCCAACTCGTCGTGGTGGTGGTCGGAATTGTAGATCAGCAGTAGTCCTCGTGTTGGCAGAAGATGATGATCCATGGCGGTGGTGATCTGTATTGTAATCCAACGGCTCAGATTGGAAAGCGGTGCTGGTGATGAGGAGAGGAGTAGTAGCAGTAGGAGGAGTACTAGCGGGAGTAGGAGGAGGAGCTCCCGCAAAGTTTTTGGTGATTTGTTCTCCATACCGCAAAGCAAGCCGGCGTCGATGTACGAGAGGCTGTTGCACTGTTGTGGTCTGTGGAGGTTTCTTGTTGTTGAGGGTCCGAGGGCCGAACGCTTCACCGGTGCCGTGGTTGTAGCGAGAAGTGATGGAGGACCGCGAAGCACGGGGAGCAGCCTTTGCGCGCAGAGCCTCGAGTTCCTTCTCTATGTTGGCCTGACGTTCGACTAACTGGGCTTTGAGTTCGGCTTTGGTGGGTTTGGATGGTATCGCTGGGTGGATGAATGGCTGCGCAGATGCATTGAGGTCGCGTGCGCGTATTCGGAGTGGCACTATAGCGGGCTTAGGCGGCGGAGCTGGTTCGGGTGGATCAACTTGAGGGACAAGCAGTGGTGGGTGAGGTGTAGATAGCTAAAGGACTGGTCAGTTTGGTCCTTCTGGACTGCTTCAATCTTCTTCGAAATGACTCACCTGCGTTATGGATACCATGCTGCCCATGTAGCCAGCACAACGAGCACAACCTCCGGCAAGGCAGTTAACTTTGTAGATTCCGCGCGCACCACCCTCGCGACCGAAGATTTCTTCGTGGTCGTCCTCATGCACCACCTTCTTGCACGAATATCCAATCGGCGGACCACGATACCCTGAGGCCTGCTTGTCATCAGGCGTCGAGCCTGCCACCAGGTCTCCGAGTTGCCCAGACCGTGACACCATCGCCGGCCGAATGATAAAAGGAATGCGGTTGGGGCTGCTGAGGTCCGCCATGTTGCAGACGATTCGAGGTTGTGGTGCTTATACCGGATGTTTATGTAAAGAACGTGGGGAAACTTAGTGTTCCTGAGAGGAAATGTAGTCGTGATCGCAGAATTTATCCTGAAGGCTTCAGGTGGGTCCAACGATTGGATGTGAATGAAGAACGACTTGGAACAGTTCAATTGTCAAATGAGACCTGACTACATACAAAACCCGCGAGGCGCGTGCCATAGGCATGCGGAAGCCGTGTGCATTGTGAGGCCATAACAGGGTTCACAGTGAAAAGGCGCCGGGGCGGCAATGCAGTTAAGCTTTTTGTCACAGGTGAATTAACAATGCTCTTTCATTTTTCATTCAGCATCCTGTTGTACAGTATCATCAGTCTCATTACGCCGTGACAGTCTGATCGCATCTACATTACTATGCCTTGTACTCGAGCACTTTGCCGCTCTAACTTTGGAGCCGCCGCTAGTAGTGTTTGCTCTGCTCGTTGTGCTCCTCAGCCTCAGATTCTACAAAGCCGCCAAAGCCGCCCCAGCCATCGAAGTCTTCCGCCATCTTGACAGCAGCCTTGAGATAGAATTGATTGGCATCTCCCCATGTCTTGCTGCACTCGTGCATGCACCGAAGTGCTTTGACGAAGTGCGCATCCGTGTTATATTTGCCTCTCAAGGCTCTCTCGGTCACAAACTTCCAATCTCGGCCGTCGAGATCGACCAGCTTGATGGTGTCAATGTTGACTTTGGGCCGCAGCTGAGCAATATAAACAAGAAGCGTGAAGAGCCACCACTGGCGCACAAGCGGAATATGGTATTTATTGGGTAGAAGCGGGAGCAAAGTGCGGACAGCATGGCTGCTGGTCAGTAGATGTACACCAAAGAAGTCATAGCCTTTGGCGTTGCTCGGCTCATCTGCAGCTACTACAAGGGCCACGGCGAGCTTCTGTGACTGGGCGAATTGTGCTTTGGGGTCCTTGAGGTCCCACGAGTTCCAGTACTCCAAGGCTGCCGCTGCAAGCTGCTCGTTGCCCAAGATCTTGTCGATGTTGTCGCTGCCCTGGTGATCTGACAAATTGTCGAACTTGGGATCTTTTCGAACTCGTTCTAAGAGGTCAAAGAGCGAGTCTGTCGGGTTCGGCGCCGGTTTGGTGTACTTGGGATCGTCCAGGAAGACGTGCCATTCATTATAGAAGCATGCAGCAAGCCCGAGGGCCTCGATGGCCACAGTTCGCGATGACAGCTCATAGGCGTATCCGAGGTGGATCAGAGGGTGTGCGAGGCCCGAGATGAGGTTGTTGATCAGGGGTTCCTTGCCTGACAGCAGAAACTCATCCAACAGAGCACGCCAGTCGTAGCCGTGCAGCACGAGCTGGTCCTCGAAGAAGTCGATGTATGCCCGTTGATACCTGCGCTTCGTGCATCAGCCCATGCCGTCAGGAGTGTCTGCGCACCGCCCCGCCCGCCGAGGAAGCATACTCTCGTTTGCCGAGATAATCCCTCCAGTCACTCTTGTCGATCTCGCCGGGGCTGTCTTTCCATGACTCGAGGTGTTTGCCCTCCTCCTCGAAGACATGTGTTAGTTGATCGGCGTCTGCGCCCAGAATGTATGCGGAGCCCAGAATGTGAGGCGTGTGGTTATGGAAGCGCAGCTCGTTGTAGATGATGCTGTGGTTGATGTGGTTGGCCTTGATCAGGTGCTTGAGCGTTCGTGCTCGCTTCTCCGCCCGTTCTTCGACGTCGTGCACGTCGCCCGGGGGCAGGTTGATGCCACTGGAGAATGGAGAGGCCCATGACCACGACGGGAGCGATGGGAAGCGGATGGAGAGCATGCTGCTACGGTGATTGATATTACGGTTCTCGTGGATGCCTTGTATGTACAGACACTCCCATGAAGAAGTGTATAGCTGACATGGGCAGTAGGTAGTAGGTATTGTAGGCTATAGTAGTAGGTATGTACCTAGGAGCTGTGGGAGGTAGTGGGGAGGCAGACCGCAGAGTCCCGCTATCAATCACGTGTATGAAAGTGTCACGTGTAGACTCATGTCCCACGTGACTGTGGCTGGTCACATGTGCGGAATCTTATTCCGTGGGGTGACCCTGTGGTTTTGCCCTGCTTTGCCCTGATTTGCCCTGCTTTATTGACTTTCTTCACTTTCTTCTTTACGCAGGACCTCGGGTTCGCGAGAACTAGTCCTAGTCCAGTCAAAGCTTAAACGAACGATTCCCCCTTCTATGGACAAGACTCCCTGTCAGATATACTTCCACGAGGGATAAGGCCACGATTCAGTCCATTCTGGCTCATATCACCGTAGTCCCAAGGGAATGGACGAGGACAACCATGTGAAGTAAAGTACCGAGGCGTGCTGTAGAGGGCCTAGAGGCCATATAATTGCTTCGCTATTATTATCATTGACAACAATCAACAAGGCGTATGAAACAGCACTGCAGGGACCAGCGTAGGTCTAGACTATATAGCCGTCTAGGCACACTATTAGGAGGTATCCCCCGATCCATCCTACCTCCTACAACCGTGTCTAGTTAGTTGATTGTACCTCCTAGTCTCGCTCTGGAGTCTGGGGACCGCAAGCAACACTAGCACCAGCTGACAGGACGGCTTTTCTGAAACGTTATACGGGAACTGGGACACACACACCTGCTATGCTTGGCCGTCTGCCACCCTCATAGCGCCGCGCTCTCGCTCGAAGTGCAGACTGGCCGTCAACTAATACCTACCTCCTAATAACTAACTCCACATCATGATCTGGTTTCACAGTGCGCTGACTGCGCTCAGCTGTCTAGCAGTTGTGAATGCACAGAACGCAGCCAACGACAATGGCGTACCCACAGTAGAAGAGATTGCAAAGATCATCAACCAGACGGGATTGGTACCTGCAGACGTCGCCGGGATTGCGGCCACGTTCCTAGCCGGTATCGCGAATTCCACGAGAATACAACTCGACTCGGCGCTGGCGGATAATCCCGTTGCAGAGAAAAGAGACAACCCCGAGCTGTACTACGCATATGGCAGATCGCCTCCCGTGTACCCTTCGCGTACGTATTGATGTCTCTCTCTCTCTCTCTCTCTCTCTCTCTACCTACCTACTTACCTATATGCTTCCACCATTTTTTTGCTTTGATGAGAAAAGGACCTGACCTCAAATGTGACTCACTCAGCTCAGGGCCAAGGCGATGGAAATTGGACCGATGCATATCAGAAAGCGCGTACCCTCGTTTCCCAATTGTCTAATGAGGAGAAGAACAACATCACGAACCCCAGTGGTCCATCCCATACGCACGGCTGCACCGGCTTCACTGGCACCGTCGAGCGCCTTGGCTTTCCAGGTATCTGCTTGAACGATGGTCCGTCTGGTTTTCGTGGTGCGGATAATGGAAGTTCGACCGGTTTCCCAGCACAAATACAAATCGGTGCGAGCTGGAGCCGTGATCTTGCCTATCAACGTGGCAAGCAGATGGGGATCGAGTTCAAAGCAAAGGGAGTCAACGTGGCACTGGCCCCCGTTGTTGGTCCGTTGGGTAGGGTGGTATTGGGAGGGCGCAATTGGGTGGGTCATCATCATCATCATCATCATCATCATCATCATGCTTTCTGTGTACACGCCGGAGATTCTGTGCTTCTGACATTGCACAGGAAGGCTATACGAACGATCCATACCTTGCAGGACAGCTTGTCGACCCCAACGTGAGAGGCTTGCAAGAGAATGTCATGGCTTGCGCCAAACATTTTATTGGCAATGAGCAAGGTCAGTACACACACCCACTGATCGTCATGCTCTTCATGTCCACAGACCGCTGACTCATTGCGCGCAGAAACGAATCGCAATCCTTTGGCGCAAGGTTTTCTGGCGCCGCTCGGCTACAATTACAATGCTTCTGTCTCCTCGAACATTGATGACCGGCCCATGCATGAGCTCTATCTGTGGCCCTTCGCGGACGCAGTTCACGCCGGTGTAGGTAGTGTGATGTGCAGCTACCAGAACATCAATGGCTCCTATGGCTGTCAAAACAGCAAGACTTTAAATGGCCTGCTCAAGACCGAGCTCGGTTTCCGCGGCTTTGTGTTGAGTGATTGGTACGCACAACACACTGGCATCGCATCTGCCAATGCGGGAATGGACATGGTTATGCCCGTTGATTTCTACTGGGCCAATAACACTCTTGCCAATGCGGTCAAAAACGGAACCATGAACTCGACGAGACTCGATGACATGGCCACTAGAATCCTGGCTTCTTGGTATCGTTTCGCCGATTTCAAGGAGCCTGGAGCTGAGCAGTATGAGAATACTACTGTGAGCACAGCCGAGTCGACACAAGTGGCCTTCCAAGCTGCAGTCGAAGGACATGTTCTGGTGAAGAACTCCAACAACGCGTTGCCCCTCCGCAAACCAAAGGCTTTGAACATCTTTGGATGGGATGCAATTGGTGGCCTCAACACTTCTGCAGCAAGTGTTCCTTTGTACGCCATCTCTCAGCAAAACGCACAGAGTTACACCAACGGCGACGTGTACGACTACATCCAATACCTCCAATTCCAGGCCTCTGTCATTCCAGCGGGGACCACTCTTCCCGAAGTGGCCTTCAACGGCACCTTGATCACAGGCGGAGGCTCCGGAGGCATTCACCCGGTGTTTAGCATCGCGCCCTACGATGCTCTTCTGGCCCAGTCGCTGTCAGACGACACCACTCTGCACACCGATTTCACGGACAATCAGAATCCGACAGTACAAGACCCTGATGCTCCTTGCCTGGTGTTCATCAACGCATGGGCCTCGGAATCCGCAGACCGAAGCACCCTCGCCGACGAGTACTCTGACACCTTGGTCACGAACGTCGCGAACCAATGTCGCAACACCATTGTCGTGATCCACAATGCCGGCACGCGCCTCGTTGACCGTTGGATCGACCACGAAAACGTCACGGCCGCCATGTTTGCCCACGTGCCGGGACAAGCATCTGGCCAAGCCCTGGCCGAGGTTCTCTATGGACGACAATCTCCGAGTGGACGCCTCCCATATACAGTGGCGCACGCTGAATCCGACTATGGATCCGTCCTGAAACCCACCTTGCCCACGAACGAGGACCCGCAGTACAGCCAGAGTGACTTTGAAGAGGGAATCTTCATCGACTACCGCCGCTTCATTCAGCAAAAAATCACTCCGCGCTATGCTTTTGGCTACGGTTTGACGTACACGACATTCGAATACTCCAACCTCCAAATCTCTCTCGACAGTGCTGCAGACAAGAGCTTGACACCTCCGGACGCCACGACACCAGAAAGTGTCGCGGCAGAAGGCGGTCTCGAAAGTCTCTGGGACACCATCGCAACCATTTCCATCTCCGTGAAAAACACAGGCAAAATTGCAGCAGCAGAAGTCGCTCAGCTCTACATCGGAATTCCCAACAGTGGCACTGACAGACAACTCCGCGGTTTCGACAAAATGGTGATTCCGCCCGGAGAATCTGCAACATTTCAATTTCCTTTGCGAAGAAGAGATCTCTCGGTATGGAATGTCGATGCGCAAAGGTGGGAGTTGCAAACTGGAAGCTATCGGGTCCAGGTGGGTAAGAGTGTGCTGGATATCCAACTTGAAGGAAGTTTTGGCTTGGATGGGAAGGTGAATAATCACGTTCCGGTCAGTGATGGTGGTGGTGGAGGAGGAGGAGGAGCGCATACGGGAGAAGCTAGCGCTCTGTGGTCCTCTTCCACTGGCACAATGGCAATGGCAATGGTAATGATGATCGCTTCGATCTGTATTTCATTAGGTACTTAGACTAATTTGTAGTAGTCTAAATAGGGGAGAGAGAGGGAGGGAGGAGGGAAGCGAGAGCGAGAGCGAGAGATAGATACTGAGAATCCCCATCCAAATCATGCATCTTCTCGTCACTTCCGGGTTGCTTCCATCTTCATCTTCCACCGTCTTCATCCATCTTTTTCCATCCTGTTCCACTACCTCCGTCTTATCATCTCCGTCTTATCATCTTCGTCCATTATCATCTTCATCATCATCTTCATCATCATCGTCCACCATGTACCGATCTTCCTCCCGTTCTACGGTCCTCCATGGACATGATTCCCTTTTCCGCATCACATCAACCAATGAAATCTTAAGTAACCGACTAATGCGCATAAAGAAGCTGGATATACAGGCACATCCAGTCTGTTACTAATGAAGTAATAGCGAATCCAGATGATCGAGAAGACGACAATGACCACTTCGATTGTTATTTTGTTTGTGTACTTGGAACTAGAGAGAGAGAGACAAAAAACTCCACTACATGCTTCCCCTTCTTCTCACCTCCTCCTCCTCCCCCTTCTTCTCACCTCCTCCTCCTCCCCCCCTCCCACCAATCCCACCATCTTCCACCTTCACCATCCTTCGCGCGCATGACTCAGGTAATTGCTCTACAAGTCGGATCTCTGGACCCACCAGACAACAGGAATCTGCACATGCCCGGGGCCATTGCTGTCACACTGCACACCACCATCGGTTCCAACCAACATCGTGTAACCGCCTTGGGTACCGACCCACCTGTCGTGGGAGTAGTTTTTGATCGAATCGCCGACCAGGTCCTTGACATCTGCGTTGCCAACATAGGCAGTCAAGCCGCTGGGCGCACCATCACCGAGAGCGGCCGCGAAGGCGCCTTGGGGAGAAATTTTGTCAGTATACATTATTAAATTCTGTGGGGGCTATTATCTCTCTCCCTCCCCGCCCCCCTCGTGATCAGGTATCAAATACTTACAGGTTCCATGGGCGTAGAGAATCTGCGGGTCACTCTTGCCATGGGTAATAGGGTTTGAAAAATCCAATACCGCTTCTTGGTCAATAATCTTTTGGCAATCCGCAACGAGAGGGAGTTGCGAGGACGGGGTGGATTTGCCATAGTCGTCCCAAGACGTCAGGCCGCAATTGTTGGCTCCAGAGGCGTTTCCGGCGTGGTCGTCGACCTGCGCAAGTGAGGCCATCGATGGGTCCGATTTCTGGAGGAAACCAACTGCCTCGCTCAGGGCGGGCAGGAGGGTGATGAGGAGGGCGTTGTTGAGCTGCATTGTTGCTATTGGTGTTGTTGGGGTTTGGTGATGTGTAGGAGTCTTGTGTAGATGCTCTTGAGAGGGCTTTACCGTGAGTCGATCTGCTGGATGCGTTGGTGGATGTGAGGCTGGCTGGTGGGAGAGGAGAAGGTGGATGATACCTTTCATTTTATATCTTCTTTTCTTTTCCCTATGGGCTCGAGATTGCTAAGAATAGCGACCCTCGTTTGGACGGAACTTTGTTCCATGGCGAACCTGGCTGATGCTTCTTTGGTAAAGTTCGTGGTAGGCAGGGTAGACTCCCTCCTGTCCACTTGTCTCTCCATTGATGAATGCAACGTCTGTCCCTGTCAAACACGAAAATCTTAAATTCCGTTGCCAACACCATGGATACTGGTCCATACATGCAACTTTCTTTCGACCGATGAGTGGTGGTGATTGGGAGAGCACGACCCTGCTGTGTGGCAAATTATATGCCAGGCAAATTACCTTCTCTCCCAGAGCGTTCCCCAAACAAACGAACAGACAATCTCCTTGCGATACACAAGTGTCGCCTTGCTCTCCCAACTCTTGACAAGTCCGTGAAGAAAGTAAGCCCTACCAGTCCCGTCCGGTGTGAGATGAGAAGAGGAAGTCCGGGGACATCCTCTCACGAGTCGCAGTCCCTTAGTCACCGTCTGACTTACCTGACTTCCACTCTTCGTGTGCACAGACCAACTCATATAACCTGCCGACAGGATCCTTCCTGGTCTGACAGATGTGTAGAGAGTTTTTATTTTTTTCCTCTCCATTCTGCCAGACCTGGGACCTGGATGAATCCTGGTATAACACACCGGAGCAGAGCAGCGTGGCTTGTAGACAAACACGACCCGAAATGCGATCTCCCCTTCGGTGAGCTGTCTCGATTGTCTCGATTCTTTTTTTTTCCGTCTTGCTGGTGGGTTGAAGCATCTCACATCATCATTATCCTGCATTGAGGCGGTGGAAAATGCCTGTCCGCCCGGGGCTCTGGGGCTGAAACTAACTCATTGTTGTGCTCTGTATGTATGTGTGTGTGTGTCTCGAGGACCGTTTTTGCCATGCCCTACAGTAAATGAATACATCAGCATCTACCTGATTCCGGAGCAGCACCACCATCTCGAGCGGCAACTGTGACATCAGGGCAAGAAGGTTGTTAGGGCATACTACTGATGAAAGTACTACTACAGTACTTGCTCGAAACTTCGTTGTCGGGTCCAGCCCATTCTTGTTCCCGAAACAGATGTGAGATACCTTACATTGTACACAGCCCCGTGGCAGGGACTAGGGGGGGGGGTCCCGGTGCTTGTTTTCTTTGCCAATGAGGCTTGAGAAAAGACCAGACCAGCAGGCTCAGCAGCCAGCGGAAGATGTTGCACTCGCTCTACCGTTCCTGCTTACCATGCGGACCAGACCATAGCATAGCCGCTGCAGAGCGGATCTCGTGTGGGTGTGTGTGTAGGATGATGCAGTAGGTCATCATGCTGGAACAGAGTACATCGTCCCGCAGACCAATCCAGACCACAGTCATCCCTGGTTTTACCCAGTAGACATGAGGAGGACAGGTGGGTGCATACGGGATCGCATTCAGTGGTATACGAGATTTCGTACCTAGCCAGAAGACCTAGGGCTGGAAGAGAAGGAGAAGTAAGAAAAAAACAGAAGAAAGAAAACAAAAGAACAATCCAATCTGTGTTTCCAGTTTCTCTTTCCAAGATTGTTCTGCCAACTCCTCGTAACCACTTACAAAGCTAGGGGCTAGGGGCTAGGGGGGGGAGGGGCCCGGACTCCTCCCCCAGCGTGTTCCATGTTCCGCGCGAATACAGTATACCGTACGCTGAGAGAGTACGGTCAGAGTACCCTTCCGTTGACCTGGGAAGGGCTGGGAATCAATCATCGTGAATGTCACGTCAACGCCCTTGTGGATGGATGCAGCATGCAGACTGCAGGATCATGTCGCCGCCGGATGCGTGCGGCTATGTCTACTATATTTGTGAGCTGAGGTCCCTTTTGCAACAAGGGCTGGAGCGCGCTACGTGGAGCTTATAACTGGTTTTACCCCAGGGGAGGGGGGAGAGGGGGCGCAGGTCCGCAGAACACGAGTCGAAACTCGACAGGGGATGATGGTTTGGTGAAGGAAGATCTCTATCGATTCTGTCTGCAATGGGAGTGGAAGTATCTTCTGTGGCATCGTCGTTTTTCCCTTCTATCCTTTCCTCCCTCCATGCCTCCCTCTCTCCCTTCAACCTGCTGCTCATCATATTCCTCCTTGTTTTTCTCGCATCTGTTCTTGGACTTGCTCTCCTCCTGGAAAAAAAAATGGCAATATTATATTGCTATCATGCGATGTTGGTTGCCATGCCTGACACTTTACTGCCAATCTCGGTCCAGAAGTCCAGAAGCAGGCAGGAAAAGAAAAATTGAAAGTTGTCCGCCAAGAACATGATTTCCCACCGGAGATTTTGTTTGTTGTTGTACAACACATGTGGCATACCCAAGCGACGCGGCGACGACAAGAGGGCATTGATTCATCCAAAGGACACCGTGTTAACACATAAAACATACCAGCAGAAGACATCCTACTATTTACAGTGTACAGCTTACTACCAGCTTACTACCAGCTGCATATAGCTCGAGGAATAGCCAGCTTCTCATTTGGAGCAATAAGCCCAAAAGCGGCTGACATGAATAGGTAGGTAGGTAGGTACTATTACCTCCTACAGCTTGCGACAGTATTACTACCTTATACCTACCTACCTTTCCTACCGAGGTATTCATACTTTTTTTCTTTTCCTGCAGGGCAAACTGCCGCGCTGAAGCCAAAGTGTCCCTCCCTCCCCCCTTCCCATGGATGGGGCTGAATATACTCCGCCTGAGCTTAGCTGGAGATTGCCGAAAAGAAAAGAAAAAAATCTAAAAAAGATGTACCGTGGCCCGTCTCGAGAAGAGAATATACTTCTACCTCATGCCGGTGTAAGCAGAGCTGAAAAATCATACCAAAGGGCCAGCTGGTCTATTAGACACAGCCCTCCTTCTACCTCCCTCCCTCTGTACACAATACTACTACAACAGCAATAACAATAACAGAGTGCGACGGCGACCTTCCAAGCGGAATAATAACATATCGGCTAAGTAGGTAGGTAGATAGGTAGACAAGCAGTATAATGAAATGGTAATGTACCTACCTACACACTGAAATCCATCCAAAACGTTTCCTCTTTTTCTCCCCCCAAAAAATCCAATATTTTCCGTACCTGCCTGCCCCGGCGTGCAAGCAGCAAATTCACTTCTGACGTGCATTCACCGAAAATGGATAGGTAGGCAGGATTGCTTACTACTTTACATGTACCTTACATGTACCTGTTAGCCTGCCTGTATGTACTGTTGTAGGCTTGTACCTTTTAGTAAACTTTTTTTACCTTACCTTACCTTATGCTGGTAGTTTCATCGAGCCAGATCCGATTTGAGACCCGGGTTGGTGGGTAGCTGTGCTGAGCTTGTACAAGCCTGTGCTCAGCTGAGGAGGGCTTAGGAGGTGGCTGAGGCGGACAGGACAGGGTGGTTGGTTGCCACACCACAAGGAGAAAAAGGTAGAAGGATTGGAAGAAGAAAGGATGATGGTGAAAAGAGGGCAGATAGATCGATCTGTCTTAAAACTCTGCGGAGGCGGACGGCTACGGTTTGTAGGAGGTACAAGAGTGACATCCATTATACATAGCTGCCGCTGGTGCCGACTCCACAATGATCATCGTCTGGGATCTTTTTGGTCTGGTGAGATGGCGACGTGGCGAGTACATGTACCAGTTCTTTTCCTCTGGACGGAACTACCTCCTAACGATCTTTTTTGTATTTCATTGGTAGGTATTCATAGACAACACCAGGCTGGATGTTGCCGGCTCCAGGTCCAACATCTCGCACACGGTGGATGTGTCACGATGCACTACTACCTACCTTCCTACAGCTTCTCCAACAGCAGTCTCGCACCAGCATTGCCTGTACTTTCCACTTTTCTTCTCTTCTTGTTGTTTGACTCTCCGCCATTCACCTCTGCTTTGCCATTTCCACCCTCGGCCGCTTTCTTGATCTCCTTTTTGCCCTTGTCCAGCGCCTTCTTCACACTCTTCTTCGTGGATGCATCCACGTCCTCGGACTCGAGTAACGCCACAACTACAAATGAAGAGTCGCTAACTGCCCAATTGACGATGTTGTCCTTAATGACAGAGTACAGTGTCGCTCCAAATCCAAGTCGTGGCTCGGAGAGCGTCACAGACTTCGTCACAGGATCATAAGCACCACCGGTCACCAGAGACTTGAGCATACGACCTACTGCCGCGTCTTTGGCAATGTGCTTGCCTTCCAGAGGGTTGCCATCAGCCAAGGCAGCGACGACTGCTGCTGCTGCAGATCGATCAGAGGCATTGCAGGAGAGCAAAATCTCGGCAATGGCTTGTGTGCCAAATGAGGAGGTAATGAGAGTTGCTGCGCGTTCTCTGACGAGTTCCAGTAAAGGCTCGGATACCGTTTTGAGTAGTTCTTCACGTCGTTGATGGGGTGCCTTCTTGGACGTGGTTGCGCGAATGGCGTGAATCTCGTCAATAGCCTCTTTCTCTCCCGCTTGGCATAACCATCTTGCCGCACCAGCCAAAGGATACAGGATCGGCAGCCTGGCATTCAAGCTCACGAGCATGGACTCCAGTCGATCATGCTTCGACTTGGTATCATCATTCTTCAGTCCCAGAAGTTCAGTCAGGATGGTCTGCGATGTCAACTTGGTATCGTCCGTCACATCCAGACCGGCGACGAGGACCATTCGTGCGTACTGGTCGAATGCCATGGTCTCGATATGGTCTTTGAAGCACTTCAGTATCTGTTTTCGTGCTTTTGCCGAACCATGTGCGATAGCCAGACATACGAGTCTGGAGCCAGATTTGGTGAAAGCCAAGTTCCGGTACAGGTCTCCACCGCCATCATTCTCTTCTGAATCAATGTCGTTTCGTAAGATCTCAAGGAATTCGTTGCTATCTTCTGAGCCTGCAGGCAGTGCGAGGAAGTACTGCAGCATAGCATCGTGAAGCATCGTGAAGCCAGTCATCTTCTTCTGAATCAGGTTGTTGATGAGCTGTTTGAGATAGCCAAGGAATGGTTTGCGCTTCTCGGGACTTTCTTCTAAGATCTTCGCCAGGTCGCCGGTCACGTTGGAGGGTAATGGTTTGCTGGTGAATTGCTTGCCTTCGATGGCGTATTCTGCTCCATACCACTCGCGCAGCATCATGGCCTTTTGCTGGGGTGTCGCGACTTGGCGGTATATATCATCGACAATCCACGATGCCTCCGGATGGTTAATGAGTCTCTTGATATTGCCATAGAATTGTGGTATGATGAGGTCCTTGTCCTCGCGATCGCCCTGCACAACCATTTTCGCAACCAAGAACTTCCCATATCGCGACTCGACCAGGTCTTTCACGTCTTCTTGCAGCTCCTTTACGATGCCCTTCAGTTGAGCGGGTCGCGCGTACTTGATGGCGCACTGTATCACCCTCACAGAATCGTGCTTGAAGACGAAATCTCGCACACGGCCGTCGATGATGGAGAAGAGCTCGTCCAGCAGCTCGTTGCGTTCCTCTTTGGGGACATGTGACTTCCTGCGCAGCTTCTCCCACAGCTGCTTCGATCGATGTACGACGTCCGCATGGGGCTTTGCGGCCTTGCGCTCTTTGGCAAGTTGGCGCTGCTTTTGATGTGCTTCCGCTGATGATCCATCCAGCTTGAACTTGGCACCCGTGTTGCTCATGGGCTTAGCCTTGACCATGTTCCCACGCTCCGTGTTCATTCCGCTGGTGTCTACATCCATCTCCTCGCCCTCCCCGTCGTCGTCGCCATCGTGCGCGGCGGCTTCTTCGAGATGCGATCGTTTGGCCGGCTTGTCGTACTTGGTCGCTTTGGAGCTGCTGGTTTTCTGCTTCTTTTCACGCTGTGCCGCTGCCGAAGGCGCTTCTTTACGCTTGATTCCACCCATCTTGTTCGACATGCTATGGAGGTGTGGGCTGTGTTGGACGAAAAATGCCCATTTTTCGAACTTTTGAACTTTGAGCTTTTTCAGGGCACGGGCCGAGTATTTATCCGTACCATGAGTTTCCTGCTGATCACTCCCGACGGCACCGTTGGCTGACTCAGCGCTCGCAGGACACAGGTACCGGCGGGACCCTTATGATCGCCTCTGATCGCCTTTGAGATCGGCGTTTGGCGAGAAGCCAATCGACCCAATGATAATATGCGATGCATTATTATTATCATATAATGGACAATGCAGCGAATCACATGCGAGAGAATGCTCGTCTATTGCGTGCATGGCACCCCACCCGTCTCACATGCCAGACACCGATTCCTACCCAACCCTGAACAAACAGAAGCTGAAGTATCAGGAGAAGTACTTATGATTCTGTACGCACGCACGCACGCCCGGCATGTCTCTCAGGTTTCCTCTTTTTACCACTCACGAAGCCCGAACCTGCGATGGCGACTCCCCCGACCGTTGTAGCTCCTGGCGAGCCCTCGTCAAGGCCTAGGAGCCGAAGGGCCGTCGCTCTGGAACACCGGAGACAGAACATCATGACTTTACGATACCGCTCGTCAACTTCCAGCCTGCGGGACACGGCCGCGAAGCAGCCAGAGCCTTCATCTACAGGAGAGACTGCTGTACGAGCGGGGAAGAGCAAGGAACGGAATACCGCAGCCAGACACCACAAGATCGCCCGTGCTAGCTATCGACTGCAAGACGTCGACATCGACAACTGGCTCAAGGAATCCATGCCCATACCGCCGGATTGGGAGTACGAAGCGCTGCCGCCGCCGCCGCCTGGTTCTGCAGCTGCCATGTTTGGAGACGATGGAAGAAAACACCAGCAGGGTTATGCTTTCTATCATCATCCGCGTGAGGAAGTCGATCACATTGCGCCTTTGAACCCCAGACCGGGTGAGCTTCTTTCTCCACCGCCCCCAGCACCTTGCAATGTCTGGTGTATAGCCGAAGTCTTATTCTGACTTGATCCCAGCAGCAGCAGCAACGAAGCACCGGCGATCCATGTCTGTGGGACATGAGGATGATATTGCCAGACCTCGCACATTCGTACCAGCGGTCCCACAAATGCGAGTCTCCGACCACTATCATCACCACCAAGCGAACGACTCTGCGAGTTCGTCCAACTACTACTCGAGACCTCCCAGTGAGGTGGTCAACTGGCCGTTAGTGAGCACATAATAGTGGGGTCCAAGGCTGCATGTCACAATACATAATTGGGAAGGAGCATAATTGGAGTTTTCGGCCAAATGGAAGAGGGGGTGTAAAGTGTAAAGTGTAACATTATACGGCGTTACATTATTGGTATATGGCAACTTTTACCAGACTGAACAAGTGGTCAATCATTATTTTGGATTTGGGTGGGGGGCATTACAGGACTGATGCCAAACCCATCATTCATTCTCCTTTGCTGGCGAAGAAGAAGGAAACGACAACTCTCTCGAGATCACGAATAGGAGGATATGCTGGGGCCTTTTGAGTTGGCACGTCAAAGCAGCGAATGCGATTTTGCTTGCTCATTGAGCATTAATGGACAGCAATGAAAGAAGTCATGTAACATATGTAGTCTTCCTAATTATAAAAATAGTCAGTCACTCTTTACATTTCAACAACAAAGCCGTTGATGGTTAGAAGTGTAATACATATGTGCTGGTCTTTTTTTTTCTTTTCATCTCCATAAAAGATCGTGGTACCTTATGTATGCAGAATTATGGCCTGGATGGATTTATGTGTGAGCGGCATATTTCCGTGTACCTTCTATAGATCGAATAAACAGTGTGGTATCTCTTCTCTCATATGCAGTGCAGGTAGTTATGCTAGGATCGTATCATCATCATCTTCTTCATCATGCCATGCCATGCCATGCCATGCCATTCCATGTAAATGCATCGAATCTCTTACTCCCCATACTACGCTATGCAGCGCCAAAAAAAAACCACTCTCTCAAAAAAACAAAAAACAAAACACAAAATCAATGACGAATCCCACCCGTAGTTCCATCAACATTTCCAATCGACGACCGTCTAGCAGCAGTTTCGACTTCCACCACCGACAATCTCTTCTCGTCATAGTGGACCGTTTGAACGGCTCCACCGACAGCACCTCCTTCCATCGAAGTGGCCACGACGGGTTCACCTTTGAGGCGCAAAATGTGCATGCCGTGTCGGACCCAGTGGCTGGCGCAGTATCCGAGTACGACGACGAAGCCCACGAGGGGTACTACGTAGGAGATGCGAGTGGAGGCAGAATCGGCGATGGCGCCTTGGATTGGGGGGAACTAGAGGGAGAGAGAGAAGAGTAAGTATGTGAGTTTGACATGTTATGAAGAAGAAAATGGGCTTTTTCGTCTCGATCACTTACCACTGCTCCGCCACTCACGCCCATTACCAAGATACCTGCTCCACGGCGTGTGTTCTTTCCTAGATTGGCTGTTCCGAGAGTGAAGATGGCCTAAGAGGAGGAGTACACGATTAGCAAAGGCAAGACACGGGAGAGATGAGGTTTCTCGTTACCGGATAACATGGAGCCATGAAGAAGAAGATGGCAATCAAAGCGCCCACCGCTGCAGATCCACGTCCAGCAGAGACGTATGCGCTGAGAGCGATAGCACAGCACGAGTAAATGACCAGCAAGAAATTGGACTCGAAAATGACAGCCAAACCAGTGGCGATGAATCGGCCGACGGTGAAGGTAATGAGTGCATAAGACAACATGCGAGAGGCAGCCGAAGTGGAATATCCTCCGTTCTCGTTGGCGTAGTTGATGAAAAAGGTCGCGCAAGTGACCTGCGCACCGACATAGCAGAATTGAGCCACAAAGCCGAACATCATGTTGTATTCCTTGTACAGTGGTTTCTGGGCGACGAGGCCATCGTTGAATCCCAGTTCCGAGTCAGTGGCAACGATGCTGGCAGAGCGGAGAGCAGCCTCGGGAACTTCGGGGAGCTTGCTGAAGAAGAAGAGCACCGCAACGGCAACACCAGCGCACGAGACTGCGAGGTAGACGAACTGCACGTTGGTGAGAGAGTTGATATTGTCTCCGGAGAAGAAAGCCTTGGATGCGATGAGGGGACCAATGAATGACGCGATGCCGTTCCAAGATTGACAGAATTGAAGACGAGCCTATTGGAGAAAGTCAGCGGCTGCGAGGCGGCAACGACAATTGTACAATACACGGTGCTTACAGATGCGGAGGCTGGGTGACCAATAACCACTGCGTACGAGTTGGCAGCAGTCTCCAGAGTGGCAAGACCGCAGGCGATGACCAAAGTGCAGGCCAAGAAGCCTCCAAAGGCAGCAATAGTGTTGTCAGGCGAGGCATAGTGGGCAGTAGGCCAGAACATGATGGCGCCCAAGCTGTACAGGCCCAAGCCCATGAGGATAGTGGTTTTGTAGCCTTTGCGCTTCATGACCTCGGCGGCAATGGGTGAGAAGCAGAGGTAACCACCACCAAAGTACATGACTTGCAGACCAGTGGACTCGAGCCGAGTGATGTTCAAGACGGTCTGGAAATGCTTGTTGAGGACATCGAGAAGACCATACTACGCCAGGTCAGTACAAGGTATGTCCCAAATGAGAGGCATACGTTGTTTTTTTTCTTCTGGCTTGTACTCACCGAGAAACCCCACAGGAAGAACAGGGAGATGACCAGAGACAATGGATAGATGAGCTGTTTACCAGAGAGGGGGCCACCAGCAATCGTTGGGGCTCCCGTCGGCACACCACCGCCAGCCATTGTTGCGTGTTGGAGGCGCTTGTTGTTGATCGAAGCAGTGTCACCGGCGAGTAGTGAGTGTACGTTGCCACAGACCCGAGGTGCTGATGCTGCTGCTGCTGCTACTGTCAGGTAGGGATGAGAGACGGTGATGAGAGCGCTACCCTGGGAGCGTAGTTGGAGATATTATATATCTCCAGCACTTCAGTGACACTTGCCTTGGTTCGGTATCCCCAAGTTCGCGCCGTACTATAGAACTAGTTCTGGGCCTAGTGATGGCAGTCTGGAGTGCACACTATGGGGGAGTTGGGGACAAGGTTGCCGCTACTGCACACAAGCTCAGGCTGGGCAGACTACACACACAGGCACTGCATGTACAGATTCGCGGGACGCAGTCGAGACTTGAGAGCCACTGAAGGATGCATAGACTGCAATAATCGGCCCGTAAGTGAGTGTGTGCGGCAACATCTCTCTCTCTCTCTCTCCTTCGACGAGTATCCGACGGGCTCCAGATGTCAACAATCTCTATGACCTGTCTGTAGTGCGCAATTACCTGGCAATGAGATTGCAGGATCCACAGTGGAAGTGTTCGAGATGGAACAACCAGAGGCAGCGAGAGCCATGTCAACTTGATGCTCCTCCATGATTATTTCGAGGATCCCCGGTTGCCATTGACACGTGATGATGCTGATGATCGAGAATGGTTTTTCCAGCGGCGCACAACGTGCTGCCAAGAGTTGGCTGGTGGCGTGGTAGAGTGGTAGAGTACATGGTAGATGGGGGATGGGATGGGTTCCAACACGAGTCGAAGTTGGAATTGTGGCTGCTTTGCAGATCTTCCCCTCTCTCTCCTCCAGCGGCCTGCAGTCGCCGCCCATGGGGAATCAATCTTCTAGCGCGCTTCTAGCGTATCACTTCAATCGGGCCTACTCATCCAGATGGACGGACGAGCGCCGTGATTGGATCACGGAGAACTACACATGAGCAAGCCGTGCCGTGCTCATTTAACACCCGTCAAGCCACATGGACGGCATCACCACGCCCTCACCATCAACGGGTGCGCAACGGGACAAACTCACCTCACACCACATCTGCATTCGGAGCAGCCGCTCGCGTGCGGAGGGCCGTGCGTGAGAATCTGCGGCAGACGATGATGCCTCACCGCATTACGGAGACTGGGGACCAGACTTGATGGATGTGGACCAGGCGCTCAACGAAGAGCGGATGAGGAACAGCGCCGAGGCACTTCACAACGTGGACGGTAGTGCGCGGCACGGCGCGTGCGAAGAGACGGAGAGAGGCGCTGGGGACTCGGCGACCGCCCCCGTAGTGTAGCAGTACTCCCGTCAATGTATTCTGGATCAGCAGCACGTGGACCGATCCAGCGAGAGGTTGTCAATCATGGGCGACTCCGCGGGACCGACCCGGGTAAAGACAGGACCACAGTGCATGGCAGTCGGATCGGCACAGCCTGACATCACGATGCGCTGACCTCATGTGGACACACTTAGGAACACATACCTCCTATCAGTCAAGTCACACTGCGTGTGTGCGTGCATGCGAAGAGCAGACCATGTTATTTTCTTGCCCGTCCTTGCACAGTGATCACGGCTCCGTTGAGCTCATTCTTCCATCCTTGCTCCGTCAACATCTTCCTCACTGCAGGACCAAGCTTACTGCGTCCGCCTTCGCTATGCCGACCAAGACCTACCACGATCTTATATCCCGCCTGTCTCTGATTCGCCCCGATACGGCCATTCGCGCGGTTCTCTCCCAATCCCTCCCACCATTGCTCAACTCTTTCTCGTGCAATCCTGACCGCGTTAAGGACATCGATGCCGTGAAGGTCGACCTCGCTGGCACTGGACTGAGATGCGGCCATTTCATCCGCCGCTGCGGCTGAGGCTGCAGAAGACAAAGCGTAATAGTCGCGACTCACTTGGCCATAGTATCCTGCCACCCCGCCCATGAGTCGATCGGACTTGGCTTTGCGATGAGCAGCGTATGCCTGAGCTAGTGCAGCACTTCTAGCGGCTGCATAGTTCGACGCACGCTCTCTAGCATCCGAAACGTTTGAGCTGTAGGCGTGACCGGAGGCCGGTTTGTTTCTGCCAGCCACCGGACTGAACGCGTCCGCCTCTTCTATGTTGGGTCGAACATAAGTGGGTATAATCTCAATCCCACCTTCGATACTCGGGCGAGTCGTCAAGGCCTCCGCTAGTTCGCGCGCGGCCGCCGTGGAAGGGTAGGTCAAATTGATCAAGCTTGCCACATACTGCGAGTCTATGGATGGGAAATCCTGGCCAAGATCATGTGCTGTCACAGCCTTAATGGGGTCTTCGGCCAAGGCGATTGTGCCCTCGGAAATGTGATTCTTCAGGATACTGCCAATCGTCTTCGCACGAGACGCGCCACTATTGTAGTATATAGTCGCGACAGTCTTGGATGGCTCCCCAGTGCGGCTGGCGATAAATTCGATATCGCGACCCGCTCCTTGCCAGGCGTTGGCCACTGTAGGCTCAGACTCGACAGGACTAGTAGGAAGCGAGCTCGACCGCCCACTGTCATTCAGCTTTGCGCCCTTTTTCTTTCCTTTGCCTTTGCGCCCCCTTCGACTAGTGTTCTCTTCCGAAAATGCGTCTATGCTCTTCACCGCCAACTTTCCGTCGCCATCGCTATTCTCCGCCTCGTGCATATAGACCTGGCTTAGGAGCTCATCCATAGCCTTGTGCCAATTGCCCTTGCACTTGCGCAGAGTATGTTGCACGGTATATCGGCTGAGTTGTTGACCCATGATCTGTTCCAGGAGCGCGATCTTTGCATCCTCATTGAGATTCTCCAGCTCTTCAGCGATGTCGCCGTTCCCAGACGGAACCTCAGCAGAGGTGCTGTTCAAATTCAAAGACTGCCATTCCGCTGATAAATTCGTCAGGTCTGTTTCCCTGGATACTGTCGTGTTGGTCTCTTCTGGACAGGATTCTGGTCTGCTGCTGCTGCCATGTCGGACCTCGTTGTCGCGTCCACCGGTTCCAGAAGCATCAAATCCGGCATGTTCTTCCAATTCTGCCGACTCTTTCAACTGGTCCAGGGCCCCTCTTGCTTCTCGCAACTGATCTTCGTTCTCCAAATCGTAGTCGGACAAGATGGCGGATAACAGTGCAGGGTCGAGAGGTGGGCAATATACTGCCTCGAGTAGCGCCAAGGTGTCACCCATGTTCAAAATTCTGGTTCGTGGTCCAAAGTTGCAAATTTCGTATACAACGTCTCATGTTGTAGGTGCGGAGCAAGCCATCCGATGTATTGATGCTGATCTTGCTAGCAGAATGCTGCATAGATCGTGCGGATGTTGTAGGAGGTAGCTGTATGTTCAATGCTGTTGTTGATCTCAGGAAGAATGTGTGGCACTCTGTTGAGGTTTATGACGAGGATACCTTAGTCGCGTCTGTTGCGCGAGACTAGCCTTCTGCTGACTAAGTCCAGCTGCATTGCCCCTCAGTAAAGAACTCCACCCTTCACTCCATCTCAATCAGTCTGGACGAAGACATATAACAGAACATAATAGGGGACTAGAATACCTCAGATACGGTAATCTTCATTTCAGAATGGCCAACATATCTCCAACCAAGAGTATAGTCTACAAAACGGTAGATAAGCTGCAAATATCTCTAGACATCTACCTCCCTTCCAACGGAGCACAAAAAGTCCCCATATGCCTCTGGTACCATGGCGGCGGTCTTCTACAAGGTACAGTACTATCACACCCAATGTCTCCTCCTTCAATACCGTCGTCACCACGCACTCACACATATTTATATATATTTACACAAATCACACCAGGCCATCGTAATCAAGCCCCTCCCTGGCTCCGCAAAGCAGTAAACACCCACTCCATCGCATTCATCTCCGCAGACTATCGCTTCGCCCCTCAAATCGGCATCACCGAAGCTCTCCAAGACGTCGCCGACAGCATCCACTTCTGTCGTGAATCCCTCACCTCCCACTTATTACCCGAAGAAAAGAACGCCATCGATCCCTCCCGTCTCGCAGTCTCTGGCAGTTCCGCAGGCGGATATCTCGCCCTCTTGGCAGGTCTATACATAAATCCCAAACCACAAGTCATTCTCCCCATCTACCCCATCACCGATCCCCTGGGGACATTTTTCACGAATCCGCAACCTCCTGCCATGGGAAGACCGTTGGGTTCGAAAGAAGAAATTCGCGAATTTCTCGATCCACACGCGGATGTTGTGGCGAATAATGAGGCGGATTCGAAGCGGATGGCCATGTATCTTTGGATGCAACATGATGCGAATTTGGCAAAGTTGTGGAAAATTGATGACTCTGACCCCGCCCGAGCGAAGAAGTGGAGGTTGCCGAGAAATGTGTTTGAATGTCGACTTCCTCCGGCGTATATCATGCACGGCGATGCAGATACTGGGGTGGGTGTGGAGCAGGCGGATGAGATGGTGGGTGCCATGGTGGGATGTGGGTTGGAAGTGGTGTATGAACGACCTCATGGGAAAGAGCACTTTTTCGATGCGGGAGAAGTTTATGAAAATGATAGATTTTGGGCATTTGCCTTGAAACATTTGAAGTAAACCAGCGCAAAGAAAAATATGGCCATTCTGATGTACCAGGAATGCTTTTCTAATCACTGTATCTGTAGGCATCGTGGCTGTCTGTGGTGCCGTATGCTAGCCCGTCAACTCAATTTCCCACTCGAATCAGCAGATCCATGCGAGGGAATCTACTTCTTACTCCCCAGCACACTCTGCACAGCTTCAATGACCTTCGCGTGCACATCCTTGGGTGCAGCCACGACGCCCTTGTTCTGTAGCAAAGTCCTTCCATGGCTAAAGTCCAATCGATTACCTTCCACATCCGTAACTTCACCTCCAGCTTCCCTCACAATCAAATCACCAGCAGCGTGGTCCCAGATCTTCTCGACATAATCCTTCCGGACTGGTAGCCTGAGATACAAATCTCCCGCTCCCCTCGCAATACTCCCGTACTTGGCCTGACTATCCATTCTCACACTGGGCTTGGTAATGCCCAATTTGTTGGCAATCTGCACCGAATCGCTCTGATTGCTATGGCCCGCCTCGACACTCTCACAAAACGTCGCATCAGCAATATTCGAAATCGGCTTCATCTGAATCTTCGAAGCGTGCGCCAATCCCGCCTTTCCCAAAGCTCTACTCTCCGCTCCTCGACCCTGCACAGCCGAGAACAGCACGCCAAATTTTCCTTCCTCGTCACTCGCATCTGCACCAATGTTCTCTTTCAGCGGTTCGGAGTCCGAAACGGGAAGATTGGGACAACCGAGGACACCGACTTTGACGTCTCCGTCGACCATCAGACCCAAACACACTGCATATTGCCCTCCTCGAAGAAAGCCTTTGGTGCCGTCGATGGGATCGATCGCCCAGATGCGACCGGAGTTACCGCCTTTGCTGTCTCCTTTGTCGATGATGTCGAGCATTGCTTCTGCAGATTTGATCGGTCCGCCGAGTGACGCTTCCGAGGTCGGATCGGAAAGAGAGGTGTTGGAGACGAGGTCCCAGACTGTTTTGCGAATTGTTTCATTCTCTCGCAGGTCTTTCGCCTCTTCTTCGGCGACAATCTCGTCGTTGGGAAAATTGTGTTGCAGGGCACTGATGATCAGGGCTTGTGCGCCAAAGTCTCCAATGGTGACAGGCGAGGCATCGGATTTGTTGAGAGTGCCTTTGGCATTCTGGTGAAAGACGGCTTTGGTGAGAATGGAAGCTCGTTGCACGGCGAGAAGGGCAATGTTGAGTTCGTGGGAGTATTCGGCCGAAGTCGACATGTTGAAACTGTGCTGCTTTTGGCGGGTGGGGAGGGGTAGTATGTGGGATGAAAGCAGGCGGAGACGAGGGAAGACAGACGGGAGGAAGCTGGTCGCCAGAATGAAGAGTGATATGAGCAAGATGGTAGTGCTAAGAGTTGTTGTTGTAGCTCGTACCATTACAGCAGCTGTTGGTGGAGTGACGCGACATTTTCTACAAACATTACGTCGGTCCTGAAAATCAACTAATGCATGTGAAGTCACCATGCTTGGCACAAATTGAAACGAACAAGGTATACTGCATAGTGGGTATACAGTAATCGAAAGAGCATAAGCTATTCTGATATCTGTTTGAGGATTACTGCTATGGTCATGTGAACACTCTGATCCGTCCCTTCGCCATGCTGGCGGCAAAGACGAGGATTGCATTGGGATCTGCTTCTCCTCAGCTCTTGCAATTGCAAGTGATGCCTCGACTGGTGGCAATACGTTGAAATCACGCGTGCTGCGTGGAGTACTTCCGGGAAGCAGCAACAAGGGACGCGCCATGAGCGTCGGCTCTAGATGTCAGAGTGTAGTCCAGGCGTGGTCGAGGCACGGCAGCATAGCTCAAGCAGTTTGTCGTAGCTGGTTGTCGGCAACCACCTGTGTCAACTGCACGGCCCAAGCCGATTCTAATTCCTCTCTTGTACAGTGCAGAATCGCATCGTACGACCATTTGCTGGCCTAGTCCGCAGAGGGAACGTTCTCATCGCGGAATCTCTGCAACGACCTTTGGCGAGATTTCTCGTCGTCGTCTTCGGTATAATAGCTTCATAGTGGTAAGACAATGCAGCAAGCCTTTCGCTTCTGTGCACAGATCTTGCTCTCCCATGACCATACTACCACCGCTGTCCATAGCCTCCGCCGCCACCTCCCCTGCCACGGCCTCTACCGCCGCCATAACCACCTCTACCGCCGCCTCCTCCATAGCCACCCGGGCCGTAATTGTTCCTGGAGCCATAGCCGTCGTCGTAACCGCCTCTGTCGTCCATGGGCTCTTGCCTAATTGGTGGCTGCCGTCCTTTCAACTCCTTGGACAGTCGGTCACTTTCCGATCGCATCTTCGCATAGCCCAAATGCATCTTTCCAAAGAAGTGATCCGCCAGCCGGCGATCGTTGTCCAGTCGAGAAAGGTACGCGCCGCACACATCACACACCTGGAGCTTCTGGTGTCCACTCGGTCCTTGGGTTTCTGACAAGGCTTTCATGTCGCGTTCCTGATTCTCCTTCTCCACCTTTTGCAGCTTCAACTCGTGAAACTGCTGCACTGCCAGATTCACGCTGCCTTCCTCGGCCAGTATTTGAATTTCCACAATGCTCGCCTCGATAGTCCGCGTCAAATCGCCAATCCTCTTCAGCATGGCCGTCGTCTGTCGGATCTCGTCGGGGGTCTTTTCCAATCTACGCTGCGCAGAGTCGATACGCCGGTCGCACTCGCTGACGTACGAGTTAATGTCACGCTGATAATCGAATTCGAAGCCCCACTCGCGCTTTTGCGCGTCCGAGGCAGACTGAAACTCCTCGCGCAAGTTGGGTAGATGGGTCTTGGAGCATGGACCAATATCCTGCTTCGTATTGGTGAAGAGGTCGTGGGGACAGGCGCCGCAGAGGTATGAGCGGCAGACCTTGGGGTCGGTGATGGTGAGGGCGGGCTGCTTGACCATGCCTGGAGCCTGCATCATGGAATCGCCCATGAGCTGCTCCAGCAGCTTTCTCTGTTCGGCCGCCATGGTGATATGCCCGTTTGGAGAACGACGAGACGGCGGTGGTGTTGTGGTAGTGGTGGTGGAGGTGGTGGAGGTGGTGGTGGAGGTGGTGGTTTGCAGCCAGAAGTTCGACGAACTAATAAGGTACATCATATGCAGGTCCCCGTGGCTAGCCTGCTACCTAAATTAGGGTCTATAGCTGTTCACAACTTCACATGGAAATGTGCCAGGTCGGGATGACCACCACCCACTGTACCTGTCGTCCACGATGAAGTCGCTGCTACTGGCGCTGCTGGCTCTCCCGACGAGCCTGCTCACCGCCGTGTATGCAGCCTCGGGCGAGGAGCATGCGGCCTCATCGTCGTCGCTGTCGTCGTCGGCGGTCGAATACTCGGAGCATCTCCACCTGAAGCCGCTCCCAGGCGGCGCTCTCTACGCTGGCTTCAACTTCACCGCCTCGACGCCGCTGGCCGACTACGATCACCAGCACTTCCGCTTCTTCCCCCGCTCGCTGGCGCAGATCCTGCAATACACTCACACTCCCGAGCTGCACCTCCGCTTTGCGCTGGGACGATGGGATGAAGAGAGCTGGGGCAGCCGCCCGCGCAACGGACGGCGAGAGGGCGGCACGGGCGTCGAGCTGTGGGCGTGGATCGAAGGTCGCTCCCAAGTAGAGGCCGAGGAGCGGTGGAGTGGCCTGGTCAACAGCTTGAGTGGCCTCTTCTGTGCCAGTCTCAACTTCATCGACCAGACCAAAACTATATCGCCTCTTCTGACCTTCCAGCCGGAGGCGTCCCCACGCGCAAGCAACGCCACTTTGCATCTCATGCACGGCGTGCTGCCTCATGAGGTGGTGTGCACGGAGAACTTGACGCCGTTCCTCAAACTGCTACCATGCAAAGGCAAGGCTGGGGTGTCTAGTCTCCTGGACGGACATAAAGTCTTTGATGCCAACTGGCAGACTATGGCTATTGATGTCCGACCGCGTTGTGATTCTACGGGACATTGTTCTCTCGAGATTGATCAAACTGTGGATATGGTCTTGGACATTGAGCGGAGCATGCGACCACAGGACAATCCGATCCCGAGGCCACCACACATTGACCAGATTGTTTGTGATGATACCAAATCCTACAATGGGCACGATACTTGTTATCCAAAACGACTTGAAGGCGACAGGGAGTGGTCATTGAGCCGTGTCTTTGGGAGGCCATTGCAGGGAAGCTGCCCCCTGGGAGCTGCTAAGAATGCTGCGGTTGTATCACTGGATGTACCAGCCTCGAGTCTCGTTGATGTCAAGTCTAGTACCAGCTCGCATGAAGACTCTCAGCACAACTCAAGCTGGAGAAAGTACGTTCTCAAGGCAGATGAGGAGTTTGATCTGATTTTACCTCAACATGATGCCCAGCAGCTCGATCCAGAAGAGTTACAGCTGCTGCGTGCGAGCAGACAAATCACTGGGTACGGCCAAGAACGGGGAGGTATGCACACGGTGATTGTCAACCCACACGCCACCGCACAGCGGATTGTCTATCTGGAAAGCCTACCGTGGTATTTGAGACCCTATATGCACACGTTGAAAATCACAGGCGCCACCACAGAAAAGATGTACTACACTCCCGCCATCGATCGGCGCAAAGGCACACATCTCGAGCTTCTCTTAAACGTTCCCGCCTTCTCCACTGTGGAACTCACATACGACTTCGAAAAGGCCATTCTCCGGTACACCGAGTACCCTCCGGACGCCAACCGCGGCTTCGACGTGGCACCTGCCATCATCCGAGTCCTCCCCGAATCCGAAGGTGGCGAAAACAGCTACTTGCGAACCACCTCACTTCTCCTTCCTTTACCCACGCCCGATTTCAGCATGCCATACAACGTCATCATCCTGACCTCGACCGTCATCGCACTCGGATTTGGAAGCATTTTCAATCTCCTCACTCGAAGATTTGTCTTGCTCGAAGAGGTTCCCAAAGCGCCTTTGGCCATCTTGATTGGTCATGTTCGTGAACGGATCGCTGCCCTTTGTGGCCACCAGCAGCAGATGGCGAAAACAAGGGGGGTGGTGGGGGAAAATGGAAATGTGGTGCCGACGACGGGTGGTGGGAAATGGGCATCTGCGGCGGCGGCGACGAAGACGACGGGATCTGCTGCGTTTGACCATGATCTTGGGACCATGTATTCCCGCAAGACGGGGACGAGACTGGTCAAGAATGCGAATGGTCGGATTGTCGAAGCAGATAGATGATGAGATGGTGCGCAACGAACGCATCCCAACTACGAGGAACAAGCAAATACAGTCTCTCAAGTGACACAGCTCCACACTCTCCTGTGCAGCGAAGCTCATTCATTGCAGGTTTCCATTCAGCCCATCTATCTATATTCTTCTGCTCAGGTCATCCTCACCAGGGTAATCCACTTCTACGTTCTCGCCGCTCCCCAGGCATGTCCCATTCTCATAAAAAAGAAAAGTCGCCCTCATCAAGGAAACTCACTGGTCTCGGCACTTTCCCAGCATCTCCTGGGCAAATCCATCCCGCCCCTCATGGACCGTGATTCTCTCCGCAGCCTTGACCAAATCGTACACTATCCCATCATTCACCACACTATCCATCTGGTATTCTTCGTGCTCTCGTACGAAATGTCTGATCCACTTCGCAGCCGTCCACAGAGACCCGTTCGCCCTTCCTCTGATCAGAGCCAAATATTGCGCCAATTCGCATCTGGTCTCCACATCCACATTGATGCTGTCGAGGTACGACTCGACCAGAGGAATGAGGCCCGGAAACCCTCTGCCGCCACTTCCAGTGTCCTTTCCATTAATGATCTCATCAACCGTCATGAGTTCATATTCGTCTTCTACGGGACCAGGACTCGGTGGTCTACTAGCCTGCGGAGTGTTCGTCCCAGAAGGCGGTGCGGAGCTGCCGTTGGGTCTCGGCATGCGTTTCGGTAAAGGGTCTTTGCGGAAGTAGAATTTGTCATTCAGCACCGCATCACGACGATGCGCTGTCTCCATGTTTTCTGTTGTCTTGGGTATGGGTAGGTAGAAGTTGAGATCGAAACTGAGAATGGCTCGTGTGATGAGGACCACGAAAACCGAGAAAGCTGCGTTTTCATAGTCTGTGATTTGTATTTCCATGGGTCGAACCTCCACTCGCCAGCCAATATCGCTTCCTGGAGGCGGGGGCTTGAATCGCATGTGTTGCCAGTTGGTACTTTGAAGGTTCTCAAAGTGGTCCGTTTTGTCGAGGTCGAGCTCCTGAAGATCCTCATTGAAGACAACAATGGGGTCGCGGATGAAGAGGTGCGCAAAATGCGTTGCGAGGAGATCGTCCATGCCCCCTTCCACCAGTCGCTCTTGTAACTTGTCGTCCACGATCAGGTTGGGATCTAGGTACTCCGGTCGCAAACGTGGGTCCTGCGCGATGTAGGTACTGTTACTGGCGTAGCGGGATTTGGGAATCCTCCATCGATCATTCTTGAGCGGTCGCTCACCCAGCTCCTCCGCGGTCCGATCGTCGACAGCTCCGCCAATCTGGTTCCATCGTACATCAGTATCGGCGAGGAATCCTTTGTATATCGGGGTTGCGGCAGTCAGTGCGAGCAAGATGGGTCCTAGTGGCGACAGCTGGTCGTACATTATACGACCTTCCGTGACGTTCTTGGCTTGAAATGTGATTTGGAGACAGCACG
Organism: Sphaerulina musiva SO2202; assembly: GCF_000320565.1. Lineage (NCBI taxonomy): Eukaryota > Fungi > Ascomycota > Dothideomycetes > Mycosphaerellales > Mycosphaerellaceae > Sphaerulina > Sphaerulina musiva. Next base: position 3,935,750 of record NW_016017383.1, read on the forward strand.
AACCCATGCCGAATGCCATGGCGTCCATGTAGATGTGGTCGTCCTTGGCGGCGCCATTACGGACGTCGTCATCCTCGGGCCAGTCATGGAGGTCGTACTTGACGGTGGGATCTTTCCAAGGTCGAGCAGTCTTCTCGTCGTGAAAGACGGGAACGTTGAGCTCTACTTTGCGCCCGCGCCGCTGCCGTATGTTCGCCGCCAAGGTCGGAAATCTGATATGAGGATTCGCAATCTCATCCGGCACGAATTGTGAACGCAACTTGGGTCCCGATGGAGGGTAGTAAGGCGTGATGGATTTCCGATCTCCCAACAGTGGAAAGGTGGTCAATGTGATGGGATATTCGTGGTCGTAGATGTGGTCTTTGGCAATCTTTCGTCTCCACTTCATGTCCGTTTCCACATCCAGCAAGTCTTTCAAGCTGATACTCCATGGCTTTCCCGGCGTGGCTTCCAGCATAAATCTACCAAATTCTGGGTGAAAGGTCGGCGCTGGCCACGGACTCCTAGATCATCACATCAGCACAGATGTTTCCCACGACCAGGACAGGACAAATGGCAACGCACTTCACGACACCTTGCGCAATGTCAGGGACACCACCACCCTGCTTGAGCAGTTCTTCATCCTTGGCCAAGGCTTCCAGGATCTCGGCCTGTCGCAGGGAGAGCTTGACTTCTTTCTTCTCGTCATCGAAAGAGACGACCAAGTACTCAATCTTTGCCTCGTTAGCTGCGTCGCTCTACCCGACCCAGCGCTTCTTACCATACCTCATCTCCCCACAACAACTTGTCCCGCTCCTTGCCCTTCGATCGGTTCCATATGGCCAGCAATTGCTGCAACCGTGTCAGTCCCACACATGACCCATTGCCCACACACGCATGGTGTGCCCAATCAGATAGATACCTCTATTCCCCATTCTCGCACATGTCCGGCGACCTTCTTCGCCTCTGGCCACTCCAGAGGGGTACCCACTGCACTGCGTTCACAATCAACATTTTGAATTGGTGTGTGCGACAGGCGCATGCAGGGCAAGTGTGTCTGCGTACAGTAGCCCCATGGTGAAAGACTCAGGGTAGATATGCCGTCCGTCTTTCGGCCGAAACCTTTCCAGCAGAACCTGTGTAGTCACCAGATCCTGATTTCTGCAACAGCCACTCCTGGTCAAGCGTGTGTTGTGCTACCACCGCAGCTGCATATGCACACTCGACAATTTTCGGTTGCACGAACAAGACCCGTACGCTTGCGTGCTCTCGCTATCTGTGAGACGGCGGATGGTGGTTCTGTTGGTGACGTTGGCGTGCCTCCTTGCAACTTATGTCTGACGAGACATGGCTCTCACACTCGCTTCGATCGGCTTCTCATTCGACGAGGGTGGGTGTTTGGTGGAGACGGACGATAATGCAGGCCTGAGGGCAACGAGAGGCAGAGGACGTTTCGAGGTTGTTGTGTGTGTGTGTGCGGGGGGGGAGACCACGTGGGCTGTCGCAGAAGAAGAATGAGGCAGTGAGGTTGTGTGTTGTATGCGAGAGACACGAGCACTTGCTGTAGGTGAATGTGCCGTGCATCAATGGTAAAGAGTGGTGGCTGAACTACCCGTGGACATACAGTACAGGTCAGGTACCTGGGGCCCATAAGGTAAGTGCATACCTGAGTTTTTCATCAGGCGCATTTGTCAGCGGCGTCGGCGTCGGAGGCTTTGCATGCACCTAGAGTCCCTAGAATACCTAGAATACCTCAGGTATGTACCTGACTTGCTGACCTACCACCTTCATGTACCTAAGGTACAGTAGGTAAGGAGATATGTATGTGCCTGCTCACCAAAGCACGATTACTGACTTCACTTGCATTTCTCATCCGCCTTCACGTGCACTCCCCCGAGCGCCAAAGTAATCTTGGTCAGACATTGTCGTATTGTGGCATCGATTGCCAGTACACTATGTACAATCTCCATCGTAGCAGAACTCCTCCACTTCGGTGCCACGGGATCGTCACGGGCTACCTTTACATAACGTCTGCTCCCACCCACATACCTGAGGTACGGTATACATGTATAATCACACAATGTCCGTGGACATCGATTCGTGTCTGGTCCAAGACTGTTGGAGAGAACAATGGTAAGGTTGATGTCGACCCCAATTTCATGAGCCATTCATTCAACCCCTCGCCATCTCCGTCGTGTACATTTCTCCATCGCTGAGCATGACGCCAGATCATGTGCTTTTTCTTTCTCATAGCGTCTCATGACGCTTCCCATTTCCTTGCCATCGCAGCCATGCCAAAACTCCTCATAACCTGCCTCGAACGAGAGGACTTGAAACGCCGTCAAGTGGGTATCGCTGAATGGCAAAGCAGAAGCTGCAGCAGAATCACATTGCTCAAAGTGCGTCAGGTAACACGAGAGACGCTGATTGTGCATCGGCTCGCTGGAAACGAACAAAAAAAAAACAAAAAAACAAAAAAACATGCCACCTCCCGTGGTGTCTTGCTAAGGCAAATTTTCTTTTGGCCGTAAATTCGAACTACCAGTGTTGGCGTTCTTGTTGGTCCCATTGTTCTTGCGTGTGAGCTTGGCATAGTGCAGCCCGCAGGCATTGCACAGTGTTCGAGCACCATCTGGTCCACGTCTCCATTCTGGCGTTTCGGCTCGATTACAACTGTGGCAGCGTCCAGGGGGCGCGGCGCGGCCTCGACGCTTCTTCGTGTCGTTGCCTGCGAACCCGCCCACTTTGCCTTCGTCGGCTTCCTGTTGCTGGTGGATATCCGGTCCAGACTGGGAATGTTGGTCGTACAATTTGTGCTGTTGTCGTTGATCTGCAGCTTGTTGTTCATACACTGCTTGCTGTTGCAGGACAACGTCGCGGATTTTCATCAGAGAATCATGCGCCGCTCGGGATTTGTTGATCATATCATCGAGTTCGACCAGTCCGGGAAGGGTATTGAGCGAGGCCCCTGATCGCTGTGTGTGATGCATGCGATCACCGTAGCGACGGGAGAAGTCGCTCAAGATGCCACTGGTGGATGAAATCTGGACAGTTCAATCAGTAAAACACTCCGAGTCCACCATTCGAGCCAATCTCCACGTACCTCGTTCAACGATGCCTCGAGGTCGAAGTAATCCAAGTGTCGTTTCACGCTGTCACTGTGGTGAATTAGGCCACGATCGTCATAACGGGAGCTCTCCGACTTCCAACCAGGTTGCGAATTGTGGGGTGGACCATACGTTGTAGAGGGCTGATATATGGGCCCCGATGAGTTACCCGTAGGTGGAGTCGCATTAGCATAACGTGGCGGAAAAGGAGTATACCCATAGGGCAAGCTCGAAGGACGCCCTGTGGAGGTGGAAGAATTGGCCACATTCGCGGAATATTGCTGCTCGTAGGAGGGCGAGGCGTCTTCCGCGCGAGAGAAAGCCGCTGATGGGGGCAGCGGGCGAGACGACGCTGGTGGATTCTGCGAATGAGTTGACTTTGTCTCTGCCGGAAGAGCGTATGATGCAGGTGGAGGACGGGCTGAGTCCGGAGGGGGATAAGAAGACTGACGAGTGGGCTCCGGCCGGTACTGAGAATGATGCGAGTAGTTGTTGGCCGTTCCCGAATAGGTACTTGACGCGGCCATTGAAGGAGGCTCCATGGGGTATGTTCGCCGGGGTGGCGGGGATGGAGGAGCAGCAGTCTGTGACTGCGGAAGATGCGTCGTCTTCAAGGACAGCGGTGGTGGCGGCACGGTTGTGGAGGCAAATGAGGCTTGATTGTCCACTTTGCCCAATGCCTCCGATATGGATGGTAACGATTGCCTACATTTGGCACCCTCCCTGTCATGCTCGCTCGTCCGACGCGACCCTGGAGGTGTATGGACAGCAGGATGCCAACTGTTTGTCGGTGGAGCGCCGTGCGCATGACTGTACGGCGGTGGAGGTCCTTGCGGGTAGTGATAGGTCGGGCTCGCTCCAGCGGTGGCAGACAAAGTTTGCGGCGTGCCAGTGGTGCGTTGCTGGTGGTAGGCCTCCTCTTCGCGTTGAACTTTGTCCGCTTCGAGGTAGCTCAGAGCTGGAAGCTGAGGCCTGAGGGGCAGCGCGTGTACAGCTGACGCGCACTCGTTCTGAGGTACCCCGCGCGCGTCAGTTCTTGGCATGCACTCGAAAATAAAACACTGCACTCGTTTTCAAATCCACTAAGTTCTGTAAAATATCGACAAAGGTAAGTTTCTAACATTCCAATACTATTTCAGCACTGACATGGTAGTAGTACTACCACTACCACTACCACTACTACCACCACCACTACCACCACCACCACCACCACTACCACCACCACCACCACCACCACCACCACCACCACCACCACCACCACCACCACCACCACCACCACCACC
>NW_016017383.1:3944289-3948934 GCF_000320565.1 Sphaerulina musiva SO2202
TTCATCATCGTCCTCAACGTTACCAAACCAGTCGTCAAACATTTGAGAACCGGCTGGTAAGGTAGCTTTCTCCCAAGTCCACCGACTCTCGTAGGTACTTGGCGAAGAGCCTGATGGGACGTCTGATAAATCAATACTTGGAATCAGGCGAGACATATTCGGGGTAATTTGAGGAGCCATCTATTAATTATCTTAGAAACGATATACTAACGGTATAGTAACAGTATAATAACAGTAGATATATACTTACTGTTGTCGAGGGAGTAAATTGTAGACAAGTACAAGATAGATTCGGTAAATATAGAGTAAATAGTAGTAAACTATTATCGTAAGAGTAGGTAGATAGTTTGCAGATGGTTCGATAGAAGTAGATGTAGAGGAAGAAGAAAAACATGACCTGCACTCGTAATTTAAACTATGCACTCGTTCTATCTTGGCATGCGTTTTGAATGCTTAGTCAGGAGTGCGTGGAACCTCAGAACGAGTGCGCGTCAGCGCCGCGCGCGAGGGGCAGCACAGTTAGCAACATGATTCGTGGTGATGCGTCGTCGTGCTGTTCAGCGTGCCGCCCGCCACCATATACTCGACGCCACGATGGTGATCGGACTGCACGTGAGAGACTAGCGATAGTAGAGCATAGACGAGAGGCGAGCAGCACAGCGCAGAGCAGAGCAGAGCAGAGGGCGGAACAGCGTGCAGAACATACCGGCGGATGTGGTCCATGGCTCTGGAAAAGTCAATAATGTCGACAAGCGACTGTGTGCGAGAGTGGTTATGGCAAAGAGAAGGAGTGGATGGACCACCGGAGCGCAAGCCAAGTCGGATCGACTTTCAATGATAGATGTCAAGACGATCCCGAGTCGTTAGGTGCAGGCACAACCCGTCGTAGGGCAGTTCAGGTTGGGCAGCAGCAGGAGATGAATCTCGCGGCTATCGAACAGGCCCTGGTGTGGTGGTCGCTGTACGGGCCAGATCGGAAGGCAGGGGGAGCGTCGAGGCCGGCGTGGGTGGTCGAGTTACTGATGATGATGGTGATGATGGTGGTGGTGGTGATTGTGCTGGCGGTGGTGGTGGTGGTGGTGATGATGATGATGATGGTGTTGATGGAGATGGGGATGGGGAGATGTGGTGGTGGCCCGGAGGTGGTCGCCGAGTCGTCCTGTCATGTACTGGCGAGCGTGCTTCGCAGCCTGCGAGTGCATAAACTTCTGGCCGCGTGCATGGGTCGGTGGTGGTATGCAGTAGTGGTGTGTGCGGTGTGGTGTGTGCGCGCAACGACGGAAGCGGTTGAGATGAAGATGGTCGTGGTCAGCAAGGAGCACCAGGTTCCGGCCAGTGGTGGTGTTGGTGGTGTTGGTGGTAGAGGAGGAGGAGGAGGATGAGGAGCAGTGGTAAGGTGGTAGTGGTAGTGGTAGTGGCAGTGGTAGTGGTAGTGGTAGTGAAAAGGGCCACAGTTACAGTATGTAGTAGGTACAGGTCAGGTCAGTAGGTATGTACCTGTACGTACATGTACTGTCTGTAGAGGCTAATCGTACAGTAGCAACAAGTGGTCAGGTTCAGGCATGCGACAAGCACTCGCTAAACCAGTGGGCTCTGGCTGCCACCGCCCACAGGATTGAGTCAAAACGCCGCCGACTATCGCAGAGTGGAGATCTCGATCTGATGCGATCCCTGTGCCAAAGCCCTGTGCCCTGTGTTATCTCGCACTGCTAAGCTAGGAGTGTACAGTAGCACCGCGTCGGCGACAGGCACAGCACATGCCCACTCTCTCCCTCTCCCTCTCCCTTCCTTCTCCCTTCTCTCTCTCTCTCTCTCTCTGCTGGCGGCTGAGTCTGCTCCGACTACTCCCGTTGCCTGCTGCTCTCTCTCCCATCCATCTGGCATCCTGTGCCCGACTGTCATCAGTAGCCAGACTACCTGACCCTAGTTACCTACGTAGGCACTTCCTAGTACATACCTCCCGTGTGAGATGGACTCGTATCGGACGGATATGCCGCGTCGACATTCTCACTTCTGTTGCATGCCTGTGCGACACATCCTTCCTCTTGCCGAAACGGCCCATCACCAACGCCTCGTGGCGATCGGACAGATCAGCGCCCATCTCGAACGGTTCCCTGCCTCGTCTTCGCCTCGTCTCCACCACTGCGACACGCACTGTAGAGGAGGACACTGACCGGAGGAGGTCATGCAGGGCACACATGTCTCGTTTCTATTCAATCAAAAAAACCCATGCTACCGCACGCCACACCTCTCGCTCCCCATTTTTTATGTTTCCACCCCCCCCCCCCCCCGTCCTTTCATGAATGATCATGATGACGATGATGATGAAGATGATAATGCTGGTGATGCTGGTGATGATGATGATGATATGGTTAATGCCGGTCCACGAAAACCCACGGGCAAAGGATGCAGCAAGTTCATGCATGTGGCGCCCCGTGTACCCTTGTCACCGTGGATAAGCAACGTCCGCACCAAGTCGATCTAGATCAGCCAATCATGTAGCTGCCGGCGGCCGAAGAGGTTAGCAACGGAACTAGCAACGGTCTAACGGAGAGGGCAGATGATGGGAGGGCATTGACTGTATCGGATCTGGGTGTGCAGGGATACTCCTCCTTAGCCGTTCGTGATGGCTCGCTCGCCTGTCAAAAAGACTAACCCGAAGTCAGGCAGTCCAGAGCGGCAACTGGAAGCTGGAGCTACTGCCGAGTCGCCGACCATGTAATACCTACCATACCTGAGGTACAGTGGAGGTAAGGTATGTATATCAAAAACACCAAAAACCACCAATCCCACCCCGCTCCACACCAAAAAAGGTGGAAACATGAAAAAAAAAGAACCAAACAAGCGAGCGAGCGATCCCAGGGCCAAGTTCGTGCAACAACACGCACCATGCTCCGCGACATTTTTATTTCCCTGCCTTATTTTTTTCCATCTTTCCATTCCCATTCGACGACGAAGAAAGAGAAAAGTCTAAAATATGACCGAAATGCCCCACTGAGGCGTCCGCGATCGTTAGACAGCACCGAAGCAGTCCTACAGATCGGTGGCTTTTTTTTTAATGTTCCGGGGGGGATTTTTGACTTTTGTTCCACAAAACCAATCTATCTCTCTGTGAGACAGACTCTCTCGCTGGAGGCTACTGTATCTCTCCCGGATCTCCCGCCCAAAACACGTTTTTGTGAATTAAATAAAAAAAATTACCCAAGGTATCGTTGCGTTTTTCGGAATTTGGGTACCTGTACCGATTGCGGTATGTCAGATCTGAGCACAGTGGAGCTCGTATCTCTCTCACACACGATCATGATCAAGATTTGGTGTATCGTGCGAGAGAGTATCAGTGCATTGCTATGATCAGCTACAGATGTCTACTTTTTGCGCTATACAGTCTGGTATGTATGTAATAGGTAGGGTGTAGTGAGTAAGGTAAGGTAAGGTCAGGTAGAGAGGACTCCAGCCGCGAGTCTGCGAGTCTATGACTTGGCAGCAATCAGAGAGCAGGGGGAAGCGAGTGTGATGACGATCTATCATCTATCATCTATCATCTACCAGGTACCTGTAGGTAGGAGGTACCACATCGACTGTGACCAAGTGACTGGCCCATGCACGTGCGAGATGAGGATTGATAATCATAGAACAGGTAATTGGTAGGTGGTAGGAGGTAATATAGTCACGAAGCACACACTGCACACTGAGCCCTTCTGCCACGACCCGCTGTCATAATTTACCGATTATTTTGTTTGCATTAAGAGATATTTTCAAGACCTCTTACCGCCTGCTGACTGCCGCTTCTACCTCTAATAAGTGTGTGCGTGTGTCTCACGCGGCACCAACAAAACCATTTTCTGAAAAGCTGCTGCAGGGCTCTGCTTGTTTGCCCGCCCGTACATTAGGTGTACTGTACCTCACAGTAAACATACTTTCCGTCAGTTTGGTGGTTCACGACATCGGCTGAGCCTGCCCATCGGGCTTGCCGACCCTCGTCAGCGGATCTGACCACGATTTTGATACACTGTAGTCTGTACATTAGGGTAAGGTAGCGTGCCATGGGATTTTGAATCATCGTGCCCGTCGGGTGCCCGTTTACATAGTTCAGACAGGGCTTCCTGCAACAAGCGAGTAGTCCATTGATGAGACCAGCCCGACAATGTATACTTTTTGTTGTTGGTGGTAGACGTAGGCAAAAACAGGCGCCGCGGAAGCTGAATACTGCCTGTACTTGGGCTTGGGCCCGTTGGGGGAATGATGAGAGGGAGTTTCTGCCCCCCGCCGAAGTGCCAGCGGAGGAAAAGAAAAGAGCCCTAGTAGGAGGTAGGTTGCTTTTGTGCCACGTCTGTGCGAAAAAACACCATCACCCGTCATCAGCATCAGCAACCCTTGTGCGCGACAGCCTACAACAGTACAGTCAGTAGAGCCTGTAGAGCCTGTAGAGGCTAGAGGCTAGGTAGAGGGAATTATTGTACATCAGGCTACATGGATTTTCCGCTCGCCGATGTGCTACCTCCTAGGTTCATCGTTGCCTCGTTCAGTATACCCGGTCGTGCTTGCGCGTCAGAATACACCAGTTGTGGGAACTTGGGAAGTATCTCCCTCAGCCCTCTCTCTCTCTCTCTCTCTCTCTCTCTCTCTCTCTCTCTCTCTCTCTCCC